>NW_027286069.1:66923012-67523012 GCF_022747635.1 Hetaerina americana | reverse complement strand
GCTCGTCTTGACAGCTCGTACGGTCTCGTTTAAACTCTGCTGCCCAATATTTTACTGTTGTAAACGAAGGAGCAGACTCACCCAGAGCAGAATCCAGTTCATCTTTTATAATGGGTGGGCTGAGGCCTTTCAAATAAAAGTATTGTATCACATAACGATGACCAATTTTCTCCATTTTCACAAAATCACTGAAAACGTTCACTATTGGCGGCTGCCAAACTAATACTAAACATCTTAGCGTCTTCAAACTTGATACATATGCTTTATAGAATGCGTACTTTCCAATACAGTGATATTTTTCAAACAACTACCGTCATCTCTAGGTCAGGCCGGGTACTTCTAGGACCACCCTCGCACTCCTATCTCCTGAATCTCCCTTGAATACGTATCATCCTCGATCCCCTTATCGTCTTTACTATGACAAGTGTTTTTAACTTTTTGTGTCCTCCGTTAAATTTTGATCGGAGATAGTGCATTTCTGGACAGAAAGAACCACTACGGAAGTGAAAGAACGACAGGAATTAGTGGACATTAGAGAACGGTACATTTTTTATACGGTACGATTCCCGGGGAAGCCTCTCTGGGCACCCTGAACCTTTCTAGAAGTCTCAGTCTGGCTTGTACTCTTCGCACCTCAAATGGCTACTAGCCTAATTCCCCTAAAAGGCGCGTCTCACTCGCCTTCTTATTATGACAATATTTTACGATCCTGGCGGATTTTCTCTGGACTTCATAATAACTCTATTTGCCAAATGTTCTCCCAAGGATCCCAAATACTTGTGGCATATTCCAAATTAGGTCTAACTAGCGTAAAATAATACCTCTCTCTTACTTTCTTATTACATTTCCCCACCTCCCGTTTTATATAGCCGAGTTTACAGGTATTTAAAGCAGATTATACTAAGTATATCACGCTGCACGCGATCCAATTCGGCAACCAATCCAACTTCATAAGGATCCTATATACTAGCAGCATATTCTAAATGAGGCCTAACCAGCGAAAAATAACATGTATTTTTAAAATCTGCATATACGAGGGCGGTTCAATAAGTACCCGTGTTTGACGACAAAGGGCGTTCCCAAGGGAAGTTTATGTTATCATCGTATGCTGCTATCTATCAAACGACGGTGAAACAAATTTCAGACTGATTTAAGGGTTAGTTTGGATTTGGCAGCCATTCTAGTTAGACGTGTTTCGTGATTTTCGCTAAGATGGAAAAAGAGCAATATCGTTCGGTAATTCGCTTTTTGTTTTTGGATGGGAAGAAATGCGAGGAGATAAAAGCAAAGTTGGATGCTGTTTATGGGGACACTTCACCATCTATGACTACAGTTGGATATTGGTTCAACGAATTTAAACGTGGGCGAACATCTGTTTTTGATGAGGAGCGACCAGGACGCCCGGCAGACGTGGCTACCGAGGAAATCATTCAAAAAGTCCACGCCATTATTCTCGCTGATCGACGATCGAAAGTGCGCCAAGTAGCAGAGGCCGTGGGTGTGTCGACCGGAACGGCAATTATTATTTTGCATGATAAGTTGGCGATGAAAAAATTGTCGGCCCGATGGGTGCCGCGATTGCTCACGGTGGACAACAAGCTGATCCGGAGTTGTCGCCGCCAAACTGCATGAACTACGTTATGAATTGCTGCCACACCCCCGGTATTCACCCTAACTCGCTACCTGCGACTTTTTCTTATTCCCTAACATGAAGAAATGGCTCGCGGGAAAAAAAATTAGCTCAAACGAGGAAGTTATCGCCAAGACAGAGGCGTATTTTGTTGAGTTCGACAAATCCTATTTTTGGAGGGGTTAAAAATATGGCCGGAACGTTGGGAGAAGTGCATCTTTCTAAAAGGAGACTGTGTCGAAAAAAAACGTTTTTGAAAAAATGGTTTCTCATTTCTAACACGGGTACTTATTGAACCGCCCTCGTATGTGTGTGTGTATATATATATATATATATATATATATATATATATATATATATATATATATATATACACATACAGGGTGTACTATAGAAGTAATGCGATTTCTCTGGGAAAAATATATTTATTGATCGTACTTGTACAAATGCTTGAAATTATTCAAAATACTCTCCCCCTGCATCATCACACTCGCGGAAACGTGTCTGCAATGCCTCGAAGGCACCCTGAAACTCCTCGACGGGAATATCTCTCTGGAAGGTTGTAACATGCTTTGGGATGTCTATGGTCTCCCAATGCTTTCCTTTCAGCTCTCTTTTCAGTCGGGGAAACAAAAAAAGCCGCACACTGCCAAGTCGGGACTGTAAGGGGTCTGGGGTTGCTCCGGGCCAGGAAGTTGGTAACGATAAAGGCCGTGTGGCTGAGGGTATTGCCATGATGGAGCTTGACCGTGTCTTTGATGTCAGCCCTCACGCGCGCGACCCGGCGTTTCAATCTTTTTAGCATCTCCTGGTAAAAGTCTTGAGTTGATACTTTCTCCCTGCGGTGCAAAGTCAAAATGGACGATTCCTCGAACGTCGAAGAAGACAATGAGCAATGTTTTGATGCGATACTTGCTCAATCGCGCTTTCTTGCGGCGGAGGATGATTTTGTGTGCCACTCGTCCTCTGCCTTTTCGATTGTGGGTCGTACTCGAACATCCAGGATTCGTCTCTGGTTACGACAGAGTGGAGAAAGTCCGGCTCATTTAGGATGAAATCCAACAATTCTTGACTGCGTGAAACTCGAAGTTCTTTCTGGTCTTCTATCAACACTTATGGCGTAAGCTTCGCGCAGACCTTGTGCATTTCCAGATCCTCGGTCAGTACCCCATGTACCGCGAATGTGGACCTGTGTAGACCGTTGTTGGGCGTCCAGAACGGGGTTCATCGGCGACTTTTTCCCGGCCCTCCTTGTGTCGTCGGGGACATTAAGGGAGGAAGAACCACCACTTTTTGGTTGGACGTATTTATTGCTACTTACAACATGGTAACACAGATGCTCGGAGCCCAAGGGTAGTCACAGGGAATCAGGCAGGGAGTCGCGGGTCTCGCGAGGGTGCCGACCGGCGTAGGGAAGGTAGGAGCGGTCTTGCGATGGCGCGGACCGGCGACGGAACAGACTCGCCCGCCTCGTTGGGTCCCCCTTGTATTTATCCGAAATACTCGGGACCAACGGGCGCACGAGGAGGGCTGAGAGTGCGGGTGGACGGCTCGTCCCAAGGAGTCCCGTTACTGTTCCCGCATGACGCACGAGGAGGGATGGGAGCGCGACGGCTAGTGTCCCAAGGAGTCCCGTTACTGTTCTCGCTCCACCCCCCCACGACATCACCCCGTCGGCAGTTAAGCCCCTGGTGTTGGAGTCCGCTCCGGAGGGACGGGATCGATGCATTCGGCAGGTCGTTTCGACTCCTGTCCACGCCCTTGGCTCCCGCTAACTCCGTGTTGTGCTGCGGCTGCCATTGTAAGAAAGGGCTCTAACTCTGTGTGACGCGGCCGGGTCGTGGGCGAAGATTGTACGGGTGGCGGAGCGGCGATTGAGTTTCCAACAGCGGGGCTGGACGCGATGAGTATGGCGTCTGCAGGTCCGGGTCCCGGGTTGGAGAGGAACTCGGCTCCTGATGAGTGTACGCTTCGGTTGGCGTTGCAACGTCGGTTTCGGAATTGGAAGGAGGAATATTTAAGGCAGAAGGAGGGTCTTCGGTGAGGAAGTTAGGTTGGGGGATAGGCTCCGGATCTGGTGGAAGAGGTAAGACATTCCTCAAGTGGGCGATGAACCTCCGTCCATTCTGAAGATTTTCAATGTCCAGCGTAACTGGACTTCTTACGCGGATAACCTTATACGGGCCTATCCATCTAGACAAAAGCTTCCGAGATCGACCTGGGGAAGGGGCCATATTCCGCAAGAGGACTAGTTGTCCTATTTGCACTTGAGGTAGAGATAAGCCTTTGTTATTGCGGATATGCTCATTCTCCGTATTCTGCTTATCGAATTCTGCTGCTTGGTTATGTGCCATTTTCAAGCGATATAGGAGTTCCTGTTCATAAGCTGCTGCATCTCTCGGTTCGGATTGTTTAGGCAAAATGTCGGCTTCCCATGGTAGATTTAATTCACGCCCATACATTAGATATGCGGGACTGTAGCCAGTGACTCGATGTTTTGTATTGCGGTACACAAATAAGGCAAAATTCAAGTGCTCGTCCCAGTCTCTGTGATCCTGCGCTACATAGTGAGAAATGACATTAGCGAAGGATTGATGAGCTCTCTCCAACCTCCCGTTCGCAGAGGGGTTGTAAGGAGATGTGAATATGGAGGATATCTTTAGAATTTGGCAAATATTTTTCATTAAATTTGACGTGAAATTCGCGCCTCTATCCGTGAGCAAATACTTAGGGGTACCGTGACGACAGACAATATTCTCCACGAATGCACGCGCGACTGTTTGTGCGGTCTGGTCTTTTATTGCTACAGCCTCAGGATAGCGAGTGAAGTAATCTTGACACGTGAGTATATACTTATTTCCCTTCTTTGAAAGGGGAAGCGGGCCAACTATATCTAATGCTAATTTCTCCAACGGATAGGTTGCCTCTAAAATTGGCTGAATAGGAATAGACCGTATTTGAGCCTTACGTTTTTTGCATTCCAAGCAATTTTGTACATACAGACGCGTGTCTGAATAGCACCCAACCCAAAAAAAATGTCGCTGAACGATATTTAATGTCTTATCTAATCCGCAGTGTCCTGCTAAAGGAGCATCATGACAACGCTCAAGGATGTGTTTCCTCATTGCCTTTGGGGCACAAATAACAGTTTGCGCTCCCCTTTCTGTAATATTGACTTTGCATAAAACCTCGGCGTCGTCATAGAAGTAAAATGGATCATGGTTACTCGCCAGGGTGTGTAATGATTCGAGCTCCAAGCACTGGCGCTGTTCTCTAGCTATTCTGTCTTTGTCCCAGCAGGGCTCGTATTGTGAGGTTTCGACGAAATTAACGATATGCGTTCTTGATAGTGCATCACTGTGGGCGATATCCTTTCCTGGGCGGTACCTAACATCAAAGGAATACTCATTTAGTTCCATAACCCATCTCGCCAACCTTGGTTTCGGTTCCTTTAGTGCTAATAGCCATTTTAACGGTTTATGATCGGTACAAAGAGTGAAGTGTCTCCCCAGTAGGTAGACGCGGAATTTCTTCACCATGGAAACGACGGCAAAGCATTCTACTTCCGTCGCGGAGTATGACTTTTCTGCTCCATGCAATTGTTTACTGGCGCATGCGATAAGATGTTCTCCATCTTCGAATTCTTGAGACAAAATCCCACCGAGTGCGCAGTTTGATGCATCTGTTGTCAACGTAAATTTTCTGGAAAAATCTGGAAACCTTAAAACAGGTTGCGTACAGAGGTAGCATCGTAATTTTTCGAAGGCTTGACTTTGCTCAGTTCCCCAATGAAATTGTGACTCTCTTTTTAGTAGTTTCGTGAGCGGTCTGGAAATGTCGGCAAAATTTGCAATGAATTTTCTGTAATACCCCGCGAGACCGAGAAAGGACTGAAGAGCTCGTATATTTTTTGGTTCCGGGAATTCCTGAATGGCTTTTATTTTCTCATAGTCGGGCTGTAGACCTTCTGCTGAGATAATATGTCCTAAAAATTTGACTTTTTTCCGGAAGAAAATGCATTTCTGGGGTTTTAGTTTTAATTTCGCTTTTCTCAGCCTGGAAAAAATTTCCCTTAATCCAGATATGTGGGCTTCCCGTGAATAATCGTATCTAAGGATATCATCCAAATAGAAGACGCATCCATCCCCGAGTAGCTCCCCCAACACAGCATTCATGAGACGTAGGAAGGTTGAAGGTGCATTTGCTAGACCAAAACTCATTCTATTACACTCGTAGTGACCGTGGGGCGTACTGAATGCGGTGTATTCTCTACTGTTTTTGTCCACTTCCACTTGCCAATAGCCGGTACATAAATCCATGGTGGAAAAATAGCGTGCGTCGCCTATCTGGTCAAAAATTTCATCCATGTTCGGGAGCGGAAACACCTCCTTTTTTGTGACGTTATTTAGGGCGCGGTAATCTATGCACGGACGGTATTGAACAGATTCATTACTCGTAGATTTTTTCTTCACCAAGATTATAGGGGCGGACCAGGGGCTGGTCGAAGGGGATATCACGCCATTTTGTAGCATTTCCTTAATGGCATCATCTAACACTGCGCGCTGAGAATGAGGTACACGATACGGTGCCTTCTTGATTGGCTTTGCATCTCCGACGTCAATGGTATGCCTTACTATCTCCGTACAGCCTAGAGGAGTAGTTGGGCTGACGAATATATCGAAAAATTCGGTGAGAAGCGTTTTCAGTGATTCTAAAGCTACCGCAGGTACGTCCTCCAGATTGAAAAGTGAGGAAATATTTCCCCCCGGTGGTTTTTCAGGCCAGATCTCTCCTTCCTCAGAGTCGATTGTATTTAAAAGCGGATTAGTTGCTTTCTCGTGAAACCCTTCGACCTCTATGCTCGAACCTTTCTTAATGATTTTTTCAGTAATCCCATCATTGAAAAGTAAAACAGGAGCTATTCCTTTCTCAGACACCTTCACAATTATCGGGAGGGACGTGGAACACCCTCCGAGGATGAGTTCTTTTTGCGCTAATTTATTATTCCGGGCCCAACACATCAAGATCGACAAGGGGGGTACTTTGATATTTTCTTCCATACACAATGATTCGAAGCCACTTTCTTCCCTGGAAAACTCTCCCTCTGATTTTGAGACTACGGTTCGCACCAAGGCGTCATCGGAACCACCCTTACTAAGGTTATCACACAGATTCGGAAATTCACTTCGTTCTGATGTCCCGGCGTTCGCATCGTCTGTCTCCACAATTCTGTTTTCTCTCTCTTTTACAGTCGCGGCTTTCGTCTCGACATACATATCTGCCCCTTGATACATCTCAAAATTTTCTTGGTTAATCGGGCTTGGGAGAAATAATTTAGTGTCGCATTTTCCCATACTAGATTCTGAAGTATTCGGTGCTGAGGAAAGAAGGCGCGGAAGTTTGTACTCTTCGCAGCTTGAGATTGATGAACTATCATCAATAGAAATTCGTACTTTTTCGGAGGATTGCACTTTCGGGGGATCGGATTTTACGCGTCGCGGTTTGCACCATTCATCGGCAGTCGCAACCGTCGGATTTTCTGAAGCAATGAGACGAGGCTGCTCTTTCTCTTGTGAATAGTGTTCACATGTCACCGCGTCTGAATGACAGTCGGTTTCCTCAAATGTAATCAGATCGATGTCTAGTTGCTGTCTATTGCTGGGATGTAATTTTACGCCATGCTTGTTATTTATGATAAATTTTGAACTATCCAGATTGATAGAGCAGCCATAATTTTTCATAAAGTCAAGTCCAATTATGCCATCATAATTTGTGGTCCCTAAATCTACGATCAACGCATCGTGCGGGTAAGACTTCCCGTCAATCATTAACGGAATATAACACTGGCCTTTTACCGGGAGAACATGACCTGAGGCGCTTTTGATGGGAGTAGCATAGGGAGAGAGACTAAGTTCCATGAATGAAAATTTCCTTTGATGGAGAATGGTGACTGCGGCGCCTGTATCCACTAGGAACCTAAGAGGTTGGCCGATCATCGTTCCTTCAAGTATCAAGCCAGCTTCGGGTGTTACAGCTAAAATCAATTCTCCCCCGACCTTGCGATCGGGGCTGACAAGTTTCCCTGCTCCGTTAACCCTTTGCTTGGGCAATCTACGGGGCGATGACCGGATTTCCGACATAGCCCGCAAATGAGTAGCGGGCATTCTTTTGAATTGTGAGTTGACTCACCGCACTGAAAACATTGACGCTGAGTTGATCGGCAATAGCGAGCGATGTGCCCTGTCCGACCGCACTGATAACATTTGCGTGGGGGAGGAGGCGGAGGACGTGGCCGCTCTGCCCTTTGCGACTCATGATTGGGCGGGTAGGATAAGTGATTGGGCTGAGCTCCTACGGTATTTACGTGTGCTGATTGTTGTCCATTCGGAACCATTACTAATGGCGTCTGTTCGTGAATGGGAGCCGGGGGGAGATAGTGTTGCGGGAGATGAGGGTTGACATGAGACGGCTGCCTAGGGAAAAGAGAGTGGATGCCACCAGCATTAGGAACTTGAATCGCATAATTTCTTAAATTCGCCTCCTCATTCAGCGCAAACTCTTCCGCCTCCAGAATATTTTTTGGACCTCGAACCAAGACGAAACGTCCTAACTCTTCTCTTAATCCCGAAAGAAATTGAGATAAAAGTCTGTGGTCAAAGATAGCTTTCGTGGATGCTGAATTTGGGTCTGGAAAAGTTTCCCTTAATTGGCGAATGATCTTCCGAAGTCTGGTGGAGAACTCACTGACGGGTTCAAGCGGGCGCTGCACGCAAGTTGTAAACATACGCTCGAGCGAGATGGGAGAAATTCGAACTGAAAATCTGCGCTTAAGACAAGAGGAAAAATTTTCAAAGTTATCCATTATATGTGGGTTAGTGGTAACGTATTCCGCTGCAGAGCCACTGAGACGCAATCGCGCCACGCACAAGGTTTGGGCCTCCGTCCAAGCATTAAGATGACTTGTGATTTTCAAACATTCCAAGAAATTACTTACGGACGATTCGTCGTCCCCGCTAAAATTTGGAATAAGATATGCTTGACTCCCGATTGTCGTGGCGTATTGTGTGGGTGCACCGGAGGTCGAAGTACTGTCGGTGATGGTATTAACGGTCGGCGTAAACTCCACAAAAGGATTTAGGTGCAATGGGTAAGTTGGGAAAAGAGGGAGGTCTGAAGGACACGAGTGAAAAGGATTGTAAGACGCCATGACAGCAATTGCTTAAACCACCATGACACGAACGTTATAACTTATTATAAGGTGATAAACCTAAGGTAGTCTGAATCTGGTGCCCGAAAGGCATGGTAGCGTGCTGGTAAGAAGGATAGCATTCTTACAGCAAAAATCAGTTAATTGAAAGTTTAACTGTTAAAATTCCGTTCGGGTGCGATCCATCCGTATTGAATGCAAAATTCCATGAAATGTTCGTTCCTCAAACACACCTGACACCAATTAATGTCGTCGGGGACATTAAGGGAGGAAGAACCACCACTTTTTGGTTGGACGTATTTATTGCTACTTACAACATGGTAACACAGATGCTCGGAGCCCAAGGGTAGTCACAGGGAATCAGGCAGGGAGTCGCGGGTCTCGCGAGGGTGCCGACCGGCGTAGGGAAGGTAGGAGCGGTCTTGCGATGGCGCGGACCGGCGACGGAACAGACTCGCCCGCCTCGTTGGGTCCCCCTTGTATTTATCCGAAATACTCGGGACCAACGGGCGCACGAGGAGGGCTGAGAGTGCGGGTGGACGGCTCGTCCCAAGGAGTCCCGTTACTGTTCCCGCATGACGCACGAGGAGGGATGGGAGCGCGACGGCTAGTGTCCCAAGGAGTCCCGTTACTGTTCTCGCTCCACCCCCCCACGACACTTGAACGACTTGTGCCACCTCCCGGGATGTGGCCTTGAAATGCATGCGTCCTTGAAGGCCTCAACACGCACGCAAAACTTGATGGCGTATCGCTGTTCAAGTTACCGCTCCATCGCGCCGTGTTATGGGTCGAAAAACACACTTAACGCGGAAGCGCGTCTTTCCGCTCAGACTGCCTGGAGCAAACTGGCAATCGGCTGCGTTTAAAGAGCAGACCACACCACCCCCCTTCTCACGTTTCTCGACCGGTTTTACCGCGCTGCCATGGATAGTCACGGCACAAAAAAATCACCCGCATTACTTTCATAATGAACTATATGTATATATCCCCGCCAGCTGCAGTAAGAGCGTGTGTTTGTAGCTGTTTGGGCAAAAGTCTTCTATATATTTTGTTATGATTAGAATTATGTATCATGCGAGGGAAGAGCGAGTACTTGAATGTCAGTGGTAGCTTCTACGAGTATTATATTATCTTGGGTATTAGCCTGATGGATATCCATTTTAATGTGGAGCCATCATAATATCTGTCGGTTTCAAGAGTAAATCGCGTTTTGCTCCTAGAAAATACAAAATCCCTGTCTTACCTGCTCTCTTTGTGGGCCATGTTGCTCTTATTCCTCTACCTCCTATATTCATTTCACGTTTATTCTTTTCTGATGACGATTTTTAACAAATCTTCGATTGTTGATGATCTTTTTCCAATTCTTGAATTGAGATTTTCTCCCATGGATGTCGGTTACTTGGTACGTATTCTAAATGTGGCCCATTCGCAAATTAATATTTTTCTGGTCATTTTTGTTTATGGGGTTCGTTAATTGTCGTGTATTATACCGCGCATTTTTTAGAGTCTTCATCGTATCAAACAATTAGGTCTTTCGAACAGAATTTAGGTTAAACTTTTCAGTGATTAATTTTTGTCTTTATTACAAATGGCTGTCGGCTATTTTTATGGTTTTTTAACTTGAATGTGCAAACATTTATTTCCTTCGGTAAACATACCTATGACTCATGAATATTTATTTTATACGTTGATTAGTTATCAGAATATTATTAATATTGACAAAATTGCTGGTAAGATCGATAGGGACCTGAATAACAATTGTCATGGCGTTTAAGGGCAATGATAGAAGAGTTAAATTACCTAGTTGAGTGTTGTTCCGAAAGGTCATTAAAAATTGTGTTAATTTATTTCGGGCGAAAGGTTGATAAAGTTGCGGTTAATCAGAATATTAAGTTTGAGGATAGCCACTATCCACGGTTCTAAATAGTCAATTAAGCTATTAATACCCCCAGGGGTCTTGATTGTTGGGAATCGCTGTGCACAGATTGAGTTTAACGAATACATTCGGGCATGGGAAAGCTATTGCGATTTAAAAATGAATTCTACGAGAATTCTACTCTCGAAAGTTTAATAGAAATTGAGTAGAACCTGTGTAGATTATTGAAAAGTGCTGGTTTGTTGAGGAAGAATGTTAGTGTGTGGCTGGAAAGGCAGCTGAAGGAGGGATTCACTCATGTGAGTAATGTTAGTGTGTTATCCAAGTATGAGGTTCCAATGAACCTCAGTTGACGCACACATGGCGTTAGAAAGGTACAATGGGTGAATCCTTGTAAGACTAAACATAATAGGAGGAAGTTAGTAGGGGAGGAAAGCGATTGGGTGGAACTGCAGCTGCAACTCGCTAAGCAATTGGGTGGAACTGCAGCCACGGGAATATGAACGTGAGGTTAGTTTTACTTGCTTTAGCCTAAGATCTCAGCTTTTTAATGCGTGATTCTAGTAGCGCGCACTAGCCATATGCTTGAAGATTCATGGCAAACGTAATGCTTGCTGATGAAATATCAGTTAATCTTTTGGAAGTAAACTTGTGTTTTCAGCATTAAAAGGATATTATTAGAGATCAAGATTGAAGAAAGTATTGAAAACCCCAACAATTTGTGGAAAGTATGAAAAGTATTGAGAAGAAGTACATAATTCTGAAAATATGGAAAGATGGAGAAAAATGGACGTAGGTTGTAAAAAAATTTTCTCTTCATGTATATTGTGGCATTTATTCCAAGTCTTCGTTATGGCTTAGCCCTATCTCTTGCGGAACTCCATTGATTTCTACTGACGGCCATTCCTTGTTTCTAAACAGGGGTCCCTTACCTCAATACCATTCATTACTTCGCCCATCACCACGTTTCAATCTCCCATAATTATGAAATATTTCTTCTCAGGGAAACCTACAATTATTTCCTCTAATTGATCGTATACCCGTGCTCGACACACGGCCGACTAGGCCGAGTCCCGTGGTTGCCAAGATTCATTCTAATAATCATGTCTATCATCGGTTAATGGGATAATTCTCGTAATTGAGATGGTTTCCCTTTGCTATCCTGAATAGTGTTTTTAACGTGACTCCATCACCCGAATAGCCGCCCCACTGGGTTCTGACGCCTTTGCAGCCGTCGTACTGCGTGAATATTTTGTCTGTCTTCTACATCTCGACCTAACTAGGAAAAGTGACCCTTACAGGAGCAATTATCATTGTCTCGGCAGCACAAATCTGGGGATCATCATAACGCACAACCCCTTCCACCACGTCAAGGTTGTTGTCCATTAGAAAAGATATGGTTTACTAGATTAACATTTGAGATTCAAATAAATACGTCATCTAATGGTCAGCTCCGATTTATCTTTTTTGTTGAAAAACTAATTTCAAGTGAATTTGGCGATTTGCAATTTTTTTTACCATTCTCTCGTCGTCATTTCTTCCAACAGGCATTGCATTGTCGGCATTATGCCACAGGTATTCCCACATACGTTACAAATATCTCACGTAAAAGTTTCTTTTGCCTTGTTACCTTTTTCACTAGATAGAGATGCTTGTATGAATAGATCTAAAAAAAAATGGCAGATTATTATGGATATTATTGATTTTTTTAATTTTTGGTCCGAAGATATCCAAAAATGGAGCTATCTAGTTAGGTATTAATGTTATTGTGATAACCCGCAATTTTTATTTCTTATTTGTTGATTTATTTGAACTTTCTTGATACGCAGGTCAGAGTAGTGTTTTAAAATTGCCGACGTTCATCCATCACACTAGCTATAACGAGGCAACGAGCTTAACTTAACCGCAGTAGATCTTTCTTTAGTGGTCAGAGTAATTAATTGATGCTTAAACTATTTACGTGGGAAACGAATGGCCTAATGACACGCTTAAGAAACTAGTATTATGAAAAGGTAATATCTCGTTCTGTTGTTTTATTTTGCTGAGTCTTGAGCTTTGAGAAGTACGAGGCATTCGTGTGGGGGAGGGGGCAAAGCACTTGGTTTCGGCAAAAAAAGAGGAAAATATATAGCATTGAGGAGGGTAGGGGGTTTGTGGCGGAAGTGGGAGGGTGGAGGGGGGGTTAGGAGGGACGAGAGGGAAGGAGTGCAGGATTGGAGAGTGCGGGAAAAAATGAAGAGAGAGAGAGAGGAGAGACTGGGAGGAGAGGGAGAGTGAGAGTGTCGAAAACAACGAACCCGCCATCATTGCAAAGAGCTCAGGGGTGGGGAGTACTTCGGAGACGTCGCCAAGGGCGGGCGGAGACGGAGGGGGGAGATGTTGGTAAATAGACGAGGGAGGGAAGGACGGGAGGGGCGAGCGAAAATAAGGGGAGGGAGGGAATCGTGTAGCTCTCCCCTTTGTCGCCAGGGCGGCGTTGCGGTGGTTCAATCCGGGGACTTCCCCAGACAAGAAACCCGCATTACCGGGATTGGCTTTCCGGTGCTGGCTTTCTGATCGGACGGGAGAGGTTGTGGTGGAGGGGGGGGCGGCAAGGGTGGATTGGGGTGATGAGGAGGAGTGTGAAGGAAAGGGGGTGTAGGCGTTAAAAGAGAGGAGGGGCGGTTCTCTCTTTTTTGCGAGGTGGGTGTCACGGGGGGGAGGAAGAGAGAGGGGAGGAGCCCAGGGTGCGGGTGGAAGCCTTAGGGGGATGAGGGGGAGGGTAGGTGCGGGGGGAGCGACCGCCTGACGAATAGGATTCGCGAACGGCGGCAGAGGAATCTGTACGTGGTAACAATCCACCCGAGTCCAGGATATACAAACGGGATGGACGGATCGGTACCTACCCGCACGCTACCTCTTTTTAATCAGTATCCCTGGGAGGTGAAAGGTCTTTTCGTCATCATTACTGAATTGGCCTAAAACTGCGGTTGTCTTTTGAAATAGATAAAAATATAACAATCCAACAAAATTTAGCACCGTGACTACTGTAACAAGTTACGATCAAGAAGGGTTCAGTTGCTAATGCCGCCTTTGCGAACGGCGACGTAACCGTCCAGGTTAACGCTTAGGATCTCTTAAAGTTACCCATTGACTTTACAACGACTAGGTATTGAGAGAAAGAGAGGAAGATAGAGGTGTCAGGGAATGACAAAGTTCAGACGCTGAGAGGAAGTAAATTGTTTTGAATTAGAGTGAGAAGTAAGAGAAAATCCTTCACATCCATGAAACTTCTATTGGCTCAATGACGATAAACTAATAAATGGTAAAGTAAGCCTTCTTAAGAAAGAAGTCCCCTTAATGTTGAGGGGGTAGATGGCGTCAATGGTTTACTTCCTGGAAAAGGAATAATTTTCGGCCAGCATAAAATGTTACATATTCTCTAGGTAGTAACTTTTAAGTTTACAAAAATATGGTCTGGCTAAAGGTAATCACAGTTCAGTTTTTGTTACGATTTAAGAGCAATTTATAAGTACTTATTGTCACACGACCATATAGGCATGCTTGGCATTTTACAAACATGTTTGTTTCTACTTGTTTTTCAAGGATTTGCATGAAAATATATTATGTAGTGCTACTTTTTCGCGAGATGGAAGAAGCAAGTAGTGCATAATAAGCAGACTATAAATGGCGTCGAAGGCTAGCTTTACAAAGGATCAACTACTTATGGAAAATATAACTAGTATAGAATAAGAAAGCGGTTCAAAAGGTGATATTTATATTTTTGAGTTTCCTTTTCTATGATTCTAAACACGAAGGATGTATACAGCAGGGAAAGGAAAATTAGAAGCGATAGAAATATGAAACTACAGGCAAATGACAAAAATAAAATGGTTTGAAAGATTATCAATTACCAATGGAGAAAATAATTAGAAGAGGAAGACTACTTTGACTCATCCTGAATCACTATAATTTACTGTAAAATTACAGGAAAGAGGATGCATTACGAAAAGCAAGTTACGGGATCAGAAGAGATCAAGGATCTATTAAGAAATAATAATACTGACAGCTAAAAGGATAATTTGGAGAGCTACTGTGGACAAATCTTTGACCTATAGTGATGACTTCCCTATTGTTTGGGAAAAATATTTCATCCAACATTGAATATTGCGGGATACAAATTCATTTTTATAACTGGGTAGTCCGGCCGTCAATCGGCGACCGAAATTCTAAGCATTATAAGGAGAATCTGTGGTTATTAAAGTAATATTTGAAAATACGAGTACACAGCATCAATAAAATTCCATGAGAATAAACTACGCTTTGATTATCTACTGTATTGAGCGTTCGGCTGCTGACCGTAAGGCCTGGATCCAAATACGAATGATGCTTGACTCAATTAGCTTCATAAATGATTTTGAGTTTAGGGCACCACTTCTTCCTGAGAGATCGTAGGTGGTACAGAGAATGGGACTTTGGAAATTTTGTGTTTCTGGGGTTTTCAGGCTGCAGTGATCATCATAATGAGCGACTCTGTAAAAAAAAATTATAGTATGTCGTACCAAACTCTCCAACGCATTCAATCTCAGAATACAGGTATACATGTATACATCAGCTTACACAAACCGCTTTGGAGGTTATATTTGACGATACTCCTGGTATTTTAATTTTCTCGGAGAAGTTATTTTATGATTAGGCAACTTAAAGCTGAGGTTGTTTGTTATATTACAACGATAGTAGGAATAGGTGGAGCATTTGGTAAAGATAGGATTTCCAGGGAATGGAGGAAGGGTGGAAAAAAAATCTTCGTCGGCATTAGTGTAATCTTAAGGAAGGGTCCACTATTTTAACGTTCCATCCAAAGACAGCGTATTCCACTTGAAATGCTCTCCATTTCGGACCCCAAGTATGGATTGGGATACCGCTAAAAAATCGGCCAACATCTCGGGGTGGAAAGCAAGTACACTAGGTATCACACTAACTCGATATATTTATTTCCTCACAGATATTGAATAACTATTGATATGATTATGTGCTACCCTATTAATTATTCGCATTGTCAGCGCCTCAGTTTGATCATATGTAACATCTATCGTACGTAGATTGATGCTTTAATTCTGAAACAAAATACTCGAGGTAAATGGATCATGGGAAAAAATGAAGATTCCCTTTTGCCGAATCGAATCGCTCATCCGAAAGGTAGAGAGGTTGTAAGCAAAATGCAGTAGAGAGGTGGGTGGCAGTGAAGGGGTAAGAGTCTAGAGGACGCGTTCACCTCTCAATATCGAAGTGGACTCCGTTCTCCCCCACTCCGTGTGCCATTTGTTACTCCTTTGGGAGATCTAAAATCGAAAGCCTTTTTACTCCTCGATTTGGGGGCTGGGAGAAGGCGGGCGCGCCTGAGCGGGAATGGGTTGGGGGATTGGTCGGTGGGGCTGGATGGAGGATGGGGGTGTGTGTTTCAGGGTAGGGAAGTGGGACAGGGAAGGGAATCAGTTTGGTGCGAGGGCATTTGAGCGACACACATAACAGGGGATGGAGTGGATTGATCGGAGTGGGAGGGGTATGAGAACATTGGGTAAGGGAGGTGGGGTAAAGGTTTAATGGAGGGGTCATGGGGAGAGAGTGAGAGAGGGAAGCGTCAGGGGGAGATGGCGTTAACAGATGAAGAGAGGGCGTAAGGTGGTACGCATGGAAAGGGTGGGTGGGTGGTGCATGTAACCGTTGGACGTGGAGGACGCTGTAAGGGTGAGCTTGGCGATTGAAATGGAAATGCCTATGCCATTGGGGTATGAGCAGGGGGAAAGAGGGAACACTGGAAGGGGGGTGGGTGCAGGAGGTGGACCATTCTATGGAGAGAGAGAGAGTTACTGGTTTCACGAGTGAATAAGGGAATAGGATGATGGGAGAAGATGAATAAAAAGATTCGGGGGTAGTGTATAGAGAAGGTGCTACGGTTTCCAGAGGGGGAAATGTGAATAATAACTTGTAAGTCCTGTAGAGTGGAAGATGAATTTCAAAATGCTCCCAATGATTTTAGAAAACAGGCTCGAATCACACGCCGAGTGCTTGGAAGGTAGACTTTATCGATTTGACAGATGATGTTTGGGGCTCTAAATAAGAGATTTGCGTCAACATGGGTATCTTCCATTGGGATTCTGCTGATTAATAATCTAGTATTAATTAAAACTCAAGAAAATTTCCAATAACTGACTTGAGCGCGCCATAATTAGTGCAAGGAATATATGGATTCAGGGATTCTACTGTTTCATGCTCGGTATGCTATCCAATCTGTTTTGAGAGGGTGACGACTCATATGTCATTCTATTGATGGAATCATGACATTTATGACCCGCGGGAAATAGTGTTATGAAAAATTAAGACAAAACAGTCGTCCAGATGAGGTGTCTTGCAAAGTATGGTGTCATAGAGAGATGGGTGACGTTTATTGTCCATGCCACGGATGTTTTACCAAACCTGGTGTACTGACCACTTAACTTTTCATGTTAAAAATAATTATAGAGAAAAATACTGTCACCCATAAAAGCACGAGTCTTATTACTTGTTTGGCTTAGAATTTCGATACGTTCTAGACATTTTATGAATTGCTGAATTGTAAATTATCTCAACTTGTATCACATTCCACACCATTCCGTGTGGAAAATGAGGAGCAATCACACAGAGTTGCTGAAGATATTATGCTTCTTGCAATTTGAGGTAAAATATGAAGGCGAATAATTCATTAGAGAGTAGTCTAGTTTTTTTACCACTTCAAAAAAATCTATAAATAAATTTTAGTGCTTGATTGATCACTAGAGAGAAGGTGAGAGTCACTTTGTTTAATGTCCTATGGAATGTAAAAATCATATATTCAAAATGAGACGTCCAACTGTTTTCCATTCGCCTCCCCATATGGCTTCTTAAATAAATCTTGTATTCAGTGAATCACTTGTTCGAAGTGTGGTTGATGATGTTCAATGGGATCATTTGGATTATAACCCGTAACTATCCTCTCGGCGGGTGTGTGTTTTTCTCCATTTACAGTCCGGCGTAGGCAAAAGTTTCCACAGGCCGCGGGGAACGGAGGAGTCGCAGAGGGCGCAACGAAGTGGGGTGGCGGGGTTAGATGGGGTGGTGGCGAGAAGTGTGGGGGATGAGAAGGAGGTGAGTTGATTTCCCTCGAGTCGAGTTTTCTCCTCTACCCACTCACCCCCTCAGCTCCCGTGGTTACGCGCGTATCCGAACAAGCAGCCTTCAGTCCTTTATTCGCTTTCCTCGTCGACCTCATTTTCCCTTCCCACGAACTCCAGGTGCATCGAGGAAGTGATGGGAAAAGCCGATCAAGTGGGGGAAAGGGGAGGCGAGTTAGGACGACGCGAGGTTTCCTCCGCGGAGTAAGGAGCGCGAAAGCAAAAGTGCCATCGTCGGAGGAATTCTGGATTATCTGGATTATCCCTCGAGAATGCGACGAGCGTAGGGAAACCACATGAGACCGGCGAGGTGAAAGAGTTGTACAAATTAAATCAGCAAAAGTGAATCCCAGGGATTAATTTGAGATTCGTCCAGTCGTCGGAGTTTTAAATGGGTGCGGAATATATTTTGAAGATATACCACGCAAGGGTTATAAAAAGCGTGGAGGAGGGCTTGAAATTTGCTGATGAACCAAAGGAAATGGTGCGAACGTAAGCATTGAATGTAAGAGGCTGAATTGAATTAAAGTCGAGAAAAATAAAAATAAAATGATGGAATGTTTATTTTTGGAGGTATTCGTCAAATTTGCATGCAATTTTTACGATCAAAAACCTATTTTTCTCAGAGTAGTATGTAAACCCATGGTACCTTATGCCACGGTTTTCAGTGTCGTCTATGACGTTTTCTGCTCATAGAAAACAATTAAGAGCACAGTCAATGAAATGTGAAAGCTTTGAAATAAGAATTAAATGCGTAAAACTTATCCATTACTCTGCGATTAAATGATATTAATTTTTACATTGTGCAACTGTAGTTTTTGCTTCGTTACCCTCCCCCACGTACAAATGCCTTGTCATGTGAAAGTAAATTGTATTAAAAAGTTTGGCATCAGAAAACGAAACTTGTACTCACATATTTCTTTTGACAAGTGTTATTTTATTCCTATTCACAATATCCACATTAACTTAATTATTTAAAAAATTCTAATATTTTTGTAGTAATTATTAAGTATATTCTATTCCTATCCAATGTATTGTTAATATAATGGAAAAATTTTGCCGGAATGTAATTAGCTCCCATTTTTCCTTAGCTACCGTAAATACAAAGATTGATTGAGCGTGTTTCCGGTACTCGTAGTGTGGTTAATATCAATGAAAATTTAACAAAGGTTTCTATTATAAAATTTAGAGATTGGTTTCAATTTTATCAATCGCACATTTTCAATGCCTGAAAAGATTAATTAAGACTCAAGTATGGGTTTGATTACATTACTTGGGCGGGAGAATGTCCAGGCGTAGCAAATGTATCTGTGCGATAATTATTTTCTAATATCGACCGTCAAAATAGAATAATATCAAAGTGGCAAAGTTATTGAAAATTTTGTTTCTGTCATTAATATAGTCCAATTGAAACTAGTTTCTTATTTCTAAATTATGCCCAAAAATTCTAACAATTGATGTTTTAATATCACCCAGTGCTAGGTAGTTTTAAGCATGTTGATATTCGACTGTTATTTTACTGTCTTAGGACAAAAGGCTACTGAATTTTCCTAGTCGCATATAGAATGGTTGACTCATGGAATACACAAACAGAAATAAAGATAAATCTTCAGTCAATAAAACTGTGTATTTTGGTTTGAAGGAATTTTCCTCTGAGTGCCACACCACCAATTACTATACGGAACGAGTATGAACGACGAATTTTTTCGGTGTCAATTAAGTTTTACAGGGACTATTTGAAGATTTCTTAATTGGCACAGGGATGAGTCTTACGTGTGACTTTAGAAAGAAGTCCGGGAAACAATTAAAGTTTGGCTGACTTCAACGGAGGGATTGATTTAAATCCGCCAAGAGGGACAGATTTCTAAACTCTGACCCAATACTCACGGTGAAGATTCATTAAGAAATTCATTTTCTTTCGCTGTCCGCTCAGGCTCACTTTAAGGATTAATGCAATCTCCTACTCCAATGCCTTCATCCGTCTCATATGCGCTGTCTTCAGGCAAGTTTTCCCATTCCCTCTCCTCTTTAAAGTTACCTACCCCTTGCTCTCCGTCTTGTTTTGACAGAAACTAAACCCTTCCCCCCAACAATTTGCCAACCTCCTTCGAGATCCCTCTCCTCCTGTTCTCTTCTTCCTCGCTCTTCGCTGCGTCTCAAGATGTGAATAACGACCAAAAAATTAATCGAAGGGCTTCCCATCACCCGGGAGACCGACGTTAACCTTGCTTAATAAAGACTTTAATGAATCAATCACTCTGATAAAGGCCGTCCCTTTTCATGCCTTCATGCCTCGCAACGCAAAATCCGTGTCGCCCCACCTCACCCCGGGGAGGTTATCCCCGTTTTCGGCTATCCCTTTCCATTCTTTTCTCATTATGCCTCCGATTTCATTTGCCATACTCCATTTCCATCTCTCATTCATGTATTCGGCACCAACGAATTCCTCGTAACTTTCATCTGTTTCCAAATGGTACCTCTCCATCTCAATCCTTCTCTCGTTTATTCGGTAGTATTTTGTCCCTTAAAAATGTCTTTTTCCGTTGATTATTATGGCATATACTGAGGATGGATGCTGTAGTCTTTCTTGTTGAGTGATTATTATTTTTTCTTATTCCCAACCAACAAAATGTGTCCCAAACATAATTAACTGGATGAGATTCACAAGAAGTGAATGGAAGGATCTTATTCGATTTTATTCTTTAATTTCATTCGAATGCTACTTGGTGTAATATGCAAACATAATTACGTTTAAGGATGCAGGTTAGTTGCAGTGACACTATTCATCAACGGAGGAATTTTGATTTAATCATATTTTACTGAATAATTCGGGAACATTGACTCATTTAGTTTACAAAAATTAATTGAAGCTTTTTTGTAAATTAAAGCAGGGAAAAATGCATCGGACAGTATTTCAGTACCCAAAGACTGCCAGAAGAAAGTAGGGAAAAAAGCTAAACGTTTCGACCTTGAGCAGAGGTAACAAACAGAATACATAATGTGATTACGGAGTAGAAGTGAATAAATCGGTTTTTGGGATTGGGTAATCTCAAACCTATGATTAATGATGATAATAATGATTAAACTAAAGTTACGTAGTGGAACTGTAAGTTCTAAAATTAAATTTCCTGGGTGGAAAACTTATCAAGTACAAAATGACTTTTGTGTGTGTATTATTTCCAACTTTTTTAAAAACGCTAGGATGATCCAGACAGTTTTAATCTTTGACGCGAGTAGAGCAAATATAGCCCTTTAAAGTTTAACATTGTGACGTTATGAGCCACAGTGTAAGCATTACGTATGATCTAATCCATGACGATATCCTCCTCATCATTATAATTCACCAAAATGATCTTCCAATTGGATGTTATTTCACTGGTGGTAATTAATAGCCGTTTTCGAAATTTACCTTCGTGAGCTTTGGAGTTAACCATATAATTTTCAAGGGGATCGTACTGCTGATCTTCAAAGTTCATCAGCATGACCGTAAGGGTTGCCGAATCGCCAGTACATATTATCCTCATGAATGATCTCAATAATGATTATCCTCACCATCCACTTAGCGCGTGCAGCAATCCCCATTTTGATATTATACCTGTATTAATGAAATGGAGTGTAGAATTACAGATTTGTTCCTTTTTGGAGTTGTTGGGTGTGCACTTGATGGGTGCTTTGTGAGCCATTGTTCCTTTTTTTGTAAAATACACCTTCCAAGCTCAATGGTTAAACAAGAATGAATGACTGGGTAAAATAACATGCGTGAAAGTCACATAAGTAAAAAAAGAAGCCGATGTAATTGGAAATTATAAATCATAGAGTAAATCTAATTGTTGTGGTGACTTTATGGCCAAATGCACTTGTCAAACGTACGAACTAGGCGTTGAAAAACATTAAACTGTTTTACAGTATACCCATAGATTAGGTGGACGAAGAATGCAATTGAATACCAACCAGGAGGCTTGTAAGAAAAAATCGCTTAAGGCCTGAAACTGGAATCGTCAGTCGCTGTATATTGTTTGAAAATAGAAAGAAAGTCGAAGAACGAAGCTCACCAATTTGATTGTTCACTCAACATGCATAGCAGTTTTAAAACGAATGGAACGTGTTTTAAACCTCTCTCAAATATGAGGAAACAAAACCTATTCATACTTTTACTTTGCTCTTATCTGTAGAGGACAGTATTGTCCAAGCGGGCGATAAGCTCACAGAGCGATCATTGCGCTGGTCTCACGTATCACATGGGACATCATTGCAATGCTATTGCATTCCTCCACCAATCATCACATTTATTGAACTCTTTCCTCATCTTTCGTCTTCACTTCTCCTGCCACTTTTGTTCTCTCTCGCGTTTCCCGGAGAGCCTCCATGCCTACTTATCGATTAGATGTAGGATTTAAGAAATGTGCGTAGAATTCACACGATGTATTTAAATATAAACTCTGTTTTACATTAAAGTTTTGGTTTTCCAGAAACGCGGCAACTTATGACTTATTTATGGTATTTTCTCTAGGAATAGAGTGCTAAAAGCACTGGCCAGCCTTTCATCCGCCTCCGAAAATACTTTATGGAACTGCCATTATTTGGATATCCAGCCTGAAAAAAATATGGGTTGCATTTCGAATAATCTTCTTTAGATACAACTGAATTCTATTTATTTTTTCTACCCCCTGTCTCTTGGAATCACCGCAATACGTGTCTTAGTGTCCTCTTTGCTCGTCATACCCTTTCCCCCTCTTCCAGTTTCTACCACATCTCCCCTTTCCCCCAGGAGCACACTCCTGACAACTTCTCTGGCGTAAACGGATTCACTTGCGAATTCAATCAAATAGCCACCCACTGGAAACTCATCAAGTCAACTCCAAAGCACCCCCCCTCGCTTTTACACCCCCATTGCTATCCCCACCCCACCCCCGGTGTCCGTGACGATTCGCCTTCTTTCCCTCCGCCTCCCCACTGGGAACAGCGAATTACTTCCTATCCCCTGCTCTAACCTTTTCGAAGCACGGTTTTGCAAAAAAAATTGAGTCTTCGCCCTCAAAACGCAGTCTGTTGTAGTTTTTTTAGGAGGAATGAATACAAAAATGGGTGGAAAGGGGGATAAAAAAACCATCGTCACATTTCACAGTTCAGTGGAATATTTTAGATACAAGGGTGTTCCCATGAATTTGTATCTTAAGAATAACGCGGTGCGATAGTCTAATATGATCAGATTTGATTTCCAAAAGGGACAGGACTTTCCTAAGCTTGGGGCATGGGAAGTTATACTCTTAAAAAAGCATCACCTCTGAAATAACCGCTGATAGAGGAATACAACGTCCTATGGGGGGGACACTAAACGTCATCGTCCACCATCAGCTCTCACGGAGAACCCTCCAATCCTGGTTGCACTTCATGTCCTTTCCCTTATTCCTCCTCTTCTTGGAAAATTTGGCGTTCTCGAGGAAAAAAACGAAGAAAAGGTCCAACAACATAGGGTAATTATTACCTTATCTGGCGCCTAAAATTTCCTAGAGTCAGGAAAGGTCCTCCGTTACCAAAATGCAAGGGTATATTTATAAATTCAAAGAAACTGTGGGAAATGCAGCGACAGTGACTTGTAACGGAGTCATCCGCTAAGTGTGCATTACAATCTAATGATTTTAGTTGTGATATTTATACTTTCTCTGGTTTACATTAGCCAAATATCTTGAACTTGAACGACTTTCTACATCTACTTAATAACCCACAAGCCGCCGCAAGGGCGTGTGGCGGGGGGTTTTAGAGTACCACCCGTAATTTAGAAAAGAAAAAAAAACCCATGCAAGAACCACAAATTTATACATTCACAGAAAGCATGGCATACATTTATGCAAGAACACTTACATTCCACACACATGCAAACACTCAAACTATCAACTAACATGCACATGCACCTGAAAGTATACCTAACAGCTCTGCAGTGTTTAACTTTGCTCCGACTTGTAAATTCAATGTTTTTAATATTTCTAAAGTGACTTTGGTTTCTTACTATTATGATTTCTGATTGTTCGGGAAAAGAATGAGTATTTGTATCTATATCTTGTCCTATATCATGTACTTGATCGCTGGACCAATAAAATTATTATTATCTGTACGAGAATCTATCTCCCTTATTTTATCTTTGTGGTCTGATCTACCTAAGTAGTGTGGGGCCCAACCAACTCCTCATCCCGACTCCAGCCCTCTCGCCTCAACTTCACACACCGCACCTTCATCCCTTCTCTCAACTTCCTCCTCCACCTCCTCCCCCTCAAACTCTTCCACCAATTCTGACCCGTCCCGAGATTATCGAATCATTCGATAGTCAGTCGCGGTCTAGGGCATCGATCGAGACGGAAGAGCGAGGTTAATTCCCTCCGAATCGGGGTGCACAGCTGCGACTCCCGGCCGAAAAAGCGGGGTGTGGGGGATGACGGGGAGAGGGGCGGTTTGGGGAGAAGTGTTGTTCGGGAGGGGAGGAGATGTGAGAGAGCGTGTGTAAGCCGCCGAGGGCCGAGATGGAGGTGGAGGGGGGAGAGGGAATGAGGGGGTGGTCGGAGTACGGAGAGGGCGGTAAAGAGGTGTTGCGGGAGGGATGAGGGAAGGATCTCTTGAGGGTCTGGTGGGGGTTGATGGAACGAAGAAGTGGGGAATATTTCGAGACCCTTCTGGAGCTGAAGGTATGTGAATTTCATTCCAGGCCTTCCGTAAAGTGGTAGGCATTATCGGCGAGGCCTATTGGATTGATATGACGCATGTGGTAACCCAGGGTGGAAAACGTGCGACAAAGTTGCATAAGAGTGCGTGAATCGTTGGTCACTCATTTTATACCTATGCATTTTCCTGTAAGCTGACGTTTGACACTGATATCTTTCATTGACATTGATGTCAAAGCCGTTGAGGCAGTAGATCAAAGAATTGATTGACGTTGGTGACCGACGTGTGGCTGCTCTATATTCTTCGTGAATTTCATTGGAAATCAAAGCAGTTCCACAGGAACATAGTGAATAGATAATGCGACCGAACCGCTATGCATACTTATTACTAAAACTATTATCACCGATAGTGTTTTTAAAGAGCAACCTTTTCGAATAAATACGGTTCATATTTGCTCACTCCATTACGTTCTTGCTGGGTTTAATCATGGAATTAAGTATTGGCCAATCCGTTGGTTTATCTGATAATGGAAATCACGCGTGCTATATGTGCGTTAATTATTGTGTTATCCAGAAACTTTTGTTCTTAAAGTCCATTTTGGGGATGAAAGTAAGTCATTATATTTTTCATAGTCAATGGGTTTCGCGGAGTGTTTTGACTTCTGCTGCTGGACTGACATTTTACAATTGCTTCTATTATTTACGGTACTAACCGCTTATATTTGGAAGAAAAGGGGAATTTTAAAAAGGCTTTTACAAAAGCGCTTGGTGGTGATTTTGTTGAACTATTAAATGACCTCCTTTCAAAAGAGGCGATAAGCTAGGAAGACATACACGTCTATTACTGTCGCATAATTCATGATTTGCTGAACTCCTGCTAACAGTAAATCCCAGAAAGTCCACGACATATTTCCATTACCACGAGTTTACAGGTAAAATAAAAAATATCAATTGATTAATTTTATGTTCTTCCGACTTCTTTCCGGCCAAGTTTCAACCAAAGAATGACTCAATGTTGAAAAATATTAAATAGATGAAGAGTGTGAGAGTTTTCTTTTGGAGCTATCTTGCTGGACTTCATTTTAAGATTGTCAGGATGCGTGAACTGGGCTATGGAGGAAATTGTGATGCCATAGGCTAACCAACCTCGCTCATCAGTCTTAAAATTTCAAGATGAATTTATCTATCCCGAAATATTAAATCGTATTATTTTTTTCATAATAATTTAAGCATAAAATTAATTGCAATAATAGAGAACCATTTCGTGATGTGTTTTTGGGAAACATATAAGGATAATTTTTTGGTATTTTGTGGAAAGCTACAATTTTATTATTTGATAATGCATCAGTATGTGGAGGATCCCAATCCCATCGAAAAGTAAGATTTTTACTGTTTAATCGTATATATTTTGATAAGAGTTTCGTCTGGGAATGATTTCTCAATCCAAGATGCACCGATATCTAGTGTGCTATAAAAGGCATCGAGGAGTGCCATTTACGGAGTGCATGCATTTAGTCCTAGACAATGCATTTAGTCCTAGACTCAGAAATATCATTGAACGGGGTTTTGACAGTAATTTTTTGAGCTCTAGAACTGTGCGCCAGATATAACTCGGAAAAGTATAGTAATGTTCGCAACTTTGAAAAGGGTATGTTTCGTAGTTCATTTCATATTTTTAAACTGTGTTGCTATAAATATTTAATTCATAAATGTAATGTACCCAACTACCCTAATAGGAAAGTAGGTAATGCATTTATTACAGCGTTAATCACCTTGGGCGTTTTCCTTCTGATACACAATTCAGAACGCGGCTGGTGTCCATTTTTTAGCTTCTGTAATCTTCAATGCAAACTATTTCAGAGTGTAAAAATCATTCGCCTTGACTGGGATGCGAACCCGGATCCCTCGATGTCCAACCGAGTGCTTTTGCCAGTTAAGCAGTCGAGGCTCCCTCTTAAACTTTGAAATTTTGTGACTCTTTGACGAAATACCGTACATGTCACATGCAGTCGTAGTCGTGCGCGAAGCGTCACAGTCCACGAGGTTTAAGCCGACTTGAAACACTGGCTGTTTATGCCTTAGACAAATTCCAAGAAACTGCGGCTTTTTTGGCGTTACCGTTGTGGCATCTCCCGCAGTACCTTGGAATTCTGTAATCTTTATGTGTTTTGTCTCACCTTTGGCTTCATGCCTATGATACACAATTTGAAGCACCGAACGCAGCTGTCTGCTTGGCTAAGACTTGGAAAAACTTGTGCCGAATGGTCATCAACATTTTTCAATCATAAAAGCCTAAAATTGCGAAGATTTTTACAATTAAGTTTATAAGTCTACAAGGGGTTTCGAACCCGGATCTGTAGTTTAGCGGGAGAGTGCTTTAGCCACCAAGAGTCAAGGCTCTGGGCGACTCTGTAGCTTAACTGGCACTGAGACATAAATCGAGGGGTCTGGTTCGAGTCCTGGTAAATGTGAATTATGTGATTTATCTGCATACAAGCGGGTGACTCCGCTGAATATATTGTTTCAGTATATCCCGCAGTCTTGATCCAGATCCAGTTTCCACTTATTATTTAAACACTCATTTCATCTTCATTGTATTTCTGTCAATTTTTTATGCCGCTTTTTCCTTCAATGTCATAGGAAGTGCATCGTTTAGAGGTAAGGCTAATTCTCTGCGCCATTCTCACCTTCAGTTCTTGATCTTACCTACTGCATGCAAATCCAGCCATCTCCAATGACCAAAATCACTGACTACATATGTTCTGTTTTGAATTGTTATGTTCTGTCTACAGTGTTTAGATCCCTCCTTTTTACTACGCTACTTTTTCCCAGAGGTATGAGATTCATTGTTTTGTTGATAAAATCCTTATGGGGTTGTTCCGGCAACCAAGAAATTTCCCTAACCAGCATTTCATTAAAATTAATAAGAAAATAAAAGAAATGACTCTCTCTGACCCAAAAATTTCTGTCATCCCATTCATCGCTAGTTATCACTGATTTGAAAAGCCTTCAGAAAAATCGGATGCTCACCATTGAATTAGATAGTACTATGATTTAAGTATCATTTTGTTGGTGTATACTATGTATGGTAAAAAAGGTAGTTTTAGACAGGCAGGAAAGTTTCCGAATATATTGTGGAGGAAATATAATTTTCTGTGTTAAACATCTGTATTTATTCTGACATGCTTTAAGAGGGTAATTTCTCTATCAAATGTATACCGATAGCTTAGGAAGATTTTATTTGGGTAATTCGCTTTTGAGAATCTAACATTCAATGACTATCTTTGATGATGCTAGTGTAATCCATGCCTTCCCCGGCCCAACATTTTTTGAAACACAAAAACCCTGCTCTCTTTAGAAACTAATGTTGCATAACTTTCTCAATACTTGGGTGCATAGAAAGTACAAAAGCCAAAAATTGTGGTGAACTTTGTATCATCATTTATATTGTATTGATTTTTCTGGAATATAATATCTTGTTTTTAAATTTTAATAATATTTTAAGTCTTCCAAAAATAATAAATCAGCGAGATGCATCGACGAAAAATAAATATGAAATGAAAAGAGCTTATAACTTAACTATAATATGAAATGACGATATAATGAGTTGTATAATAAATTGAAAGCTACTCGTCCAATGGAATTAATGTTTTGCAATTTGTTACACTGAGTGAAGTTCCCCCACAAAAATTAATGGGCATGCTTATGGTAATCGTATTTTAAATAGTCATGAATCACTATCTACCAACAATTATCAAATACACCACAAGTTGATCATTTGGCATTGAATATGCATACTATAAGGTGATAATTTGGCCTTCTGATTTTTAAACAGTGTTTTTGAGTTCAAAGAAGCAATATAGTACTAAAAAAATTTTTCTGGAAGATTTTTGGAGCCCTTTCAACCTATAATTAGACTTTTAATTTAAAAATACGCCACTGTCATTCATTAGACTATTCCATAAACCGTCGAGCTTTGTGCGTTTTTGACATGTTCATTACCGTTCTCCCTCATCCACCTCGTTTTATCTGCTTCGACGAGCATTTGATCTTCATCATGCTTCTCCAACAGGCGCGATGCTTAAAATAATGGGGCATCCATGATTACTAAAGGCAAGTGTCGGCAGCCGGCGTCATCGCCATTACCCACCACTGACCCGAGAAACTATAGCTCTTCCGCAGAAAACGCGTTTTGGTTACCTGAACACAGATTTTTAACTTCGGAAATCACAGTGTTGGGTTCCGTCATCGCGTTAATTCGTTTCATCCTCGGTTTGGGAATAGCGCTGTCATCCATCGAGTGGACGTACGAAAAACATTAACGGCTTTCTAAATTCAGTGAGCAGGAACAAATCAAATCGCCAATGATCGCCACCCCAGCCTCCCTAAACTGTGCCTTATAGCGAATACTTTTTCAGTGGCGATGCCTCCACGGTAGGGAAGGAGAAGCAGGGATCGAGGGGAGTAAGAACAAAAGAAACACCTAATGCGCGTGTTTGGTGTTCCATTACGCTCACGCCCCGATGGCTATTCGGTCGGTCGCAGAGGAGTAAAAGCGGTCTATAAAACGGAATATTGATTGTATTGGTGTTACAGTCGAATGCTGTATGATTGGAGTTTTTTGAAAGAGGCATATAAATATATATTTAAATCTTATACTTGCGCGCTCAAGTCGTTTTATTGTAGAAGAGGTTTTATTGATCGAATGAAACAAAAGTTCTGTTACGATATTGATTTTTGAAACGGGTTTGGCTCTGCAAAGATTAAAATAATTAAGCACGTCATCTCACTTAGAGTCCTAGAGAAATAGAAAGTTAAAAAAAGTCGATATGCTGTACACGAAACATCATCAAGAGTGAATAAGTTCAATATTTCTTTGTCGGTTGCCATATGATGTACACATATCATCTAGTTGAATTACAGTCACTAACGTGTTTGTTTGTATGGGAGCCACTGTTTTGATATCTTGTAATTTTTTTTGACGATTTTCGGAATTTTTCCCAAGTATATCCCAACTTTTTTTTGTTCGCAAAATTTATTGGTAAAGTAATATCACTGTGAATAACCGCATTTTGTTTTTTCAGGGATAGTAAAAACGGACTTTAAAGTTGTTTAAAAGTATTAATTGGATCTAAACAAATAATAGACGTATAATGTATAGAAAAACACGAAAATATGAATATTTTACGAAGAAAGGATAAAGATTAGTTCTTTTTGAAATTCATAATATGCAAGCGGTAGACATCGATAACCTATCAATGATTAAAGCAATTATTCACGAGATAATCATTGGCACGAGGTTGGTTCGGTACTGTGATGATTTAATACTTCCTTTCTATGCCTAGCGTTTGCAGCCGGGTTTCTGTGGAGGGAATGACTTTTCCACCGGGATCCCAGTCCCTAATTGTGTGTTTTTGTTCTGAACAGAGGCACTGCCAGGGATACGTTTAGGCAAAAAGAAGGCCCCAGCTTCAAGAAGCCGAAAAATCATGAGCTTTCCCTATGAATTTTTTACATTGTGGCTAGAATTTCACATTTCATCCCAAAATTGCAAAATGTAATTAAACAAAACTATTCAGTATTTTAATAATTTTCATTGAATTTGTACTTTTTCCTCTGGTTTTACGATATTTACAATTTTACCATATATATATATGTATGTATATGTATGTATGTTTGTATATGTATATATATATATATATATATATATATATATATATATATATAAACACACACACAGGTGAAGATTTTTAAACAATAAAAAAACAAAGAAAGGACACTCACATATGTATTTTTGACGTTTCGACGGCTCGACCGTCGTCATCAGAACCTTCTGATGTCGACGGTCGAGCCGTCGAAACGTCAAAACTACATATGTGAGTGTCCTTTCTTTATGTTTTTATGTTTTAAAAATCTACAGCTGTGTTTCTATATATTTTTGCGTCGCCGAAGAGCGTTCTATTCCGAATAATTTACATATATACTATATATACATATATATATATATATATATATATTTATGTATATACACACACACATCAAATCGCGTAAAGAGGATACGAAGTAACTTTCCTCTATTTCCATTATTATGTAGTCCTCCCATAGCGTAAACATCAAACTAGAGAGATTTATATAAAGCCTTTATCTTTGTAGAAATTTTATATTCATTTGTATATTCAATAAACATTAAATATATTGCATTTTGCTATTAAATCTTGACCATTCCAAATGAAGAACTACTCCATTGCGACTAATGTTTTCACAATTGAATTTAATGACCATTCGTCAGGTTTGTTAATCAGTAAGCCTACATTTTAGTCACTTTAAATATAAATTTAAATGAAAAATAATTTTTAAAATGCATTAATTAAAAAATTTTTACTACCAGAACTAATAAATGTATCGTGAATATCATTTTGATGAGATCGCTGATCCATTTAATTTCTGAAATTTATGCCACTTTCCTTCACCGCATTTAATGTATCAGGGGATGGAAATTAATCAGTGCAGTAGTACCAAAAATATTTGTATGGAAAAACTGTCATGCTACATTGTATACTCGTTCACTTATGCACGAAATAAAACAGATAACACGTAAAAGGGCACTTGCATTTTAGATTGTTCGAGCTGTCGACCTTTTTTGAGGTGTTCTTCTGGTCAGACTTAAGGTCTCTAAGGGGACTACGAAATCTGGGGGGGGGGAAGGTGCAGAGTATGCTGGGAAGGGAATTAAAGATGGCAGTTAAGGGTGGGAATGTTAAAAGATCGGAAAGCTATTACATATGCGGATTCGCGAGTTCTCACCTCTGTATTGGTGGTTGAACCGGGTAGGGATTTTAGAATGGTTAGGGAGAAACACTGGTCGAAGGAAAGGTTGTGGGAACTTACGTGTGAAGGGATAGAAAGAGAAGAGATTGAGGCAGAATTGTAGGAGAAGCGGCGAGCGTTCATTCGAATGGATAAGGGGGTAATGCATGCTACTAGGTAAAATTAAGTGCATTAATTGCATTGCAAAAGATAGATGAGATTTTTCGAGATGTGGGGTGGGAGGTGTAGATCTAATAAGCAGACATGTTTTACATCGGGGGTGGTTGCAAGAACGGGAAATATGAGGACATTTTTCAGGGGGGTGGCGATAAAGGGTTGGTTGGTGGATCTCAGTAGGTTTTCGAGATTGACGGGTCGTCTGTGTGAGATAGAGGGGCATTGGGGCAGTAAGGATTAAGTAGCGTCATTGTCGTGTAAGATAGGAAACAGTTCTTTAAGAAAGGTTTTCAGTCTATAGGATCCGGGGAAATATATAGATGGTGCAAAGGTTGAGTCCTGCGTTAGATGTGAGGTTGTTTTTCTGTGGTGTGGAGCGGTGGATTTTATTCAGTAGGAGTTTTCCTGGGTAACCGCGTTTGTGGAGTGCATGGTATAGATAGTGGAGGTATTTCTCGAGGGTGGCTGTGGTGTTGCAAATCCGGTGTTCGCGGACAGAGAGAGAGTTGGGAATCGAGCGTTTGGTGCGATAAGGGTGACGGCTGGTGAAGCGTAGGTATTGTTGTTGGTTAGTTGCTTTGATATGTACTGAAATGTTGAATTTTATTTTTATGAAGGGAGATGTATGTGTCAAAAAAGGAGAGGGTGGAGTCTGAAATGGAAGAAATGAATTTAACTGTGAAAGAAGAATTAAAGGCAGATAAGAAATTATTGAGGGACCCAAGATCCTGGTGTCCAGCGTATAAAAATGTCCATGCAACAGACCTTGAAAAGAGGTTGGAGGGGTTGCTGTGAAAGGAAAGTCTCTTCAAGGTGACCCATGAGGAGATTTGTGTACAATGGCGCCATCCTTGTTCCCATCGCTTTGCCTTTGGTTTTAAAATAGAAAAAAATTTGGAACAAAAACGCGTTTTTTGTCAGAACGAAAGTGGCAAAATTGAGGAGAAATTCGGTCGAAGGGCGCTGGGGTGGGAGGTGCAGAGAAAGACAATGTCGGAGAGAGGATAAGCCTTCTGCATGGGGATAGAGGTATAGAGAGAAGTAACGTCGATGGTGGCCATAAGTAGGTTAGGGGTGGAGGGAATAGACACAGAATTTAGACGGTTGAGGAAGTGGCATGTGTCTTTCGTGAATGAGGGCAAGGAGAGCACAAGAGGTTGTAGGTGGTGGTCAAGGAATGCGGAGATTCTTTCGGTGAGGTAATTGAAACTGAAACTACAGGACGACAGTGAATTTTAGGTGTGTGTATTTTTGGGAGGAGATAAAACTAGGGTGTTCTGGGGTTTGGGGGTGAGATTACGGATATGCCTTTGGAGGTGAGGCCTTCTTCTGGTTCAAATTGGAGGAGGAAAGACCGAATTTCTGTTTGGAAAATTGGTGTCGGGTTGTTGGTGAGAGTGGTGTAGGTATATGTATCATTGAGGTGACCGAGATCTTTGGAAATGTAATCATTGGTGTTTAGAATTACTACTGAGGAGTATTCAGGAAGTTCTCTCGGGTTTCCCACCGGGTCAGCGTGGTGTGCACCGACGTTTCGACGGCTAACTCTGCCATCGTCTTCAGGGTGAAGTGCAGAGCAATGAATTCGCCATGTATTTATACCCTGTCGTAGGGTCAGGTGTCCTCCGATTGGTCCGATGTGTTCCCAAGTGCCGAGCCGCCCCGGTGACGTCTCGTACTTTCAATTTTTCTCAGCACAGGTCTCCACGTGCTGCTGATCTGGAAGCCAGTGTCCCTGTTGAAGGTATTCTGTCCTTCCAGTCGGATTTCCACGGCTTCCTTCGCCACTCGGTCCCAGTAGCCGTTCGTGTGACAAAGTCTTTTGGTGCTCCCCCAGTCAATCCGATGACCATGCGTGATGCTGTGTTCGGCGACTGCAGACTTCTCAGGGTAATGGAGTCTGATGCATCGCTCATGCTCCGTTAGTCGCTTTTCAATTGTGCGGCCAGTCTCCCCGATGGCAACGTTGCCAGGGTCAGCATCCCCTTTGTTTCCACGGTATCCCATAAGATCTCCAGGATACTAAGGAAACATAAAGTGGAAACCATCCACAAGCCACAAGGAAAATTGAAGAACTCCCTTGGCACGGCAAAAGACGAACGGCGTTTGAAGGCGCCGGGGGTATACCGGATCCCGTGTGAGTGCGGCCAGGTATACATCGGGGAGACTGGCCGCACAATTGAAAAGCGACTAACGGAGCATGAGCGATGCATCAGACTCCATTACCCTGAGAAGTCTGCAGTCGCCGAACACAGCATCACGCATGGTCATCGGATTGACTGGGGGAGCACCAAAAGACTTTGTCACACGAACGGCTACTGGGACCGAGTGGCGAAGGAAGCCGTGGAAATCCGACTGGAAGGACAGAATACCTTCAACAGGGACACTGGCTTCCAGATCAGCAGCACGTGGAGACCTGTGCTGAGAAAAATTGAAAGTACGAGACGTCACCGGGGCGGCTCGGCACTTGGGAACACATCGGACCAATCGGAGGACACCTGACCCTACGACAGGGTATAAATACATGGCGAATTCATTGCTCTGCACTTCACCCTGAAGACGATGGCAGAGTTAGCCGTCGAAACGTCGGTGCACACCACGCTGACCCGGTGGGAAACTCGAGAGAACTTCCTGAATACAATACGCCGGGAAAAACTGAGCTCCTTCACTACTGAGGAGTCTTTATCGGCGGTGGTAACTACAATGTTGGGATTGGACTGTAGGATTTTTAGGGCATGGCGTTCGTTCATGGAGAGGTTACTTTTTATTTCTAACCATCCTAGAATCCCTACCCGATTCAGCCACCAATACAGAGGTGAGAACTCGCGAATCCGCATATGTAATAGCTTTCCGATCTTTTAACATTCCCACCCTTAACTGCCATCTTTAATTCCCTTCCCAGCATACTCTGCACCTTCCCCCCCCCCAGATTTCGTAGTCCCCTTAGAGACCTTAAGTCTGACCAGAAGAACACCTCAAAAAAGGTCGACAGCTCGAACAATCTAAAATGCAAGTGCCCTTTTACGTGTTATCTGTTTTATTTCGTGCATAAGTGAACGAGTATACAATGTAGCATGACAGTTTTTCCATACAAATATTTTTGGTACTACTGCACTGATTAATTTCCATTCCCTGATACATTAAATGCGGTGAAGGAAAGTGGCATAAATTTCAGAAATTAAATGGATCAGCGATCACATACACACACGCACACATATACATATACACAGTCAAACACACGTTGAGGTATTGTAACGTGTTAATGTTTACTAAAATAATCGTGATGGAAAGTTAATTTTTATTTGTTATTCTTAACACTCTCTAAATAGTCACTATCCAGAGTTATACGAATATTTCTCCCAGCGTTTCTTGGTCTTTCGAGGGCCGGTATTGTAGAGTTCAGCAGATTGCGTGGAAAATTAATGTTACTTATTCTGAATTATGTTACTTTTGTTGACATATCTCTAACCCCGCAGTAGTTTTTTGTCCTGGGAATAAAAAAAACGTAGCCTAGTGTGAGATCGGGAGAAAAGTGCGGATGTGAAAAAGTTTAAAGCCACATCACTTTGATTCCCAGAAAGAATCTCGAGATGAGTGAGCAGGTCATTGCCGGCAAGAAGACGGAAGTCTTTGGTAATCATACCGTCCCGTTTATTTCCCAGATCATCACGCAATTTATTTTAGCAGTGTTTAGCAATAGGCAACAGTGATGGTCTGACCTTTCTCCGCGATAGTCCCAAAAACAGACGGCACGACCTTCCCTGCACCTTCGTGGGGAGAGGTGAGTCACTGTGCTTCCAGTCCTCGCTCATCTCTCTGGTCTCTGGATGATATTGATAGATTTGAGATTCATCCATTGTTACTAGTCGACCAAAAAAAATCCTCTTTGCCTTGCTCTAAAAGATTCAACATCTCCCTTGACAGGTCGCGCCTTGTTTGCTTCTGGAAAGGAGTCAGTAGTCGTGGAACCAAGTGTGCTGTTACCTTTGGCATGAGCAGTTCTTCGAAAAATTTTCCACATACCACCGGAACAAAGATCAGTCTCATTCATGATCATTTGGTTGGTTGCTCTCGGTCTATTAGGATAAAGTTCTCCACTTTCTTCACTGTGGCAGCATCGTCTGTGAGAGATGGTGTACTTTGCTTGCTTCATATGTTATTCAAGAATAGCCAAATTAGTAACAAATCAGGGGATCCAGAAATAGGTAAAGAAAACTACAGTTTCACTCCAGAAATTCTGTATGAAACTTTAATGAATATCTTTTGTTTGTAGAGATAAAGAGAGGAAGATTATTCTTTACATTACTCATCAAGCCCATATATACTTGAATTTCTAGGAGTTAATCGCCGTAACCTTTGCCTAAAAGTATTGAGAACCAGTTATTTCCTGTACGAATTGATTGTACAAGCTGGTATGTATATCTCAACTCTCTTCTCCTGGAAATTTGTGGAGAGGTGGGTCTTGCTCTTCCCGTCACCAACGGCCTCCGCTTCAAACTTAGGGAATTAGAAAATATCTTAATCACAGTCAACAAAGTGCCCACCCAAATCAGACAAAATGTAGATGTCCTAATGTGACAACAAAGTTTTATCTGTCTCTTGAGGCATGCAGCGTGATGGGTAAGAAATTATTACCACATGACTTCTCTTTAACGTGATTATATTTCGAGTGAAGTCGCCACTTGGACATAAAAGGATTCGCGAAATTGAAATAATGAACGTGCTGCTTCGAACCGTCACCACCTCCCTTTGTCATCCCGCGCTAATTCGCACAAATGTGTTCTCTCAGGAAAAAGCGACAACGAGGCAAAATACAAACATATTCGCGAGGAATGATGTCTGTAATGTAAAAAAGGGTGTATTTAAACGGACGACAATCGTTAAGGGTAGACTGCTCGTCCGGTCGGATAATTATTTGAATTCTCTTTCCGGTCCACGGGACAGCGAGAGCGGGGATAATGCGTGCAAAATATACAATTTGTTGAGTCCGACAGAGCGCAAAAACATTTATTATCCGATTTCGTAGGAGGAAGGAATTGCCAGGCTGGGTGTTGGGAGGAGAGTCGCTAACGGCGTGGATGGGGGATGGGGTTGGAACGTGATTTTGGGGGGGAGAATGCAAAATTCTCCCCCCCCGCCCCCCGCGGTGAGCCTTGTCCAAGCATCGGCGACGCGCTTAACGACCGCTGGAACGCCTTGCTAACCCTCTCGCTCGCTGGTGGTACTCCTCTCCTCTATCAATCTTTTCTTTGACGTGGCGACTGCTGGAGTCCTAATTTCTCCTCCCCACTGTTGCAAATGTGTCGATCCTGTTTTTCGGTCCTTTTGTGATAGGTTTCACTATAATTTGTACAAGACGATGTTATATTGGCTTTTACTTCCTCGTCTTGTGTTTTTATCTATCAGAATGGGCCTTCCTTTCTATTGATATACTTGGGTTGGAAGTGTGAATTTTCAAAATTAAGTGACCAGTGGAGATGACCAACAAACATTGATGTCATTCTGGCAAGGAGAATTTTGGCAAGTGTACGGGTGGTGGACAGAATCTTTGAGTTGGTACTGACCCTCGTTTTGCGAAATTTACCGTGGGATACAACATATCACACATGCGCTACGCATACTCCACAGTGCTTTCCATACAAGAATGCCAATAACAAATTCAGTGCCGCTGCGATTCGTTTCCGAATCTTCACCGTTCAAAGCCATTAACCATGACCAGGGACCTCAAGCGATATCTTAATATCCATGCCATCTGTACAATTTGAACTCTTGAGCTGGGTAGTTAGTGTGGATTACTAAGGCATTTGGCATTATCTAAACGCGGCCAATCTCTCTAGACCACATTTTGTCCTTAAGGTGGGTTTCTATTCTTGATTCTCAACTCCTCCGGCTGGGAGGAGTAGAGAATCGGTTCAATCCGGTTGTATTCTCTTATATTTGCCTATTATATAAGGGCAGGCTGAAAACTAATGCACACATGCTTGTAGATCACAAGCAAAATGACATTTAGAAGTACTCCTGTTGGCATGTGGAAGTAATATTGCCCCTCAATATGCATGCGCAGGTTTGAGGTCGTTTCATTCATCCAGTGTATTTCGAGAAGCGGAAGTATGGAGACGTGTTTTAGTGCTATATCAACTCGAGTTAAACAGCGTGCTGTTATCGAATTTTTAATCGCTGAAAAAATGACTCCTACTGAGATTCATCGTCGTTTAAAGGCTATTTATGGTGTCAATCCTGTTGATAGGTCTATTATAAATCGATGGGTAGTAAAATGTCATGGTTGCGAGCCTGGAAAACCCATAATTGTTGAAACACGCAGCGGACGTCCGATCACTGCCACAGACGATAAACATCGCAAACTCGTCGAAGATTTGATTCAAAATGACTGGCCAATCACTCATAAGCATATCGCAAACCATATTGAAATATTCAAGGAAAACGTTTGTCGTGTTGAAGGAAGCCTGGCGCCAATAATCTAGCAACATGACAACGCTCGTCCACACATCTCGCGCGCAACTGTAGAGGCCCTGCGAAACCTGAAATTTCAACCGATTCCACACCCTCCTTATTCTCCTGATCTTGCACCTTGCAATTTTTATTATTTTCCTCAACTCAAGACTCCTCAAGGGTAATCATTACACCTCGGACGATATGGTGAAGGCCGCTGACAAGTCCTGGATTCGAGAAAAGGCGGAAGAGTTTTTCAGTGACGGAATGAAAAAACTTGCTACACGTTGGCAGAAATGTGTTGACCTTAACGGTGACTATGTTGAAAAACAAATGTACGGTTTTGAAACTTGGGACTTGCACTTATATGTATTTTTGCCCAATCTCACTATTTGTTTTTGTTCGCGCTCTACCAGCATGTGCGCATTACTTTACAGCCTACCTAGTACGTTAGGAATTTCTTGAGTTAAACTTCTTCTAATTTTTCTAATAAATCCAGAACAAACCTTCATGAAACTTTGTATAAAATTTCAAAAGATCTTTTAAATTATCCTGGGAGTTGAATTAAGTAATCAAATTTAAAATTGATGGCACCTCATTGCGAAGACGTTTCTCCATTTTTGGGAAGCAGAGTATGGTTTAACGAGAGACACCCTACCCAAGCTGCCATTTGAAGGAGATTTTAGTCGTTGGGTGAGTTGGTTGCCGTGGGAGAAAGTGATATAAGATAAGCGAAGTAGTAACTCCTCGTTGGTGTTTTTTTTGGAAAGAAAATTAAGCAAAAGAGAAGTTGACTGAGGAGAAGACGGGCGAAATTAATGAAGAGAGACAGAGAGGAGGGGAAATGGATCGAGGCGAAGCTCGAGGCTCGCCGAACTTTCCTTCCTATCTCTTCGCAATTCATGTCGCGGAATATACTGGACGGCCGGCCAGAATACACCGGTCCAACCACGCTGTCAGAGACCTTACACACACACACACACGCGCGCGCGCGTATATACATATACACACACGCACTCATACACACATGAACCCACACCTACGTACATTCATACCCACGGTCACCTCATCTCTTCGCCCGAGTGCCGCGGACAACAAATTTAATCACGGTGCAGCGAAACTCCGGTGCTTCCGCTCGGAATGGAACGAGCGAACCAGCGCGGCGTGTGCGAATGTGTGTCTGTGTGTACTCGGGCGCGCGGGTATTTTGTGTTTTGCGTGCCCGCGCGAGTGTATATGTGTTTGTGTGTGCGTGTTTGTCGGAAGGGAGGGGCGAAAGAGAGAGAGAGGGGGGAGAAGGTGGATGGATAGGAGGAGGAGGACGAAGCAAGGAGGGGGAGAGGCGATGAGAGATATCGGCCGAGGGGGGGGGGGTACTTTGAGAGAATGAAGGGGGCCGCTTGGAGGAGAAGAGGAAAAAGAGGTAGAGGGAGGGGGCGTAGTGTTTGGAAATGAAATAAGAGCATATATATAAATGTGTTTATATATATATGTATATATATGTTCATCTTTTTATAAATATATGTATATATATGCGGAATTCATTGTGGTTTGTAATAATTCGAGAGGCGGAGGCCATAGCGGCGTGAATGCATCGGGATCACATTGGTGTAAAACTGAACGGGAGTCCCATGCGGATTGATGACAAAAGGTGCACCGGAGTAGAGACGTGTTTGGAGCGAAATGATAAGAGGATTTTCATGCCTGGAGGGAAAATTAATCGCGAATATAAAATAATTGCTTTGTAAAGATATGTGTTGCTTTTCTAATTGAATTTTTCAGTTGCCAGTTGGCCTTCAACACGAGCTCAGTTTTCAAATATGGCGGCTACCTTATTCACGAATATGGTTAAAAATTGCAAAGTATCCAAAAAGCCATAATTAATTGATTATGTAAAGATAAGAAGAAAGACAAAAAACTACTGGTTATGGGATAATTCATTGTACTGGCGTTTGCTTAGTCGTTATAGCGTCTTATCAATATAATACTTTTATTAATACTGATATAATTGGATTTAAAATGCCTGTAGGATAAATATGATAGGTTTAATTTGTGTGATATTGATATGAGCTGTTCCTTAAATTGAGCTATATTCGAACCAGAAATAAGGAGAGCATCTATTCATTTCTGGATAGCCAGTAACTTACCATGCCTAAAGTTATTTCTTGCAATGAGGAGTTGTCGTGTCGTTTTTAGCTGACTATTGCTGAACTCCTATTCGTCCATAGGCATAAGGTATATTCGATATCAAATGAAATGATGAAAAATAAAAATACAATAGACAATTTTGCTTACTTCTACAGAAACGTTTTCGTACATATAATGAATGACTTTTATTTAATGCTAATTTAAATTGATCATCGAATGGAAAAAGTATAATTGAAAAGAATTATATGATTTTCTCACAGTTTGTCTTTCGAATTTTATCTAAATTAATTGATACATTTTAGAAATAAACATTTTGGGTTGGCCTCATACAGACGCAGTGCAAATTTTGTAAGCAAACAGAAGATTAGCTTGCTAAAAGGTGTTAAATACTGAATTACAGATCAAAGTGGGGCATTGTGTGTGTTCCTTGTTCAACGTATGAGGAATCTAGATTTTATAATTACCTCATGTCATATGAAAAAATGAGTAAGAGATTCATTAATGAATCAATCCAAGTCCGTCGAATAGGTTATCTCCCATTGCTTCAGTGAAAAGTATCGATTCCACCTTGAAATTTACTCCCTGCGATACTTAGATTACCATTTGATATGAATTATTTACAGTAGAAATTTGATTCTCGTCTGGTGGGCTGTAGGGAGTTCAAGGGCGAAGGCGGAAATACTTTCGCAAAGTTTCTTCTTTCCAAGAATTTTATAAACGATAAATCATGTTCATGATCATACGTTAACCTTTTTAAAAATAATATCAATACAAGTTTCACCTAAACATCTATAAACTTTAGTTAGTTTTTATAGTTTAAGACTATTAGGTTTGATATTCAATTTTGGCTGGGAACAAAAAGCCAAGAAACGATATACTATAGATAATATAACCGTCTATTCTTTCCGTATATTCCACAGGATGTTATTCCAAACTCTTTTTGACATCTTATAAACAATAGGAGTAATTTGCTTATGCATTATTAAATAGTGAATCATCGGCCTTAGATTTTCTCAATTTGAATTTGGATGGCATTATAGTAAAAAGAAATTGGTGTATTATCCTTTTTACTTACTCTGGAGCTACGTTTAATTTTGAGAAAGAAAATCTCTACATTCTCTGAAGAGTTGATAACTTTATTTTTAATAATGTCAATATAGTGCTAGAACTATTAATTAAAAAGTGGATTTATTGTGCAATCATTCCTTGGAAGTTTATAGATCTTCTGTCAATTACTTCTATTATGAATACAGTTTTAGTCGTGTTTATTGCCTAGCATATGTAAATCGATATGTGTAAAGTTAAATTGATCGTACAACATGTAATTAACAGTTCTCGTTTGGTTTGACAAAAATAAAATAGCATCAATAGGGATGTAATGTTACCCCTTGTTTAAATTTTTCCATATTCAACTACAATAGTGCAAAATATTTTGCAAGGGTGCTTTGCAGTATTCAACTTAGCAGTGCATACTTTTTACGAGATCATTTAGGAGAGCTGAGGTCCGTGCTGGAGTACTTAAGAACATATAAGCACCGGAAAAGTGAAGTATAAAATTGATTTGCACCGTCATATTAGTTGAAGTTCTGCCACTCTCCATTTAGAAATTATTCATCTTTTTAAAACACTGAAATAATTGCACAATTGGACTAAATTGTTCATTTGTGCTGAGGGATTTTGTATCACATGAAATTTACGTGAAATATTTATAAAAATAGCTTCATTATAGCCACAGTACTGCCAAACTTGGTTTATACATAATTTCGGAGAAATTGTTTCACGATATTTCTCTTTTTGCCAAGAAACCTTAAAGGTTTGCCGGATCTTTGTATTTTTTCAATTTTCTTTCACGATCCAATGATTTCGTAGGTCATTGCTTTCCGTTCATTTCTGTGATATTTTGTGTGTTGAAATATTGATTTGTTTAAGTCAGAATCATATGAAACCTCATAGTAGACGGCATCTTCTTCATGACATTTTGTAAATGAATCTGTATCCTTTTCTGCGAAAATTTAGTTCTCTGGCTGTTTATTCAGTGGTCGGAATGCTTTTTAAAATAAAAGAGCATGTTTTTTATTGAATTGTGTGAAAAAATGATGTTTAAAGCCCTCTCTCCCTTTTACAGCAAGCTCATTCACCATGCCGCGGTAAAATTCTTTGTAGCACAACCTTACCGAATTGTAATAGTTATGATAAAAACTGCAAACATTCACAAATATCAGCATTGCGATTTTCTGTGTTCGTGATTTAGCTGCAATAAGTTTTATTGCTGATTTAATAGTTACCCAGACGCTTGGTAAGAGGACTTAAAGGTATATTAAGTAAAAACATTTGGCTGGAGGGGGAGGATGTTGAATTTGGGATGGGCAGGTATGTTTTGGTTTCACCTAAAAATATCCCACCACACCACTCAGGGAGCATGGCGCACGTTAATGGAACCAGTCGCGATCTAAAATCTAAAAGCGACCGTAGGCACGAATAAAAGTAAAACGCGATTTACATTTGGTTTCCCAACTCGAGTGTAGGAACGATCAGAATGAGGGAACGGTGATGGAAACTGCCAGATTTTCGGATGACAAAAGGAAACGGTAGTGACCTTGCGCCAATATTATTCAGGCGTGCGGGAGACGGCATGGTCGATAGTGAGGGACAATAATAAATTTAAACTTGCCTCAGTGTGTGCGCTTGTGTGCGTATCTGTGAGTGCGTTTTGTTGGGTTCGGCTCCGCTGTATTTCGAGGATGATAGCTCTGGGGCAAAACTGCGGAGAGGGAAGGCGTCAATACGTCCCGCTGGAGAATGATGTAGGATTCGGAGAGGTGAGTGAGGAGAGTGGAGGGGTGTAGGGCAAGCGGAAGGTGAGAGAAGAGGAGAACGGGAATGGTCTAATCGAGAAAGGAGGGAAGGAAAAAAGTGATTGGGTGCGAAAGGTGAAGAGAGGAACTGGAAGGAAAGGGGAGCGGGTGCGATGGAAGGGGATGTACGGGAAGGGGGGAGGAAGGAGGAAGTGACGAGCCGGCACGTCAACGGCAGCGAGAACAGGAGCCAGTAATCCTCAGCCACCAGATTGGCCCTCCCCACTGATTCACCTCCACCCTCTCCTCTCTTTTCTCGCTCCCCCCCCTTTCTCCTCCCGAAACCTTGGCTTCTACCCCTAGACATCCCACACGACTCAGTTGATACATACGTGTATATAAAACGTTCCTCCAACCCACATTTTTGCTCACCGTCTCCCCCTACTCCTCTCTCATCCTTTCGCCGCCCCTACCCTATGAATTCCTCCCTCCTAACCTTCCGCGTGTATTTGTTTCGGCGCTGCCCTTCGCCGGAAATAATTTTTTCTCTTCCGACAGTATGAAAAAAAATGGTGTGCAACCTGCTTTTTTCGTCCGTTTGATTTTGTCTCTCGCTCTCTTTGAATTTTTTCCTACGACGGAAAAAACACGTGGATTATTGGGGGAAGGCGAATTTCATATCTGCTTACGGTGAGAATTAAATTTTAGGCAAGCCTTAAAAATAGGACCATGACATCCTCTCTTCCCAGGAAAAATCATTACTACCAAAAATATTCTGTATTAGCTGATGGCGGCAAGAATCCAATTCGAGTGATCACGTATATTTTCCCTTAGCCTTGTCTATATTTGGGAAATATTAAAAAAAAGAAAATATGTGCGCCTCATTTGGATTTCTTTCCGTCTGATGCAGTATATCTGGCCATAACTCCTCTCCCCTCTCCTCCCCCTCTTTCCTTCCCTCTCGAAACAACCCGGCCTTCTCTCCCCACCTCAACGCGCACGGCTATCTCTCTCTCTCCCTCCCTTTTCCACGATCGCCTCTTCTCCAAACCACCGCGAAACATTCATTCGTATACCTCCGTGGCAGTGCATGCGGGAGACTCCCTTCCGCCCCGTGGGCACGCGCTCCCGACATCCCTCGCCCCACCCTGGTCCTCCGACCCCTTTCCCTCACTTGCAAAACACCAGATATCCAAACCCTTCTCACGGCAATCCCCACACCACTCCCTGCGCGGCATCCCCCGTCAAATAAACCAACCCCCACCTCGAACGCCACCCCCACCTCCCCAAATACACTCTCCCCGTAGAACCCCCCTTCACTCCCTCCACCGCCGCCCCGATTCCGGACTGCCCTCCCTTCACCCTCTCCACTCCCCTCCCCGTGGGGTCCTCGCCCTATTTCCATCACATTGTGTCGGTGCCTCACACTTTATCAATCTCCGTGGCTCTCCCCTCGTCACTCCCTCCTCAACCTGCGTCGATCCCCTTTTCCCGTCCCTTTCTCACCATTCCGAAAACACACGCCCTCCCCACTCCCCCTACTCCTCCCGTCCCCCGGCCGTTCACTCTACGAATGACCAAACAGCAGAATGAGATTGATTTCATTTACTCTCCACCTCCATCTTTACGCTACTCTCTGCGTTATGGCTCTCCTTAATATAGTCTTTCTCTCGCCTTCAGTGCCAGGCCCGTCTGTAGGGAGGGAGGAGGGGAAGGAGACGGGTTTCTTTTTCCGTAGCATGTATCTTTCTTCCCCCGATAATTCATCGTTTTGTTTGGGGGTTCGCTTGAACCTAGCAAAAATAGTACCCGCATAATTGTTGTGAACGAGTAGTTTTTTGGCTCTATGGAAGATGCCAAAATGTTTCCTCATTATAAACTTCTGTTTAGACCATTATCGCTGAATGTGACGCTTTATTTGGTATTTTAGTATTTTATGCATGTAGAATATGTATAAATTTAGGTTCTAATTGGTAAATTAGCCAATTGTAATTCCAGAGCTCTCTTTTCTCTAATCTAGGAAATATAGTGAACACCGTAGACTCTTGCCTACGTTAAACTCTATCGCATAGTTCCATAATGCTTTATATTTTCTATTAATTTTTTTATTCCTTGGCTTCTGCTCACTCATTTGGATTTTCTCGCATCACTGTTTTTCAGTTAAGGAAAGCAGAATTTTGATGGTGAAATACTTCGAAATAATAATTTCATTAATCTAATGATTCCATCGAGCAATATTTGTTTAGATCGAATAATATCTCTTTTAGCCGTAAAAAGTTTTTTTACACCACTATAAAAGTATAAATAGGGAGGGGGGGGGAATTGAGATTGTTGTGGTGAAATATTATTTTATTTAATCAGTCTGAAAAGAGGTGGCAAGAAGCTAAATTAATTGATTCCTTTCAATATTTTTTTTGTTTGCAAATTTCTGCACAATTATCACCGAGCTCGGGAGTGAAAACTCTGACAAAATAATAAGAATTTTAACTGTAAATAAACCCCCATATAAATATTTGGTAAAGGGTAACTCATGAAAGATGTTTCTCTGGAAAATCTTTGTTTTTCCATTCAAATATTTGGATCGGACTGCGCTGTAAACAAAAAAGAAAAGACAAAAGTTTTGCAATACGCTCAAAATTAAATTTGAAAATTTGAATTTATTTTGCATAGTGATCATATTCCGATGTTTTGTATTTGAAACAAATGCTGTTAAAATATTATTTAATGCCACTAGAGGATAATATTTAGTTGTATCATGGAATTAGGAGTAAATTTAAATTTCTGTTCAAACATACCCAACGAATCTTTCATTAGTAAAGGGCAATACTGGCATTTCCACCGGTTCAGTTTTATAAGCTATGTGATTCTTGAACCATTGGCACCATCATACAAAGATATACATATGTGGAAAATATTTCTCGTGACAAAATACCTTTTTTTCGAAAATTGTCTTTTTTTAGATAATTCTTGAATTATTATGATAGGCTAAGGAAATTTTTTTTCTGTGAGATTTTACAGCAGCTTCAATCACATCAAGTAGGGATTTCTCTCTCCTTTTGGACTAGATTGCGTCCTAACAATGGTGGAATCCTTTACTTCTTCAACTTTTAGGGTCGGTCGTCTCTCAGAAAAGGCTGTAACCACTCGGAATGGAACTCCGGTGATTAGATTAACTTGTTACGGCCAACCAAAGTAGTGGCAATTCTCTGTCCTCTCTCTCCCAGAGATCCCACTTTTTCACTTATATTTTTCCTTCCTGTCGTATCTGATGCTTGTTCAGTTTTAGGCCAGTGCTCCATTATTTATTTCCTCCAGCGTCCACTTTGCAATGCTATGATTAACTCGGCGGACCCTTAATACGATCGATATGGTCGAACGGGGAAAATATTTCGTATAGAAAGAGAAGATTTTTGGTGAGACAAGCCTAAATTTTTTGAAACCGATTCGTGCTTTAAAATGTATGTAATTTAGAAATAAATGGAGATGAATAACGTAAAGATGATTCAACATTAAAGTTAGACAGCAAACAATATATTTGAAAGTAAATGAGTGTATGAATGTGAATTGCTGTTTTAATGAGTGTGATACAAAGTACCCATGTGAGCGGTATGTTTCCGATTAAATATCTATATAGTGTTGATATAATGATAGTGTTTAATTTATGCATATGAAAGTCAACTTATGGAGAGAACTTTTCTTAAGCTTATACATAAATTACCATATTATCGGAAATATGTCTCCGCGATTTGCATTTGGGTATTAGTTACTTCATGATTTTGGAAGTTATTGTGAATTGGAAAGGTCTTCTACTCTCGTTAAAATGTAAATTTACTTAAACGTGTCGAAAACTCTCAAAAATTAAATCATAGCATTTAAAATTTATAGCATATGATCAAGTATATGAATTGAACATATCCGTTTCTCATTACAATTCGCGTGTTTAAGACCTAGGATTGCAATAATTGCAATGATTGCATAATAAATCGTGCCCTTACCCTACTTGAATGGCCACCTTCAATATATATTCACCATTTTCCGCGTTTCCTCGTCTTATGGCTTCAATTAAAGAAGTAAAAGGAAAGTTTAGCGGGATCTGTCAAGAAGTTGGAATGCAAAATGAATTACTTGTTTGCAAATGTATCTCAGAAGGCGAACTTGGGGAAAATGACAATACTTAGATGCCTTTAAGGAATATTTACCTAGAAATGGGAGTCGTAGGAGGAGTGTAGAAAGCAACGCGAGAGAGTAAATGTATATTTGCAGGTAATTTTATGAGAGAGGGGGTAAGAGGGGAAATGGTGGAAGAGAGAGAGGGCGGAGGGAGGTAGGATGGCAAGAGAAGATAGTCCACAGGTTGCAAATGACGCTAGGCCGAGGTCTTCATGTCTCACCGACTCTCCTTCCCCGCTTCCTTCCGGTCCCAACCACCTTCTCACGTATAGACAAACGCACACACTCAAACGTCTCTCCACATGTAGAGTCGCATGCCAACACCCTGACACACCACCTTACCTCCCAAGCATTTCCCACGGTCATCTTTTTCATCCTTCCAGAATTAAAATGTTTGCTCCATCTGGTAATATGCACATTTTCGTTCAGAAATGCTTAATTAACCCCCCTTGCGGTGGCTTGAAGAGCATTATGTAGAAGTACACCTTGTATGGTGTCGGCTCCCATTGCAAAACAAAAAATTTGATTAAAGAGGAATAGATTTTACATTTTCATACATTTTTTTGTTACATTCAGTGGAAGTTCAATTTCCACAGCCAAAAGAAAAGCTTCATTTTCAAATTCAGTTAGTTCGCCGCAGTAACTTGCCCCATGTGAGGAGTTGTTTAACTTTCAGACTTAGCAAGTATCATTATGGTCGTAGTATGAGAGGAAAAAACTTGAGATTAGGCTTTGCCTAATTACCTTTAATTTTTTTCAGTCTTTTCTCTCTATGTTACCTTCCTTCAAATTATGATTACACCGCTCTTATCTTTCTTCCTTAAAACCATTGTCCCCATTGGAATTGATCAACTTAACAGTATTTACAGCTCATTATTGATGAGTTATTGTTTCTACACTGTAAGTTACTCATTTTCCTTCTCCTAAATTGCTTGTGAGCATAAAGAATTACAAATCCTCATAAATATTTTATGTAAGTTGTACGAAACAATCATAAAAAGATATTAATCGTTCCTCAGTTGCATTAAGTGTTGTACTCTTACCTTAGCGTCAAATAGAAATTCGAGTAGCGAGATAGTAGTTATGAAAGATTACCAAGTTATAAATAACTTTACGGTAAACCATTCGAAAACTTGCAAGGAATAAAATAGTGTAAGAAGAGTGAGCGTCAAGAAAGTGTTCGTATTAGTAGGTCTGTAATATTACGGTACTCGTATTTTGGCTCTATACTGTCTATGTTTCCTCTAAGCTGCGTTCAAGTTCTGCCAGAGAACGATCTGTTCTCGCACACTACACGCGAGTAGGAACACAGATTCCTGCTGAAACACACGATTATTGTGCTTTTTCTCTCAGCATGAACGTTAAAAAATAAATGGGGCTCTAATATGAGAGTGTTCATCTATACATGGTGCCGAAAACGAGAATATAAATGAAAGATAACGCTTACTACTAATATCTTATAATCAAGTAAAATATTACAAAAATATTCCTCGATGCACAATATTTTTGTCACGACGCATCAGGCCATCTCCACCGACAATGTATTATTTTCCTGTTTCTCTTACAGTGTGTATGCGCGATAAAAATGAATCAGAAATAATTAAGTCTTGATAATTTGGTGAGGAAAGGTCATTTATACTTCAGAGGCCATTTTGCGAGCAAAATCACCGCATGGTATTTTGGCATGTCGCGTTATCGAGTTGCGGTATCTTTGCCGAGGCATGGAAGGGTGGGTTAGTATAATGGAACAATGATCATATCGGTCCTCATTCGATTCCCTACGATGGTTCAATTTCCCTCCTTGTCTTTCTCTCCTTTTGCCTCTTCCATTGTCCTCACCCGTTCCTCCCTCTCAGAGTTTTCCTCTTTTGACCGAATGGCAGTGTGCGTGTGTGAACTGTACGCGTGCATACGTACATACCCTCTCCCCGTGACACTGATTGGATGGGATCCATTGGCGCGTGTTGGATTTGCGGGGCGTCCACTACCCACCCCCTCACCACCCCAAAATCCTCCTCCACCCACCCCCTCCCCCCGGAGCCCTCTCCATCCTCCGTCGTCTTCAAGCCCCTGTCCTCATCCTCTTTGCTCTCATCCCGGCCCCCCTTTGCCACCCTTGCTACCCCCACGCATCCCCGCCGCCCCTGTCTCCAGTCAGCTTCCCATTACGTCGGCACCACACTCGGCAGTGAAATGCCCCGGCTCCTTCAATTTCCGCCGCTGCACTCTCTTGCTCTCTTTTAGTCCCTCGTTCCAGTTACCTCTCTCCTCTCTCCCAATCCTGATCTTCCTTCTTTCTCCTCCTCTCTTGCTTACTCCCCATCGAAGTCCCTCCCCGCGTCTCGACTCGGCGATATTCCCACTCGTGCCCACATATCCTGGAAGTAATCGCCTCCGAAGCTTCCGTCAACTCAACTCCATCCTCCCTGTTACAATCGGCTATCATGTAGAAAGGCTACCCGTGCCGACTACCCTGTCAAAAATACTTTGCCTAACTCCCGTTTTACTTCTCCGTCTATACTTTGGAATCACGGATAGAAGTTTTCGTGTGAAACTGGTTGAAAGTTCGATGAGGCCAATATGCGTTCAGATTGATACGTTTAAATCGAACACTCTTTTTGAATGCAATATCATTATTTCATTTTGAAAACTTGTGATGAAGTGATACGTGTAATATGTTATAATGAATTTTGACATACACTTGTTATAAACTTGGTGCTGCGAGGAATCGTAAAAATAATCAAATTGGTTCAATATTGCCGGGATATTTCCTTAGGGAGATCTAATCATATAATTGTAAATTTGTAGCCACCATGCATTAAAACAAGTTCTAGGGCCATTGCACGAGTGCTCCCAGGATTTTATTTATCTTTATTCAACTTATTCCTGCTTTAGGGAATGTACAATTTTATGCACATTCATGTTTAGTCAGAGGATCTAATTTTCTTATAAAATAATTTTAATCAATTTCCAAACATGAAAGAACTGCAAAACATTTTCTTAATGGTTTGGTGAGGTTCACCATTTGTGACAATATGGATAAATTCCTGTTGAGTTTGCCTGAAAAGTACATGTATGAGTATTAAACCATATGTTTTAAATATCGTCAAATATTGTGTCCTTACTGTGTTTCCCTAACAGAATACTTGCTTTATGTAATGCATATGAAAAATGTAGTCATTGATGTTCACGTCTGTTGGATTTAATCTTTAGTTTTGCTTACGCGTTTACAGATAATACAACAATCACGATAATGACTGGTTCGGAATAGTTGTGTTTACATAGAGTTATGTCGTTAATAACTCGAGCTGAGACGAGTTTCCAGACAAGAGTCACTCATGCGGAAGACTGCTCGCGCTGGGGCATGTATAAATTTGCCCCTCTCCTGGCAATAGCCTCCTTCCTCTGACCTCCCCCCCCCTAAAAACCCTCCCCCCCGCCCCCTCCACGCCAACCGCCTTCCTCCACATCTCCCTGGCTGCTCAAAGCGAGGCTGACGGCTCGGAGATTCCTCATTATTGCCGCCCGCCCGTTTCTGACTCCAATGAATGTTCCGCGTCTTCTACCCCCACTCCCTGCGCCGCCATGCGAAATAATTATGAGCCCCTGTCGTCTGCAGTCGCCTCGGGGATAAGTTCAAACCGACTCACCGTCGTTCGTGGGGGAGAGGGTGGGTGCGCATGGGAGGAAGCGGGACCCGTGGAAGGGCGAGGAGAGTGTGGCCGGGTAACAGATGGGGTGGGTGAAGGAGGTGGGGTTCCCCACTCCCAATGAAAGGAGAGGCAGAGAGGGAGGTGGGAAGCGGAGGACTGGGTGTTCCGCGAAAGACACGTTGGAGACGCGGGGGAAGTCGCGAGGAGGAGTTTAAGTCGGGGAGAAATGAGGGGTTCTGGCTGTTTGGTGTGGTTGGCAGGGGACGTAGGGATAGAATGAGTATGAGAGAGATGGAGGGAGTGTAGAAGCGGAAAATTAGGGGAATGAGAGGAGTATAGCGCCGGAGGAATAAGGGTGGGAAAGAGAAAGACGGAGAGGAGCAAGAAGGGAGTCGAGGTAGTTGCTTCGGGAAAGGAAGTTTTTAAGACAAGAGAAGTCGACTATGTTCAATAAACTATCGAACTAGGATTTATTTATTAATCTACCCGGGAATTTGTCTCAAGTTGATTAGAAAAACTTGCTGTATTTCCTTCAAATGTTCCGTAAATGGTGAGTCAAAAATGAGGCTGGCATATGTGACGAATATGAAATCGAAAAATGGAATCCACCAATTCCTCCAAAATATTAAATATGTATTCATTAGTATTAGTTTTCGTCCTCATTGAGTTTTGTACACATTTTAGTGTTTATTTCAGTACACACATTTCGTGTTTTTGGCAATGACAAAGCTGTAGGGTATTTTTACCCAATGAAATCTTATAAAAATATGTTCACTTTTGCATACTTTAGTTCCATGACGTAAATCAGTATACTTGCATAAAATATTTATGAAAAAGATCAAATGTGACAAGAAATAAAAGAATTGATTGCAGTCTATAACACCATAGTCAATGGATATTAGTTACATGCCTTGAAAGATTGTGAATGCTCTCATTTCCTCTGGTTTTGCTATCATTATTAGCAAAACTGAAAGTTCTAACATGAAAAAGATAGGCATTTACACAAATTTTCGTCGTATTAAATTGTGTTTTAAAGTTTATTTAATTAGATACCGTCTTGTGAAATATTCTTTGATAAGAAAAAATAAATTTCCCAGAAAATAATAATTTATCTTTTACATTCAATGCAAGTTTCGATTCAACATAGGAATTTAAGGATTTTATCTTCATGTTTTTACGGAAAAAATGAAAGATTGTAGGTTGAATTTTGCGAAATATTAGCCACTTTTGCATTTAATATTAATGAACGATATATATACGACAATATGAATACGACATCCTTTGTAAAATTTGTCTATTAATTTATAAAGTCATTTAGAATTTAAAAAAAAAATTAAAAAGCTAAAGCTATAAAATAGATGGACGAAGTAGGCTAAAAATGGATGGTCATTTGTAATAAGATAACTCTGCACTAATAATGATTATTTTTATCCAATGTACAGCTTTATATTTGGTTAAACAGTAATTGTTAATCAAAGTGTGTCATAAAGTTTTGAAAAAAATAATTACTCTAATGGATATTTATTCATTGAGCTAGATTTTGTTTTATCACTCAACTAACAATTATATACGTGGGCGTTATGCTCGAGATTGTTTCTACTGAATGAGAAGCGCTCCTCTAGGTGTCAACGGAGGTTGAGTATAAAATGTAGCATAAATTTACGACGAACTAAAGGAAAACTGTCTTCCCGGAGATCAAGAGGGATGAATGAGAGAATAAAGAATAAATGAAAGAATGGTTGTGAGAAATAAGTTCGATCGCCATACGGTGGTGGCATTGGAGCTAATAAGAAGGGGGAGAATAAAAGAACGACGAAAGTGCACACAGACACTCCTCCACGTGACGCCGATGACGAAAAAAAAACGAAAGACGAGAAAGTGTGAAATAGGACAGAGATGAGTGAGCCGAGGAGAGGCTATGCAGGAAGATACTACACGCAAAGATGGAGGTGAGGGTAGGGAAGAAGTGTGGCCAGAGGGTTGATGGGGCGATGGGGCAGGGATCTGGACGGGTGCGGAAAGGAAGAGGATTGAAAAGTGAGGGAGGGATGGAGGGAGAAGAAGAGGCGGTGCTAGGTGAGGGCGAAGGGGAGAGCCATTGATGCACGGAGAGAAAGCGGGGGAGGGGGCAGCGATTCGTGTCGTGGGATAGCTAATGGACTAAGGCGTAGGATGAGTGGTGCCAGGGTTGGAAAAATACGAATTTCGGAGGTTTTGTATGGCGGTTGAGGGGTTAGAGGGCTACGAGGGTTTTCGAAGGGTATGGGGCAAGGGGCGTGGTCGAGCTGGAGTTGGAAGTTTGACGGGTGTGGGGGTAAGAGAGGGGTTAAAAGGAAGTTATCTCTCCGTATTCATGGGACATTTGAGCGGGTTTGGGGCGGGAAAGGAGGTGGGGTGTGGGTGGGAGGGGATGGAGGGTAAGGTTTAGACGGGGAGAGTTAGGTGGATTGGGGCAGAAGGGAGGAGACAGGAAGGGGCTTGCGGGGGTTGGGGTGGGAATCGGTCTGAGGGGCCATTGTTGCTCGGACGCGGGGCGATGGTTATAGGAGCAACGGGGCAGAATTGGGCTTTTCCATTTCCAGTCATACACTTCACAAACAGCGAGACGGAACGGCGGGTGTATGAAATGCTTTTTATCCCAATGAAAATATTTTCCTCTTCCATTTAAAAGCTTCCCAGGGCCTTGTCCACGCTCATGGAACCTATAGGTACTATCATTTGGGTAATGTATAGAGAAGGCAGCGTCTTCTGTGTTGAGTATGTTATGGGCGAGGAAAGGCCAAGGCATGCAATATTTTAAACTGTAGATTCAATGTCACTACCTATACCATTGTGAGAAACTGCATAAAGATGCAGTTACCTACATTTAACTGAATTTTTGTCCCGTAGTATCCCTTTTACAGTAAAGATGTAGTTAATAAAATTGGATATGAACGGTAGAAGAAATCTGAATAAAACCGCTAATTAAACCTCTGGTTCCAATGATCTACTGTTGCCTAGTTAACCTAGTTTCGTAGACGCACGCTTGGTTATTCTCAGATCACTAGAACAACAAACCCTTTATTGATTGATGATGGGTTGTAATGATACAGTCTATATTGATTTCGTTTGATTGGGACAGACTCTCATACTCGTAAACCTCAAACAGAAGCACTATTTGCACCATTCCAAGCACCATTTATGGTTCCTTAAGTAAATCCTAGAATCACTGGAAGTTATTGCAACTAGTACTAAGAGATCTGATTTCATTTTTTTATTTATTTTATTGTGTATACTAGTTTTAATTGGTTCTATGGGATGGTGTTTGTATGTGCGAACCAATAAGCACAGTTTTGAGATAAAATGCTAAGCCTTCATCCACTACTCAACTAAAATATTTACTGACAATTCTGTTATATGTATATATATATATATATATGACTAAACATAATTACATATATATATATGTATGTGTATATATATATATATGTGTGTATATATATATATATATATATATATATATATATATATATATATATATATATATATATATATATATATATATATATATGAGTAAACATAATTATGTGTGTGTAAATGTTTGTGTGTGTGCGTGCGCGTGTCTCAGATTCATATACTACCTTGATCAAAACGTTCCCGGAATAACCACCGTGTGGCGCTCCCATCGTTCCGATTTGAGTTCTGTTTTTTTTTGTTAAATTGGTACATCTGTTGTTGATATTCCCTTTAAATCTTAGTGTCATAACTTGACATTTGCAAAAGTTACGTAGCCAAGAGTACATCTATCTCTGTGTGTGTTGGCGATTTTTTACAATTGCAGAAATGGATTTAAATTTGCAACAACGAACTTGTATTAAATTTTGCGTAAAAAACGGATTTAGTGGCGCACGGACGTTGGAAATGTTGGAAAAGTGTTTCGGCAACGATTCTCTAAAAAAAACGGTCGTTTACCAGTGGCACGAGCGGTTCAGAAGTGGTCGTGAGTCAATCGAAGATGATGAACGCAGTGGCAGACAATCGACATCGAAAGTCGGTGAAAAAATTGATAAAGTAAAAGAAATGTTGGTCAATAACCGCAAATTAACCATCAGAGAAATAGCGGAGGACTTGAACATTGCCTATGGATCCGCCCAAGACATTGTGGTTAATGATTTGGGTTTCCGTCGTGTAGCAGCAAAGTTGGGGCCAAAAGACCTCAATTTCATGCAAAAAAGAGACCGTGTTGACGTCGCAAAAGACATGATTTGCGAGGCTGAATCCGATCCCACATTCATCAAAAGGATCATTACTGGAGACGAGACGTGGGTTTATGAGTACGACACGCAATCCAGACATCAGGCAAGTGAATGGCGTTCACCAAATGAGCCGAGACCAAAAAAACCACGTCGTTTTCAGTCAAAAAAGAAGGCAATGCTGACGGTTTTCATGGATTACAACGGTGTAGTGCATCATGAATTTTTGCCAGAAGGCCAGACAGTAAACAAAGAGTATTATTTGGGCGTTATGAGACGTTTGCGTGAAGCAATTCGCCGAAAGAGACCAGAAATGTGGGCAGAAAACTCGTGGATTTTGCACCATGATAACGCACCGTCGCACAGTGCTATCATTATTCGTAATTTTTTGACGAAAAATGCAACAAATACCATCCAACAGCCACCGAATTCACCTGATTTGGCTCCCTGTGACTTCTTTCTGTTCAATCGAGTTAAAAAACCATTACGGGGAACGCGTTTTAGCAGCCGAGAGGAAGTAATGGAAAAATCGCAGGAAGCACTGATGGACATACCGAAAACCGAATATAAAAAATGTTTCGAGGATTGGATCAAGCGCTGGCATAAGTGTGTTGCAGTCGATGGGGATTACTTTGAAGGGGACAATATAGATTTAGATAAATAAACTTGTATTTTTAATTTTCTGAATAAATTCCGGGAAATTTTTGATCAAGGTAGTATATGCGGGTCATCGTGAAGCTTAATTATTATTTTTTATTTTGAAAACGTATCTGCAGAGTCAACATCAGATTTATACGTTTTCCCCAGCGATTCCTGGCCTTTTTAAGGCCGTCATTTGAGAACCCAAGAGATCGCATTAAACACCAATGCTATACCTCTTGAAAGACGTCATTTGTGTTGACAAATGCTCGAGCCCACAATGGTTTTTTTGAGTTCTGGGAATAAGAAAAAGTTGCGTGGGGCGAACCACCTCGAGATGAGTGAGCAGGCAATTCATCGGCAAGGTAACGGATGCCTTTGGTAATCAAATCGCACCGTTTCTTCTCCAGAACAACCCGTAGTTTTTTCAGCAGTGTGCAGTAACAGACACCAGTGTTGGTCTGACCCATCTCTAGGTAGTCTATTAAGATGACTCCACGATAGTCCCAAAGAACTGATAGTATGACCTTCTCCACAGACTTCTATACCATAGCTTTCTAGGGAATAGATTAGTCGCTGTTCTTCCACTCCTGGCTCATCTCTTTGGTCTCTGGATCATATTGATACTTACTCATATACCCGAGACTCAGCGATCGTCACCAGACGACCAGAAATCCTCTTCGTCTTGCCACAAATATTCAACATCTCCCTGACAAGTCGCGTCGTGTTTGCACCTGCAAAGGAGTAAGTAATGCTGGAATCCAACGTTCTGTAATCTTTGGCATGAGTAGTTCTTCTTGAATAATTTTCTGCCCACTGTTGTAAGTAAGATTATTTTCTTACATGATTTTCATATGATTTTTCTTTAGTCTAATGCGATAAAGTTCTCTACTTTCTTTGCTGTGGCCGCATCGTCCGTGAGTAATAGATTTCCACTTAGTGGATTGCTTGAGAGGGACATCTAGCCAGTTCGAAGATTCCTATAACACCTTACAACTGTGTCATATGAAGGGCCATTATTTCCATGCACAGCAATCGTTTCATCGTGGATTTGCTGGGCAATGTAGTTTTGCAAATGAAGGAACTTAATCACCCTGCGAGCCTCTATCAACTCCATATTGCGAATTACTATAATATCCAGTTTTCTAAAACAAAAAAATCAACATTAATTTCTATTATTTACAACATTCTGTTCATAATCATCAATTAATATGCAGAATAAATAATATCCAGATGTGCTGGAATACACATATAGACAAAAAGCAACCCTCGCAGCTTCAGTTCCTTGGTAAAACGGCAGCAAAGGCATCTGAACTCAGAGTTGTGGCCGTTGAGATATGGTGTCACAAAACACTATTGAGGAATGCAATGGGAAACCACAATTGTTCAACCTAAGAATGCTATGATGGACTATATATATAGAGCAGAATATCGTCGTATCGTGTGGTAGCTTATGGCATTATTAAAATGATAAAATAGTCTGCCGGTTAAGGTAGGTTTACGATGGATATTTTGGTAGACATGTAGAAGTTTGGTAGCTCATGTTCAGCGAAAACCTACTGATATATGTGTATATAGAATAAAAAAAATATATATATATGTAGAAAATTAAGTATATTTGGGTATATATATATTTATAAAATATACGTGTATATATTTTTTAATATACAATATATATATATATATATATATATATATATATATATATATATATATATATATATATATATATATATATATACACACGTTGTAATCAATTCGAAGGTCGATTTAGCCGCTGATGGTAGAGTACATCCAGTACTAATGTACTATGCACGACGGCGTGAGAAATTCAAATACCTGGGAAGAGGGGTCATTTCCTTTCCCTCAGACGGTTAACGTTTCCCGGGAAGATCTATTATCTGAAAATACACACCTTGGATAGAGCTGAAGTAGAGCCTAAAAAAGGTCAGAAACTGCCCGGGATTCTAACCTGGGCCATCCGATCAGCAACCCAATGCTCTATTCCTGGACTATCGCGACCATATAAATAAATAAATACTATAGCTATCTTCAATTTCGTTCCCGTAACTCAGACAATGCTTCTAACGTTTTCGTGAGACTGCTTAAAACTTCATCGTCACCCTTGCCTCTCTGTGCTTAACGTCGAATTGATTGAACGATAAGGAGAATGATTTGATCATGAAAAATTCCACTAACAGCCTGTAATTGTAAAATTCTGAATCAATGCTTGTACTATCTTGAAACTTCAGTCTCATTGATTGTAGGGCAGGCATAATTACAACCCGAGAATTTCTTGGAGCAATGTGTGCGCCGTAATGTACGCTTCTTTTGATACTTAAATGATACGCAGGTTGCGTCGCTAAGGATAAGGATCTCAACCTGCGTTACTAAGGTAAGTTTTTTTTTGTTTTATCTTCACTTATTTATGGAGCGATATTTTGGTAGATAATAGACATTTTTACTTTCTCAAATAAATGATTCACTTGGGACTGAAAACTGTTTCTATTTTGTTTAAAATTGGGCAAAAATAATTTGATGCTGAAATGAAATCACAAGCGACTTAAGGAATACATAATTTTTCCATGTTGAATGGTGTACATAGTCACTTCGTATTAGCTCATGACGTGTACAGAAATATGGCCTATGATTGTTAGTGTACATAGGTATCACGTATTATTCCCCAACGCTATGTCGGTCTGTACAGCCAACGCCATGTAGTTATACAAAACATATAACTCTGTAGGCAATGTACATACAGTATCTCAAATTGCTTTTTACCATTATCTTTTCACATTCATTATGAAAGTATAAATATTCTGATGCAAGAAATCTGGCTAATAATATAATATTCATCGGAAAATATACGCCAAGTCGTATCAACTGTCTAAAAAAGTCCTTAATAAATAATTATTTACTTAGATAATTTCCCCAAGTTTCAGCAAAATTTGTACTGATTTTTGTTATCAAGCATAGGAGATTTCATAGGCAAGGGTTCAAAAGGTGCCCGGAGGTTACTGAAAATTCATTCTTAATTGTTTTTTATTTTAAATATTTGGTTGATTTTAGTACAAATCATTAAAATAACATGAAATTGTTACATTTATCTAAAATTCATAAGATTTTAAATTTCTTTATAGCGCAAAAAAAGGGATCGGTATGCCGAAGCTGGATTGACACTTTAACTCTCCTCCATTCCCTGAATATTCTACCCTTATCAAATAATTCCTAATAGTATAAATGATCTTGGAGATGTGTTATCTTCCGTAATAACTATTACCACCCCAACAAGAAAAGAATTTCAACGACATTCGCTGGAAATTAGATTAAGCTTAAAAAGTTAAAGGACTTCCTAGATTCATGCGGTATATTTTAAGATTTTTTCTGAGTGTTCTCTACAAGGTTGTACTAAAAACGATATTTTATGTATCATTGTTTACCTCAATATAGTTTGATGGCTGCCCTTTCTCTGCCATAGTAAAAATCTCAAAGAAGAAATTATTGAATTCTGGAATAGCCTTTGGATAAGATGCCTAAATATTAGAAAATATGTATATTTCTTGGATTAAATACACGAATTTTGGATATATATGTCCTGAGTAAAGCTGTTTTATTTTGAACGAATAAATTAATATGTGCTATGAATGTCATGAACCGTGGAAAATGCTTGAAAGTGAGGACATAGGAAATGATGAAATTTTGCTGAAATTGAAGGACTTTGGTGGTCAAATATTCCGATCGAATTAATGAAAGAGCTCGGCAATTAGGCAGGGATTGGAGCCTTATGAAAAGCAAAACTACCAAACGAATAATCATAGAAGAATGTTTATGAGAAAATACGAGAGTGAGTAATGTACAAGTGTAGAGAATAAGCATTAGGAACAATTAAATTTAATGCATTAAAGTAGAACATAATATAATCTCGATCACCAGGAACAAAAGAGGGGCTTAAAGCTAATTAAAAATTAGTGGAAGAAGAGAAATTAAAATGAAATATTTGCTTATTCACCGTGTATTTTATAATTGTAAGTGCTGACTAAGCTTCTAATGCCAAATTATTCATAAGAAGCATGAATAGAATAATAATTGTAAGATATTTATGCTTCATATATTTACCGAAAAAAAGGAAATGAAGCTTTTATAAAAGAATATTTAGATGTAAACATCAGTCAGCTGAAAAGATTTTATAATATTATAATTCAAAAGACGTGTCGGAAATTTAATGATCACATAGTTAAGATAAAAAATGTTAAGTTTGTGAATGGAAAAATGATACGAACTCGTAAACAAAAAGTTTTAAAATAAACTTAGGTATTAAAAAGGTCGGAATTAACTTTTTCTTGATTATTGACACAAATAAGGAACAAGGAGATGCCCTCCAAATAATGAAAAGGGAGAAAGTGAGAAGGAGATGGACAGAGAGAGAGAGAGGTGGGGATTAGAGGATCAAAAAATAAAAGGTGAGAAAGAATTAAAGATGACGAGAAGCTTTGGGGAGGAGGAGTCGTGAGGTGTGAGAGTTGACGCGAAACTAATAATAAAAAAGGACGAAGAGAGAGGAAAGAGAAAGGGAGAGGTTGGTAAAGGAGTGGGGATTATCGGGGCGTGGGCTTGGAGAGAGAGCGTGAGTCCGCCGTGAGGAAAACAGTTTGGGAGGGAGGGGGCGTGTACACACCCACCCACTGACTCACATGCACACGGGGAGAGGGTGGCTGTGAGAGGCCGAGGAGGGAGGAAGGTTTTCGTCGGAAGAGGCGTAGTGCAGACGGGAGGCCGAAATCACGGCCGAGTGAGGGTCTCAGCGAGCGGAACGACGCCACCGGTCAGTGGTGGAACCACGTCCTCCGACCGCCGCCACCGCTTCTTCCCCTTTGTCCACACACACACAGCACACACACGCACACACATAAGTGCCCTCTCCCAACCTCCGACCACACACACACACACATACACATGACACGCCCCGTTCCCTTCGCCGCCTCCTTGCGCGGCACGTTAAACAAACCACCCGTGCTAGCTCGCGTGCATACAAGCGTGGCGAAGGGCGGGTGGTGGGCAAAGAGGTCGGGTTGGCAGGGGGGAGCGGAGGCGGCAGGAGTATCCCGGCCTCTGGCGTGGATCTTCATGGAGGGCGGGGGCTGTAAGGGGGAAGGAGGGAGGCGACATGTGGAATGGTGAGGAGGAAGGATGCGCGTGGGGGTTGCCAGCGGGGAGGTTCGGTGGCCACCTATCCCCTTCTGGGAGGGCATCCTCATAGGAGGGATATTGAGGAGGATGGGGAGCTGGAGAGCGATGCGTATCCATTTTTTATTCTCATGCATATATGTGCGTGCGTGGGTAGGTAAAAACGTGCGTGAGTGTGTATGTGAATATGTATGCATATATTGAGGTTAAGAGAGGGGCAAAAGAGTGGGGAAGGATCCACTCGTGTGTGCTTTACGGCTTTTGCGCGGGAATCCAGCGGGGAAGAGTGAGGAGGGTCGAGACAAGGTGTGCCAAGTGGTTTGCGAAAAAGGAGAGTATGCCGTGAATGTGGATGTAGGAATGAACCCCTGAGGAGATATAGCTTGTGGGATTGAAAATTATAGAGAAACTTCTTTGATATTAGTTTATAGATGCAAAACAATGATATCCTTAGGATAACGAGATGATGAGAATGCTATTGCTCTAAGTTATTCCTTTCTTATCTAGAGAATTGCACGAAAAGTATCATTGCACCACTCTGAAACCCTTTTCTCATCACGTCTTGTTCATAAATTTCCCTCGAACATTGACTGGTAATTTACGAAAGAGGCCTACATTTTTATTTTAGCATCATACAAGGGGTGTACGCGGGAGTGTTTGTATTTTATGAATCGAATTAAATGTAATTCTGAATGAAATACTAGCACCAACCTCAGCGTAAGGAAAGCAATGCTGCAATACAGGATACACTAGGATAGGCTATAGGTCTATTCCTATGTTTATCTTAAGTTGGTTAACTGATTAACCTTTCAACATATTATTATCATATAGCGAAACATTTTAGATTAGAAGCGATTTAATCCCAATGCTTCTATGGTATTATTTCATTCAAAGTAGTTAAAATGGATTCATTTTATATGGAACTGATGTGTGCACTGCGAGCTGAGTAAATAATTGAACTGCCCGATTGTAGAAGAGCACACAATGTTCTAATAACCGAAAATGATCTGCAGTAAAATTTACTAATAGGATAATTAATCACTTTGCATGGCAAAAGTGGAGGATGGTAAGGAGATGATAAACACGTATCTGCATGCAACTGAACCACCACTTGTACGCCTTTCAGAGGTTAAGTTAATCATTTAAGATACATTTACGTGCAATTCAGTATTTTTAGTATTTAGAGGTTTAGAATCAAGTTACAAACAATTTATGCTTAGTTCAATGGAAGCATAGTATAAAATATAATTTTATTAGATTAGCAAGTAAAGCGACACGTACCTCTCTATTTAAAAAATATATTGACTCTTTTAAAATAAAATTTAAATAAATGTGAATCAGCTGGTAGATATCTCGCAAGAGCATGGGATAAAATATTTCCACACGATCGTTTTCATCCACGAAAAGTTTTACAAATATTTCGAGGAAACTGAGAGAAAAAAATTACATTAATTAAAATTTAATGACTAGGAATGAGGAGGTGAAAGGGAAGGTAGATAGCCGATGCTTTAAGCCAATCTCATATTATTTTCCCCTTGCTATTCTGGAAGAACGCTCGACCTGAAACAGGAAAAAAATCACCCGACGGTGCTTGGTTGGGGATTATGACCCCTCCCTTCATTAAAACATCCACAATCAGGGATTAAGAGTGAAGCGTGAAAAATAGCAGGCTCAACCACACACCCACCTATAAATAAGCACAAACAAACTCAAAGAGGTCCAACGGTGGAGTGGGAGAGGGGGAAGTAAAAGCAAAGAATCCTGCGTAGAGGGTGAGGCAGAATGGAAGAGATGGGGAGACATGGAGTGGAGTAAACGACTATAAAGGAATGGAGAATAAAGAAGTTAAAGGTCAAAGTAAAATAAATTTGGAAATAATTTTTTTAATAATCTTGAAATGGATGTGGATGTTCAAACGAAAGCTGAAGATCGTTTGAAGGCGGTACATGATTTGCGTAAAAGAAGGAAAACACCGTGATTGAAGATTTTAAAAAATCCACGATAAATATTAGTTTTAAAATTTGCGCAGCGCAAGAAAAAGACGGTATACCTTATAAGATAAATAAAAATATTAGGATAAGGATAAGTAACTCGAAATACATGCCATAATTTACATTGTCGAGTAGGCATTTGAATGATCGATAACTAGCACTGTGAGTAAAAAGCATTGTCTCAATTTATTATGTATTTAAAAATATGAATACAGGAAATCACCAATAGTTTTTTCAACAGACGGTGGTTATATATATATATTTATTTGTAATGTAGGCCTACCTCAAATCATCACTAAATATATAATTTTTATATACCTATAATATTTTTCAGAAATGGTTCCACATACCCTGTTAATAATTAATATAACATTTGCAGTCTTGAGATTACGTTTTAATTAAATATAAAACTCAATAAATCACTAAACAATGAAACAATTGTAAATAGTATGTCCGTCGTACTTACAACATAGGTATCATGTTGTATGTGTGCATATATAACATGTTGTAACATATGCATTTTGTTTTTATGATGATTTGAAATAAATTAAATCTCTCGCGTTAATTAACGGTGTTCGTATTTGAATATTATATGCAATTGTAAACAAATGGCTATACCTTTTTATGATTTATTGGTTAGTTATTGTTTGATACATGAGCAATAAGTCGTGATTCTGAAAGTTCTGGTAAGAATGTATAAGAATAGTATCCAATTGATTTACTGACAGGTCAATAAATGCGGTAAATTATAATAAAATGAAAGATTTTCTTCGCTTAAGTTTCCACCAAAATCGGAATTGCCTCTGAAATAAAATTATTTTTAAATGCCTTAGAAAGTATTCAAACAAAAATGTAGTCAATAAAAGTGATTAATTTTTCTTTAAATGTATCTTAGAAAAATTCATACCATTTGAGGATTATTTTTAGATAATAACGGGATAAATTTACGAACACATATGGTTTTGCCAATTACCGTATTATCCTAAGAAATTCGTTGTTATAATGGGTAATATTTAGTTTGCAAGCACTGATAAGGTAGACACCTTAAAAAGAAGTTCCTCTATCAAAAGCTGTGTTTCCCAATCAAGTAATAATTCTATAAATTGGGAGCAATCTTTGCTTCAATTCAGGGGGTTCTATCCGTGAATTAATGCTAACCAAACGCTAAGAGACAAATTGATGCGATTACGCCGCTAAACGCTTAAGCCCTCCGTCGAAAATTTAATGGAGGCCGAGGGAAATCGAATCTAGAATCGGGGAATAGGGGAGGAGGGAAGGATTGGATCTGGGCGAAGCCGAAGGAGAGGGGAAGGTGACGGGGGAAAGGGGTGAGGTGAGGGGAAACCGGTAAATTTCAACATTTGGAATCATCGAGTGCATTAAAGGTGAGCGGTTTGGGCCGAGGAGGAGGGAAAAAATCACTGGAATCGGCGCCGCGACGGGGAAAGGGGTAGTAGCCTTCGACGGCTTGCGATACCGGTTCGCACAGCCGCCAACGCTATTCCTGTGGAGAGAGCGGTGGTTGGGGTCGGCGCAGGGGGTGAGGACGGGGGGGTAGGGAGAGGGTGGGAGTGGAGAGGGAGTAAGACAAGGAGTGGGGGCAAGGCAGGACGGGTGTGGAGCGGGTGGAGGGAGTGGTTTGGGGTGAGTCGAGTAGAGGTTGAAGCGAGTGTGTTGCCATGGTGGCAGGGAGCATGGGGGTCGATATCTCGCCAAAATGGCCGACAGTCAGCTCTCTTGCCTCTTCGCTTGGGGAGTGAGGCCTAACCTCGTTACTCCCTTTCCCCTTTCACGCCCCTTCCTCCCCCGCCTGCCACCCCTTTCGCCCCACACCCCTCCTCTCTTCCATCTTCGCGCCCTCTATATCCTCGTCGCCGGCGCTCCATCAATGGGAAGAGGGAGGGAGGGAGTTCCATTCCATCCCATCCCATTCCGACCCACTCCACGAGAATATTCTCCCTCCTTTTTTACCCTCCTCTTGCTATCTTCTACCAAATCCTTGTTTCTCAACTTTCCGTTACTAAGCTATTTGTCATGTTTCATGTTTTGTCGACCGTGAATGAGTTGTCCTTTTTCATTCTCCTAGACACATGCGAGAAAGATACTTGTTGTGCTGACAAACTTAGCTTATGTTGATTACGCAGTGCCCATTATGAATTAAATCCCTACGTTGCCTTCAGTTTACTTTCATTTCTTTTCTTTTGATTATTCACAACTCACTTGATTCCTTCCGTAATGTTCCCAAATTTCTTCCTACCGGGTATTACTTTTTAAAAATCATATCACTTATTCATTTTGGAAGGGCATATGCATATGATTTTCTTTAACTAGGCTTGTAATTGGCCCAGTTCCACATTTTTTTAGTCCAGATTTGGTAGAGCCATCTGCACTGGTTAGCAATCTTGTTGTGGGAATATGAATGAATGAAAGCCAGAATTTATTTGATTTCTCCCCAAAATCGAATCACAAAACCCGACTGTGCTATTTACAGATATCCTTATTCGTACATAATTTAATTTCCCAACACTATCAGGTGACAGCGAGTTACTTTAAGTATTCTTTGTTTTTACTGCTATTTAATTTTTTCTCTTTCCGTACTCTAAACAGTTTTTAAATAATAATTTTAAATTTCACAAGAATACTTGAGCATTAGGGTAGATGGAAAATTTTAAACCAAACGAAGCAGTGTTTACTTATAAATTTAAATAGTGAAAACAGTCGATATATTAATTCTATATTATATTTGTATCTTATTCCTTTGCGCTTTACTTAACAGATATATGGAATTGGCTAAGTATCACTTTATATAGGCATACATCTAAAAATTTAACTAATCTGGAGTATGTCAAATAAATAAAATAAGAATGACATGGCATTTTAAAAATAGCTCAAAATAACTATTCCGCCAATGTAGACATGAATAAACATGTCTTTTAATTTACTTTGACATACAAATTATTACAAACTGAATTTAAGCAGGTTAGAGAGAGAGTCTAAGGATACATTTGGCTCAGTTTCTATCTCACCCTTGAACTCGTGATTTATTCATGTTACTTATAAAGCTGGCTATAGTAGTGATAAATATGCTACACAAATAGCATCGATGATGTTAGGGTCTGTACATGGTTCTAAGGTTATGAGTAACCCCTGAGCAAAGGGACTATATTTACGAGTAGGATGGATTCATTTATATTTGAAAAGATAAATCTGAATATTACTATCTTCTATAAGAATTAAAATCCAAAATTTTTTATTTTGCAATATTTCACACGTAGAATCATTTTCATCGTATATCCTTTTTGGTGGCGATATTATCTATAGTGAGATATGTTACATTACATAGACTGTTTTAGCCTCAATCATAATCAATTTCCGACACAGAAAATATGAGAGGAAGAACCCGACGCTTGCAATCGATAAAAGTAAGGAACCCTTAATAGAAATGATTTATATACTATATAATTAACCAAGGTCTGTAACAAGAAAACACAACTTTTTTCCTTAATATTTTCCTGATACGTATCATATTGAATTATATTTTTTATATTTTAGATACTTATAATAAACCGGTCAACTGATATGAATTATTTTTGTGGCCGAAATGGTGCCCTCCTTTCGAATACTAGCGCGTGCAGTGTGCAGCGAAACCTGATTAACCAACGAAGGCCAAGCCGTCACGAGGAAATGAATCACATTGCTGATGAATTTCAAAGGGGTCCTTGAGCAACTGGCGAGAGGCAGACGGCGTATGCCGACGTTCCTCGTGCTCTGAAAAAAGCCCTTGCGAAACGCCACCCCGGCTGCGCCTCGTTTTTATTAGGTGTTCGGTAACTTTGAATTTCACGAGAGTATCCGGAAACAGATTACTCAAAAACTCTCACATATTTTTGGGAAACCTCGTGCCTGATTTTCCGGCGAATGAATCAAGAATGCAATGTATGCTAATGCTTTCTTTCATCGTAACATTACTTCACCGGACATGTCCGCAAAGATTTTTCTATCAGCCGAATATTTTGATTTTTTTGCATCTTCTAATGGCATGAATAAGGATTGTTAAGATGTATTTGCTACCGTACTCCCTGTGAAGTGTGTTTAACTCTTCTCGACGTTATAATATCTATAAATGCTGCTATAAAAAATTATTCTATGCACGAAAAAATATTCCGGCTAGGTTATTGCTTTATATAAAATTTCTCAATTTTAAGGTAAATGGTTTTACTCTGTTTAAAATGTTTTATCTAAATAAGGAATCGCAAATCAACGTGCATATTCATGCCTATACGTAAGTAGTTAACGTAAATTTTGTAAAGAGTTAACTCCAGATGGACTTTTTAAACGAACAGGGCCTTGCCATCCATAGTGTTTTCTGCTATATCCCTTGTCATCCACCACCATCGTGATGCTCGCCTTGCACTGTCATATTAATATATATTACAAGTTTAAATTTGTCCACAGAAAAGCGTCTTTAAAATTTGTATGAATTCATTGGTGCCAGTTTGCAGCAATCCTTGGAAACTGGTATTGATAGGTACAAAATATAATTCATGCCAAATGGAACCCTTTCTAGTTGAAACTATTGAACACTGAAAACGAATTTTTTTCAGCATTGAGGTTGTCGGAAATTATGTCGGAGGACAATATAAAAAAGAAAGCATTTAATTATTTTTACATATCATAATGTTCAAATGCAGTAAAAGAAAAGATTTTAAATTTAAAATGAAAAAATCTTGCAAAAACGTGGTTCGTGTCCAACACATATTACTCACTCAGGGGTGAAGTTCCTTCAGTGTTAATAAACTTATGAGTGAGTAAAATTAGAATAAATTCAGCCCAATGGAAATACAATTTTAGGGTAAGTTAATAATACGAGGGTCATCCGGAAAGTAGTACCCATTCGTGCCGCATGAAGTGCTGACGACGCGAGTAGCCGCTGGACGAGGTCAGATAGCTTCAGTGGCTTGTCTGCCTTCTCTGAGCCAAGTTGCGTGACGCTAGCATTGCCTGTGTTGTTTCTGTGATTGTTTACAATGTTTAAAAAAATTGAGAACGCCGCCAGTTGTGAAGTGAGGGCAGTGATTAAATTCCTCAATGCAAGAAACGTTCGCCCATGTGATATTCATCGCCAATTAAAGGAGGTGTATGGAGACAATGTAATGGACGAGTCGTCTGTTCGGCGGTGGTGTCGCAACTTCAACATGGGGAGGGGGAACACACACGACGATGAGCGTTCGGAGAGACCGTCTGTCATTACAGACCAACTGGTGAGCTCAGTTGACGAATTCGTGAGGAACGATCGGCGCGTCACAATTGATGACATCTGTGAGCATTTTCCCAATGTTTCTCGAACAATTGTTCATGAAATTGTTAAACACCATCTGCATTATGCAAAAATTTGTGCAAGATGGGTCCCTCGCGTATCTCAATGAGCTGGCGGCGAAGGACTATGCAGCAGGAATACAGAAACTTGTCACACGTTATGACAAATGCCTTAATTTGCTTGGAGATTATGTTGAGAAGTAGTGTAAAGTATCCTCTTTCAAATAAAATTTTTTATGTTTGTTAATATTTACTTTTGTGTCTTTATTTCACGAACGGGTACTACTTTCCGGATGACCCTCGTACGTCATAAATAGTGATCTTCGAGTTCGGCGATATGCTTTGAGTGCCTCTCCCTCATCGTTGTAATTTCAGCACCAAGGTCCGAAAGTTCTAAAATGATTTTTGCTAACTAGTAAGTTGGTCTAGTTAATTTAAATGTATATTTTAGGAACAATAATTTACATAGATGATTTGAGGTAATCTTAAGTCTGACTTCCATGGCTGTGTATTAGTACATTTGATCCTCGATTAGATAAATTTTTATTTTGTTTCTCCACGTTTTCTTCAACTCAAGTCTTAACAGTTCTCTACGAAATTTAGGTATATCACATTGTATGTACTCATATTATTTCATTTCATCCAATTTTAACGCAATTTGCTCGCTCAAACAATTTTTATTTATGAAGTGTCCCTGCATTCCATAGTTTTCTTTTTTGCCGATAATTCTTATTCCCTTGTTACCGCGATGCGATACTATATTTAAGCTATAGAATACGAAATTTACAATCTAAATTAGGATATACGAAATGATTTATTGTCTATGCGAATTTTTGTAAATGTAGGGCAGAAAGAATTTAAGTTATGAAATGTTAACTAGTATATAATGCTGAGCGTAACTGTGTCGGAGAAATTCATGGCTATCGTTATATTTACAAATCCTAGTTGATGATAGCAGAGGTGGTTGAACATTATTTTGCCCGAAATTCTTTACGCCTCAGTTACCTTTTCTCTCTTTTCCAAAATGATAAACATTAATTAATGCATTAAATATCTCCCGCATTTTCCCTCCCTTACCCGTTCCTAGCATTTGCGTAACTGTTATGGCAATACTAAGAGTCATTGAGTGCGACTTTTCGAAAATCAGTAAATGAAATGCTAAGTAATATTATAAATCGCTAATTGCCAAAATGCTGATGACTGTCTGCCACACGCTTTCGTCGCGCCTTGCAGGATAATAGAATGCACGGTAATACATAAGTTGTGAGTTAATATTTAAGACAGTATGGAGTTATGTGAGGGTTGACAGAAAAATTGTGCTCCGTTAATTTCCTCCAAGTATTCTCCATGGCATATTACAATCGGTTTTCGTCTTTTCCGGTCCGACAATTTTATTTTTTCATTTCCAGCACCTCACGTTTAATATATTTGTTCGACTATGCAGAATTCATCATCCGAACGATCACCTGTTTTGTTTTCTTTGGAATAAATTGCATGCAGAGAAATGTCTTTTAAGTTTTAGTATTATTAATAATTAAATTCTATCAACCAGCAATATCTGGGATTTTAATAACAGTTTTGGGCGAGTGACTCTGACTTTTGTGAATAAAACACTGCATTCAAATCTGAATGGAACCCGTTGTTTTCCATGGTCATTCCACAACCACAGTTGGAGAAAGTGGGTTTGTTTTCGAAGTAGGAGTGGATTTCGGTCTTAGGGGTATGGCTGTCTCATCGGTCTATTTAAGCCAAGTCAATGAACTAAATGCCCGGGAGGGAATTTGAATCCAAGTCCTTTGAATTTTACAGGCAAGCATACTTAGAATTTTGCAAGTGTTATCAATCCGATCGACGCGGGTAATTTGTTTGTTTATTATTTAACTTTTACAACTAGAGCTCAGTGGGGGATCTTTATTTATTTTTCGCTCATCCACTTCAATCCTGTGCGGGGAAACTAATAGTCGTTTATGAACGAGCGACGCCTGTAGCAAAGGTTTATGCGCGGAATTGCAAATTGGGAGAGCAATACCAACGTTCATCCTTTTGACACGCACCGATCAATAATCAATGGTTTTGCTCGTGGCTCAACCTATCGATCGAAGCGGAGCATCCATTCCTAACTTAAGGGGTTAAGCATTCCTCCGCCATCTAACCTCTTCCTCCCGGCCACTCCTTAACCTCTCTTCTCCTCTTCCACTCCCATCTACTGCGCCCCCCTCCCCACGACATCTCAATCGTCCCTTCCCTCCGCGTTCCCAGTTCCCCTCCCCTCCCTCTTGTCCTTCCCCTCCTCCGGATCCTTCCCTCCCGCCTGCCCTTCTGCCGTCTCCACTCCCTTCTCCCCAACCCGCCTTCCTCTCTATAAGGCAGAGCCCTCTCCAAAATTGCATTTACTTTGCTGCCGCTTCGGGCTCTTTGAATGAGGATTAAGCGTATTATCCCCTTCCTTCCCGTCCTGCCCCTTCTCTCACACACTCCCGGAAACCTCCTTCCCTCACTTCGTCCGCCTACTCCCCCTTTTTAACTTCCCTCCCTCTCGTTCGCCTTACGCCGCACCATTCCCCCTTTCTCGGACTTCCATCCTTGAGCCTTTCGCCCTTAGCCTTCTACTTTAGCGCATCTTTTTCCACCCCTAAGGGACAGGGAATCTGAGCCGTGGCTAGTGAGCCTGTTTCCCTATCTGGGAGCTCGCGTTCGAATCCCGGAGTTGAACGAAATGAAATGCGTGATATGAGTACCTTCTTGAGTGTCTGATGAAAGGGTTTTACGTGCGGCACTCCTCTCGTCTGGAGGGACGTGGAGCTGTGGACTCCTAGCCATAGGTATCTTGCTTTCATATCGTGTGTTTATTTATTTTTATTTTGTGCAGGAAATATGTTTTTTCGACCGGTTTTTTTAGTAAGTTGTCATCAATATAATTTCTGCATAAAATATATTTAACATTCGATATGAAGCAAGGAGAAATGTAACTGCCTACTCATGAAATTAAGATGAAAAAATTACATACATCTTGGTACCTCAAATCGGTAGGCTTATCTGGAGATTTATTCAAACTAGATTGATCTTAATTTTTTTAAATTGAGACAGAATGAGTCTTTTAATAACAGGATGTCTTCTAAACAAGATAATCCTTGAAATATCCCTTAGTATTATAGCATTTCTGAAACATTTACCCACATATCATCTTTTTTATCAGTAAACCAAAAATATATTAACGGTTTTATCCTAGTTCAAGATTTTTTTTCTTTAGTATATTTCTTACGATTTAGAAATTTCCAGGCATAGATCACCATATCATTTTCACCATATTTATCAAAGTCGTAAGGCACGCTTTAGGTACTCTTTTTTTCATAATTTGGATACTTGAATACGAACTTTAATGTTTTCACAAAGTAAGATTTATTAATACATGCATGAAAGTAATATTTCATGTACGCAACTTATCTAAATGTAGAACATTGTATTTGTTGCATTGCAGATTTATCCTTTGAATTGTTTCATTATTTTCAATCGCACCGTAAAATTAACTTATGCTCTTTTTTTCAATTCTGGTAAATTTACGTAATATTCCAAAATTCTCTCATATTGGATGATCTTGTTTGAGTACACTTTTCAACAAAAGCCTCGATACATGAATACGGTTTTGTATTGATATGTTGTTTCACCAATACGGTTTTTCATTGATTGGAAAAACATATTTACAATCATTAAAAATGATAATTAACTTTTTTGATTTTTATCTTGAAAATTTAAGGTATTATATGAATTTGAATTGAATAGTAACATTAGTGTAGTAAATACCTTGGGAAACACCTTATAAGCACAATTTATGTTCCCAAATATGTAAAGCGAAGCCCAAACAGAAATGGTGGTGAAGCTTAAAGCATCTGTACTATATTTCTATCCCAGTCATGCTACTGAAAATATGTAAACATCTATGGCATTTATCTTTTATAATCTGCCTATAACCGTGTTACTCTTCATCGGAATATCATTATGTTTCTGCATAAATTTATGTGCAGTTTTCAATTCCTTATACTTAATGACTCAGAAGGCATGATGAGCATGTGAAAATATTTCTATGCTGTTTTCATTGCAAGAGCATCAGTCATTTTAAATTATGAGGTCATATGTCATTTGAGTTTTGTTTAGTTAATGTTAGTAGTTACTTGGCGTATTGAATGGTAAATATTTTCGCAAAGAGGATACTTACGAGTATTTCCCTATTTTACAATATACGTCTAATTTACTACCTCTAAAAAATTTGCAGGTTTATTACCCTTCATTCTTGTCGACTATTTTCCTGCGTTGTGGCTTTCGAATGTTCTTCATTCTTATGATCAATGGGATGTCCTCTCGTGTTTGGCATATTTCTGATGTTATTTTTTTATGCTGATTGGTTTCTCATAATTATTCCTCGTGTTGACATCACTATTCTTTGCTTTGTTCGTGTGCTATGACGATGCGTTAAATTGAGGAAGGGGCTTGTCCTTAATACCTTCCCTAAGGTCCCCAAATTTGCCCAAATGAAGCCGTTTACAAACCTTTCTCGAAAGGCATTCCCTCGCCCTTTTCCCCTCCCTACTCCTCTCTCCTTCCCCATACCTCCCTTCTCCTCTCGCCTCCTACACTTGCCCCGCTTCCCCTCAAAGCTTAACGATCTCGCTCACTGCTCCCGCTCCTGCTCTGCCCAATGCTTCATTCACGCTACCTCTCTCCTCCGGCTTAACCTTTTACATCTCTATGTTTTCTTTTGATCGTCTCCCTCTCCAAATAGTGAGTCAGATATTTTTTCCTCGGAATATCATCAATATCAAGTTGAGTAGTGTTTTGAGTAAACTCAGTTGAAATTACAAGCAAAATACTCATTTTTATATGCTTTGGCTTATGTTTAAAAAATAATGGTTTCTTAAATAAGTGGTTTATTATGCTTTGATATCATCGTTATGATTATATTTTTTATAAATTAATAATCATGTATACTGATTATTAAGGTATCGCCATCGGATTTAAAGGGTTTGCATTCAGTTAGAGCCTAAGTGTGAGACTATTGGATTGTGCAAAATGCTTATCATTATTATTCAATTTGTTGTCAAGGATTAAAAATATTTTGAAAGCACGTTATGTTAATGTTGTTCATTTTACCATTATAGATCAAAAAAGACTAATTTTAAATGACGGTAGTAAATTGTTCATCACTAAATCTTATTTGATAACGATTTGCCATAGAAATTAGTCTGGTGATAAATGTAATCAGAGTTTTTGAGAGTAAATGTCAACCGGGTAGTATGTTTCATTATTAATTTTTTTGTAAGATTGTTTTGGCCTTTAGGTACTAAGTCTGATGGTAAATTTTGTGACTTTAAATAACTTCTTTTAGAATTGACCAGCAATTTTGTTTCAGCATAATTTAATTATTTTCAGAAATCCACCTTCAATCTTTTATGACAAAATTCCAGTGTATAAAAATAATTGAAAGGATCTAGTTATACAGTTTAGGAAGTTGAAATGAAGCAAATTCGCAAAGAAATATTGGCCTTCTGTTTTAGAGTGATATAAACACAGGGTTATCTTAAAATTCTCAATAGGTATTAATCCCATTTTGTTTAAATACAGGGCTTCCATTGGAATTCCACTTCACTTGAAACTTCGGAGATCTGTTTGACTCTTTACTTTGTACAATAATGATGCCGACCTTTCAATTTCCTTGCTCTCGATAATTATCTGAAAAAATAGTCGTTATTTCAATCCCACAATCCCATACTTACTCAAAATCCCAAGGATGTTTTAAGTCACAACCCCATTCCAGTCTGCCGCTTACGGTCCATTGCCTACTCACATCCCCGCCACCACTTCCACTTCAAACCCCCTTCCCCTCCGCCACAACGCCACTAAGTCCCCCCACTCGGTCCCATTCCCATCCCTCGCGAATGATCTCTCCCTCTTCCCCTACGCCCTGCAATTCCTACCCCTTTCCCCCTTCATCCTTTCCGTGTTCTCCCCCGTTCTAAAGCCGTCTCTCCCTTCCCTCACCCCTTCCACAGCCCGAAACCTATCCTCCCCCTGCCCTCCCCCTGCCAGCCGCGATCCGTCGCAGGGAAGAAGCAGCCAGCGCCGAGGCCGAGAGCCAATGAGATCACGACGTCATGGCGTGGGCGTGGCCAGATGGGATTAGTGGGTGCCGCGGCGCCTGCAGCCAATCAATGGCCGAGATCGAGATCACATTATCTGTGATAGGGTAGAAGGCGTTTCCCTCCTGCTCCGTCCACCCACGCCGCCTCCTTCCTCCTCCCTCGCCTTCCCCCAACCATTTCCTCCTCTCCCCCGTACTCTCCCCCGGTCCTCGCTTCCCTGTTTGCTTTTGCTTCTCTTCCCCCATTCGTTGCTCTTTGGATTCTTGACGCAGCAATGGTGTGAGGCCGCGCCATCTCCTACCAAGCTTTTGACGACGATACCACGATGATAACGATGACCCAATCAAGCAACGAGATTTGAAAAATATATTTCTTCTTGTTATGATGGCTGTTTTTGTATTAAATATCTCCTTTACCTCATATAAAAAAATCAGTACTTACATAAAAAAGGTTTTCAAAGGATTAGCTCAAAGTCATTGCCTTAATACTGGCGTTTACATTAAATTTGAACTTGCATTTGCAATTTTTGAGAACCATGACGCATTGCATATATATTTATGACTATTGGGTTTCGATATTCAAATTAAAGACATTTATTGTATTTAGTGCACAAATGCCAATTAACACATTTGATTTATCGGCATGGTGGAAACGTTCAGCATTTAGTCGTTTATCGTAACTTTAAACGTTTCCAATGTCAAAAGGATAATGTATAACTCTTTCAGAAAGTGTTTTCAAAGAAATATGTATTCTAAGTCAGGTAAGTATATTTCGCTACCAAAGACGCACTTTATACTCTGATATATACAAAAGGGTGGTTAGTTTTAACAAAGCCGTTGAAGCATTTTGAAAGGTATTTTCATAGTATCTGAAATATGAGTTCAATTTTCAGCGAAGTAAAATTGCATTACAGTGCTAATAGAATTTGACGATGGGATAAAGATTGGCGTGGCACTTATACTTGTAGCGCTTCCCAATGTGAACACGCTTGTTTTCGTTCGTTTAATCTCTGCCGCTCAAATGGAAATCGGCTCCTCTCGACTCGAATCCCATAAAGCATTACAGCCCTTTTAACGAATTTGAAACTGGTTCATGATCCGATGCGACTACTCCCTCTAATCGATTGGAGCGTTCTAATTCTTCGCGCTAATGGCGATAAAAACCGAAACAGATCCCGGGACAATGGATTTTTTTTACCCCGAGGTAGAAATCAATAACATATCTTTGGGATTGCATTGAGAGGGTTAAAAATAAAGCGATAAAAAAGGGAGTCGGCGATGATAAAAAAGCAGAAAACAATAAAAAAACACCACGGTCGTTGAGGAAAATGTATGGCGGCCATAAAACGTCCGCAGAGATACGAACGAATAGAGAAAGGGAGAGAAAGAGTGGGAGGGAGAGAGGTGGAGGGGAGGTGGCGTGAGAGAGATGGGGAAATGGAGGGAGAAAAGTGGGAAGGGAAGATAGCAAGGGAACGAAAGAGCTCTCTCTGCCTTTCCTAATGACATCGAGGACAGAGTAAAGACCATGCGCAGAGAGCCGTCTGCTATCATTCTCTCTCCCCCCACCCATCCTTGTCCCTCCCGCTCTTTCCCTTCACCTTAAAAAAAGAAACTCCTCCCCCCCTTTCCCAATCTCCGGCCTCTTCCGCCATCTCATCCAACCCCCGACCGCTCCACGAGAGCCGGCCGCTCCAAAACCGTTCCTATTTAAAGCCGTAATTCTATGCTATTTCCCAACCCCGTCCTCCCCACCCTCTCTTGCTTCACCCACCCCCTCCCCCCGTTCCCCTCCCAATCCCTTCGTCTCTCACTCACGCCGTCCGAACTCCGACTAAGCCCTGCCCCCAGAAACCCCGCCTCCTTTTCATCCCCACGTGTTCTCCCCTCCTCCAGCATCCATCCCCCACCACGGGCACCACCCATCAGCTTCATCTCCCTCCTCCGCTTCCTACTCCGACTCCCCACAGCCCATCCTTCTCCGCACACACACACACCCACACATCGACCCCTCGCCACGACGGCATCTCAGTTTTGACTCTCTCGCACACAACTCCCGCTTCTCATCTCTCTCTTTCTCTGTATCTCTCTCTCACGCGTTTCACTCCTCTCCCAGCACCTCCCCCGCCCTCTTCTATAAAACTTACTCCCCTCTCCCTCTCTCCCCGTCGGCGGACGAATCTAAATCCATCCGCTAGCACCCACCTCCCCTCACCCGTGCCGCCGTGGCGCACGGAGAGTATATCTCGCACGCACACACTCAAGCGATCACTCACACGCACGCACGCACCTCACCCGAAAGTAGGGTGGTACGGGGCTCTGGGAGGGGGGGGAGAATCCCACGTACACACACTTCACTTCCTCGGCTACCCCTCCCAGTCATCCTCCCCGCACCACTCCTCCGCCAACATCCCTCCGAACCCACCTACTTCCCCACCCCAACCCCGTGAAGATGAGGACACGGGTGGATCTCCCCTTCTAGTCCCCCTTCTCCCCACCCATCCCACCGCGACCCACCCCCCTCGTCTCTGCACCCCTCACTTCCATCGGCTTACCGCGGGTGAGGGAGGGGGGTGGAGGAAGGCAGTCGGGAGAGGAAAAACAAGCAGGGCCAGCGGAGAACCCAACACTTGCAGCACTCCACCAACCGGAGACCCACGACCTTAGCGCTTGATCCGTGGTGCCCCCGCCCATTCGGAGAGCAAGCTGGCGCGGCCCTCACCCGGTGTCCCACCATCCGAGACCGCGCTCTATCGGACTCCTGTCTCCCTCTTGCGGGACCGTCTCCCCAGTCTCTCACCCGGCCCCGGTCGCCGGTGCCCGGTGGAGGAAGGAACGCCTTCACACCTCTGGGGATCCCGCGGAGTGACTCCGCCCAGTCAAAGGCAAGCTCGTGCGTCCTCGAGTGAGAGCGGTACTCCTGGAAGAGAGTGAGAGATAAAGGCTCGCAGCCCCTCCCCCTTCCCGCCGGCCGGCCGCATGGAGGTCTCCGCAGCGGCGACCAACGGCATCGGGACGGGACACCACAGCCATCACCAGCACCGGAGGCGACACTCCGGCCCCAAGGGTCACCACTCCTCCGTGGTAGCGGCCACCTCTTCCGCCAACTCCTCCGTCACCTCCTCCCCCTCGACGTCCATCTCCTCGTCGCCGTCGTCCTCGTCTGCACACGCGTCGCCGCCACAGTCGCCGTCGCCGCCCCCGCCGCCGCCTCCCCCGCCACCTCCTCCGACCCACCAGCTCACACAGCAGCAGGGGATCGGTGGAAGCAGCAGCGGTTCTCCGAGGTCTTCGTCCTCCCCGCTGTTGCCCCAGGCCGACGACTCCGGGACGGGGTTCGGCTCTAGGCCGGCCACCCCGTCCCGCCGCAGGGGCCCGCCGCTGCTCGGCCACGCGGGAGACCCGGACGGAAGGGGACAACACCAGTCCGGGGACGTGGATCTAACGGGTGAGTGTCCTTCATTTTAAAGCTCGTGTCATTTGACGAACGCCCCGCAATTCGTGCCGATTGCTACGCTGGCGAGGGTAAGCCGATTTTTGAATGGCCGAGGACATGCGTTGGTTAGAGTTTATGTCCATGTTTTTGTGGTCAAAGAATCCTTAATAATTCTAGGAGCAAAAAATGTTTCTCATGTGTTTTACTTTTTAAATTATTCGTATATTTTTATATATAACGTAGACATTGTTTCTCTTTCAATAGTATTTAAATAGTTTGAATTCATATAGCTGTTGCAAAGATGTACTTTAATGCATTTGCTTTCAACGTGGTAATGGAAGGCTCATGTGCAAAGAGAATTCACGGAAAATACTTGGCGGGAATACTCATTCCCATATTAGGATTTTGGAAGTTGGTTTGTATTGTAAATTTTTCTAGCAAGTAATTTTAAAATGTATAATCCATAATTGTTGTTATTAGTGTTGGCGATTCTGTTTCATATGCGTGGATTTCATGTGCTAATCGAGTTCCCTTTAGTTGTGTTGTTAGTATTGATGCATAAACCACGATGTCACTTAAGCACAAAATAAATAATTTTCGTGTTATTTTGAGTTTTAATAAACAGAATTCATTGTGAATATGTCCATCATTATATTTTAGTAATATTTTTACAAAAATTATTAATGATTACTGATGATTACCTTTAGTAAATGATGAAGTAGTAATTTATTGTAACCCTGACGTGTGTGAAATCATAAATTTTTAATTAAATAGTGAAAATTTGTTTTATCCGAGTTAATGGTTACAATTATTCCGTAACTGGCCCGATTGAAAGAAGTAAGCTATATAGAGTTTAATGAAATTTATTTTTGTGTGCCATACTACATTTTCCTTAAAGGCTTCCGTCAATTATAATTTAGGGCAAGATAAAGTTTCAAAATCGCAAGTAGTATGATGATTTTTATCCTTGTGCGCAACGCACAGTAGCACACGTAGTGGAGAGATATTACTAATTAAAATTACTTAAGGATCACGATGTATCCGGTCATAAGGAATTTTATTTTATTTTGAATTTCTTTTCCCTGAACGGGCGACCTAAAAGTTCACATTCAGGAATACGAAAGATAAAAGTTTGAGATAAGTATTTTAATTCCGATAACATAATAAAATATTTTATTGGGATGCCATTGATATGCCACCAGACAGAACAAAAAAATATGATCGTTATTATTCCTTCAATAGAACATTGCAAACTATTGAATTATTAGTCCATGTGAGTTTGTTTAAATTCGTTTAAATTATCAAATGGCCTATAGTAAATACACATTTCAAATTTATCAAGCATGGAATTAGTACTAAAACCTTTTGGTGATGGTAAAATGAAAATCTCTATTTCACGATTACATTGTTCATAGCTCAACCCTTTTTGCACCTAAAATGAGTAAAATGTCCGTGTGAATAAACGAAAAATCTACTGCTAATGAAAATAAGTTGATGATTTTAAGACTTCCTCTCGAAAGTCTTGAAATAAGTTACCAATTTTACTTTTCAATAATTTACGTAAAGTTATCTTTTCCGAAAAATCAATGATTTATCAGTTGCTTTTATTGCTTGGTATTTGGCATTAAAATGGCAACCGTGAAATGAAGATTGTGGAGGAAAATGTTGGAACAACTGGGCGCTACTGAGCATATGGAGGGAGACACGGCCACTACGCTTCTCGGCGGGTGGCCGAGATACACGGCGCAGATGCTACGCGTGCGCCTCTCGGGCTGAGGTAGAAAGGATCCGCAGATATTTGTTGGCGACATCTCGAAAGAAACTTTTATATCAAATTATAAATCGAATAAAAATATATCTTGACAATTAAGTGATATGTTATTGGCATCAAAATTATTTTTGAAGGAAAATAACGAGCTAACATTTTTGATAACTTCCTGTCAACATCCAAATTCATTATATGGCTGAGAAACTTCGTTTTTCTCCAGTGATGCTCGATCCTTTCATGAAACAAATTGAAGAGTTTGAATGAAAATTAGCTTCGCAATATGATTTATTGAATTTGCAATCCGATTACTTGTTTCTATTAAGTGAAAAATATATATTGAATTGTATTATTTTATCGCCGGGAGTTTATACTATTAGTATGGAAAAGAAGTTGTACAATATTTTTCCAGAGATTTTTTGAATACCTTTTCGATTATCATGGCTCTATAAAACGTTTATTCAGTGAAATTAAAATAAACTGGGTTGAACGGTATGTTGCCCTAATATAATATATGCATATTAGATTTTGATTGTATTAATCTTTTCAGTACTTTTATTACACCAGTCATCCCAAACTATAGTCTTAAAAATAAATAACTTTTACGCGTCAAAGCTGCCAATCATTAAGTGGATTGTGCCACCTGACAGTACAAGAAAATAATTGAAACTTGTTTGTTTTTATTTCCAAGAAATATATCCAAAAAACCTTATATTTACAACTAAATCATTTACAATGCGATCATAGCTAAAATATATGGAAATGTTAAAAATAGAAACATTGATTCGGGAGTACATCGTTGCTGTTAACTGTACCGGATTACTTTTACTGCCGTGCTCTTAAGGAGAAGTTTGGTATACTTTTACCAATTGCCATTTTTAACTTTCGTAGTTGCTGCAATATAGATGAATAAATGTTTCATTGAAATTATTGGAAACTTTTTATGCCACTCATTACTTTTCTGTGTTATTCTTAGTTTTTGATGATTAGGATTTGCAAACATCCGCTATTCTTTCGCATATTTGTTAACATTGTAGTTAATGTAATACATATATATATATATATATATATATATATATATATATATATATATATATATATATACATATGCTTAAAATTATGATGAATCTTAATGTTTTGAAATCACAAAGTCCACCCCAAAATTTAAATCAAAATAAAGTCACATTTTATTCAAAAATAAGCACGTACAGGTTATAATTAGTACAAATAGATTTTTTTCAATTAATTGTGGTGGAAATGAGTGATAATAATGGCATATCAAAAAGGTACCTATATATTTCATCTGTATAATTCAGATTTTTTGGATTAGATAATGTTTTCGGTTTAAATACTCAATTTCAAACAAGTCATCCTAATACTTTATAAGAATTAAACCCTAAGTAGTTTTAATTTATTGTGAGGTATAAAGTATGGCCTTTCTAAATCAGTATACATTGTGACAACTGATTTAGTAAGACCGGACATGAGGATGATAAGAATGGGCATGGATTCTTTAAATATACCTCACATGGAATATTTACCGTTGAGAACGAAAGATTTACAATGAAATTATTTTGCAATTTTTTTTATCTTTTGAAAAAAATTTAATGAATACTTGATAAAATGTAACAACCCTGTCTGAAGTAATGAAGAAAACATTTTACATTTCAAGACTTCAGGTACCATTTCAACTGATGTTTGCGTTCTTAAAAAAATGCGCACATACATGTATTTGTCAACAATACCTTCATTCAAGGGAAAATTGACAAACAAGTCAATATAGCAGCGTTTAAATGTATCTAATTGTTTAAAATACTCAGGTTTCCTGAAAAGGTGTATGCTGATATGGGTGTAGACACGACACGGTGCTGCGGTGAATTTACCCCCGGAAGAAGGACGAAATGCGCAGTGGAGTTCTCTTTTGCGACTGGTGTTTCTCAATTATGATTTCATCTCCGTGCTTCTAAAATATTTTAGAAGGGCTTTCCAATCAATATGCCTTCGATACAGTGGTCATCGGTAATATAGTCTCACAATCTGAGTTTATTTTTTTCTGTGCATTGATCTCCCATTTAATACGATAATCAGATATTTATCGCACTTCCACAGCATTTACCATCGACTAAGTTTTCAAAAGACTAGAATGAAATAAAAACATCAGAAAAAGGTACCATTAATAAAAAATTACGGAAATATTAACATATAATAATAATATGGTCACAAGATGTGCGAAAGGTATTGTTATGTATTCTTAAAAAGTATTATCATTTGTATGGAGGAACATTTATAGCTATGTATAATGTCATTATCTATTTCATGCAATGGCATAAAATATTGACAGTTCTCTAGTTAATCATCAAATTTATACTTTTAGAAGAGATGTAACTCTTTCGACATCTATATTTATTATACACGCACCCTGGCCTTCTCTATTTGTCCTCTTGAAAATAAGAATATTCATCTCTGCCTTTCTCGATGGAGAATCCCAAAAATGAAAAAGTTCCTATGTAATTAATCCTCAGACCTTTTCTTGAACTATAAGTAGAATGATAATCGCAATTCTTTAACTATTCTTTCATCCGTAAAGTAATAAATAACGCAGCATCCGGTACCATGTTTCAAGTGATTATTTTTGTGCCGGAAGAACTTGCTATCAGTCACAACTTCACTTGTTTTCTTCGTCACACCTGTTTTCTTGTAGGTAATGATCGGGATTCTTAAATGCGTTATTAAATAAGGAAAATGATATTGGCATAACACGCTTAAAAAAAGCAAATCAGTTATCGAGCTTAATCATGTTTCAACGTGAACGATTGATTGGAATTTCCATCAAATCATTTATCGTCTTACTATGCTTTAATTTTATGCTCATACTACCATTTGGGTAAATAGATTTAGTGCTAATTTTTCTATACGTTAAACACGCGCTTTTTATGAACGTTTACAACATAGCGTGAAAGAAGATCAATCAGAAGAAGCCTATTAGTGTAAATTGATCTCTGTGAAACCTCTCAAAGGGGATCGTAGAAAACACTTCGGCCGACTATAGGACGTCACAGGTGGCGCAATTGGGAGTCGTAGCGCCATCTAATCTCATTCCAGGTCCGTCCAATTACTGCCCCGATCATCCTATTCACGCGAGGAGTGGAGGGGGCTGGGACGTTCCTGCTGGGAGAACATAAAGGATTTGGAGAAGGTAGAGACGTTAGGCATTGCACGGAAAGAGAGAGGGAGAGATGGGGAGTTAAAAAGGCGAGAAAGAGAGAGGGAGAGAGAGGACGTGGAGACGTTGGATGAACTATGTAAACGCTGAGTAGGTGAAATGAAATAGTGTAATAGAAAAGGAATTACGTGCAATGAATACGGTACTATTATTTTAGATTACGTGTGTACTTCTGCATGTCGTAAACAATATTTCTAGGACTTTATTTTTACCAATGGATTTTATTCCCTTTGTTGCTTGAGTTTTGGCAAATATTAAATTTTATAATTTCCCTTTTTTTCTTTTTAATGTAACATGTATTTAAAGCGGTGAATAAGATGCTGAAAACTTTGTCTTTTTTAATTTCTCCTATGGAAAATATGTTGAATTTAAATGCGCTATGAATTGGCTCATGGTAAAAGTTATCGCTCTTGACTTTGAAATTCATGAGCGTAATAAACTCGATGTTTTCAGGCTTAACTTTGTGGAAATTCACAGTCACAAAGGAAAAAATACCAATGTATCTTTTCACTCAATTTTATTCGGTACAACTAGCTTCGACGCATTGGCATCATCCTCAGGTACTTGAGCATAATAGTAATTTTGAATAAATACGATTGAATAGGCTTAAAATGTTAGGAGATACAAAAAATATATAGTAAAGTGGAATAAATTAGACTCAATATTATTTAACTTGGAGCGCCTGTCATGCACACGGACGTAATAACAAAATAGGAGGGCGCAATGATAACATTTTTGATGTTTAGTCAATATAACCATTTTTATTCGAAAGCAAATAAATATTTATCGCGTTCTAAAAGTAATCCTAATATATTCATAATGATCATCATCAGTATTTATATCCTAAGATTGTTTTTTTAAAGTTTGATCTACAACCGTACATTCTTCTCTGTTCAGTGTCAATTCCCTCACCCCCTGATAGATTTTCTGTTGTGCGCCCTTCGTACTTTGTGTTATAAACTTGTTTCTTGGTCCACCTCGCGGAATCTTCCGTTCAATTTTCTCACTCTTATGTTTCTAAATAATACATTGCGCATCAAGGTATGTCCAATTCATCTAGTTCTTCTTGGCAGTAAGTTCTCCATATTGTCATTTACGTTCTACTACACATGTATACTTCCTCGTTCTTCACGTGAACTATTCTTCGCTTGATGTTGGTCAAATTGTTTTCTATTCTTAGTAATTAGCCGCCCATGTAAATGAAGGACTTGCTCTAATTTGACTTCGGGAATTGTGATATTTGTCTTTAGCTTCTTCCACACCCTCTAAAGGATTTTAGGTTTCCTCTTGTGGATGCTAATTTTATGTATCCGAGGTACTTGTCCCTAGTATTCTGAGTTACTTGCAGATCGTCTCGTGTTTTTGGAACTATTTCGATGTCATCTGCGATCCGCAGCATGTTAATTTCTTCGCCCTTCAACTAGACCCATTTAATGTCCATATTATCTGTTATTTCAGTACACTTTCTAGATCTACGTTGAATAATACCGTCTGCATACTTGTTTAACTCCTTTTTTGCTTCTATTTTTCTTCCGTTTTTCATTTGGATGGTTGGAAACAGATTCTTGTGGAGGTGATGAATTATTCTTATGATGTTGTAGTCCTTTCCAAGGACTTCTAATCTCTTCAACGTCTTGTTCTATTAGGTGTTGCCAAAGACCTAATCCAGATCGACGAATGTCACATGTAAGGGATTATTTACATGCAGAATTATTTCGAAGAGTTACCTCAAGCCGAGTATTGCCTCTTTTGCTCCTCGGTTTTATTTGAATCCGGATACGTTTTCAATGAGGCTTTCTTCTATCTTTTCTTCTATTCTACGGTTAATTATCAGAGTAAGTGTTTTCAATGTATGATACATCAAGGTCAATTATCAGAGTTATTTGTATGTATTTGCGTTTCGTGCAACTGCAATAATAACACTCTTCGTGAAATTTGTCGTCGGTTTTCCACTGTCTCAGGTATTTTTGATTATTTTCAAAGAAGGTATATTTTTCGCTTTGACCTTGAGTGCTTTACTTCTCCGTTTATTTTGTCAACTTCTTGCGCCTTGTTCTTCTTCAAGTCTTTCTCAGCTTTATCGAATTCGCATATCAGTATCTCCAGACCATGTTTGCCTTCTTCTGTCACGAATTCTTCTTTTATGAAGCCGCCAGAAGTGTTTTTCAGTTTATTATTTTTATCTTTTCTCAATGTCTTCATCTTTTATTGGTATATTTTCATTGGCATTTCGGTTGTTTGGGGATTTTGTTTTTCTTTATTCGAATCGTCACTTCAACAGCTTATAAGCCGTTTCAATGTTTTCCTAATTTATTTTGACATTTATTTTCCTCGTAGCAGCTTTCTATCCATTTCTCCTAGTCCTTCATGCAACCTCGTATTACTTGGCTGCCCAACTTCTTAAAAGGGGTGTCCTCAGCTTCATTGCTTCGATTCTTGTGTTTTGTTCTTGCCTCTGCAAGGTCTCTTATTCATTCTATTCATAGCCACTTAGACGACTCACTCACCAGTTGTTCATTTGTTCTACTTCGGTTATGATATGCAAGGCCATGTCTTCTTGGGACATCAATCCGTGACTTTCACTCTAACCTGGAGTAGTGGCAGTTGACACTGGACCGATCATACTAAAATGCGTCATCAATCCCTATTGATGAAACTACTCTCTCAATATTGGGGTAGTTTTCTTTGTAGGATTCAAGTTGCAGGAGTTGCTTCGGTCGTTCGTTCAGTTGTACAATTTTTCCAAATTTTTTTCCAAATATCAATGTTTTCGAAGTGAAAATTTAAAAATCGAACCAGTGACCTTCAGCTCCGTAGTCGGACTCACTACCCCTGGACTTTCTCTGTTTCCTATATTCTCTTTAAATCCATTGTTTAAAAGCGAGATAAATATCAATCCTGTTAGCATTGCAAATTCACTGATTGGGAAGAAACATAATCTATTCCAATTGATTCTATAGACGAGTGGATAAAACCTTTATGAAGCTTATTATCCAGAATGTCGTCGAGATTTAGAGACAAAACAATGGAAACTATATATCAACGTACTGAATTAAATGCTCCCAAATAATGACTTTGCATGATTACCACTTTCGTACTTAACTAAGTATGTCTTTCACAAAGAGATACGAATATAGGCACCAGAGCTTAACATTTTTTTAGCATTTCTTACACTATTTAATGGAATAAAATGTAACATAAATGGTAAGTAATTAATGGCTTTCATTGTCGGATTTCCCCTTTTTGATCACACAAAGATTTATCAAAGCTTATCTCTACCAGATAAATCTAAAAGCTATCCTTCAGAAACTTAGTATATTCGTAGCTAATCATATACTGGCGAACATTTCGTTTTTATGATTAGTATTTAAAAGGTTTTGTAAGATAGTTTGTACAGTGATATTAATCAGCAAATTCCACAGCTAATAGGGCAAAAGAATCTAAAGGAGAATCACACAGCTCTTAGATCATTAGTGGATTAATATTCAGAAGAATTCGTAGAAAGGTACCTTATCTGACTCCTCTTACCGCTTTTCTTTTGCTACTGCATCTTAAATAAAACTAGTATATAAAATTAATATTAATTTAATCTAGGCTCGAATATGAAAAGTATCAGGGCTTGAAGCTCTATACATACTTTTAATGAAATGTAGGAGAGATAGGTAGTTTTCTCGAAGGGGTTGTTCTTCCTCCGGAAGTCTCCGTCGCGTAGGTTCTTAGGGTGAAAACAGTTTAGCCGCCGGTCCTGGAGGTCTTCTTCGACCTGATGAAACCTCCCGAAAGGAGAGCGAAACTGTTTTCATCCAAACAACCAATGTGACGGAGACTTCCGGAAGAAGAATGAAGTATTCGTCAACAATGCGTAGTGGAAACTTACAGAATAAGGTAGTTATCTTCTACAAATGCTGCTCCCTATAACTGAAGCACACTTAGAGTGGATCTAGATCAATCTCAAGAGGAGAAGACTGGTCTTTTTAGCCGCATTGAATTTAGAATATTTTTTAGGATGATCACAAGCGCTTGAAAAAATTGGTATTCATCGTCTGCAGGGAATAAATATATTAGTCTTGGTCTTTCGCTTTTTTTGTCATTCGACCGTGCTCCATGCAATGGAATCCATAACGTTAATTTAATAACAGTAATAAGAAATAATTTGTGTTGCACTGAAGCGCTTAACTTTCAGATCGGCAGGCGCTCTATTCACTGGAATACGTTACTCAGACCATTTAAGGTTTGTGGATGAATGGTTGGCTTTGCGCATCGTATATTTCAACAATATTATTCATAGAATGATTGAAATGAATGGCGGAAGAATTCTGATAATATACAGTTTAGCTCCACTCTAGGAAAAAGATAATTACGAAAGAAGTCGTTCTAGGCTTGAGATATCTCAAGAAAAGAGCATACGAGAAGACAACAATATTAATGAAATTATTATATAATAAGCCGTTTCGGAGAAATCTGTAGTAATTCTGAATTGTAAAAATATCAAAATATGCATTTCATGAACAGGAAATAATAATCCTCTCATTTAAATTTAACATTTGAAGTAGCATATTTGCCTTCGAAGAAGTACTTGACCTCGATGCTAAAGAAAATACTTGTTCAATTATTGTTTCTCGATTTAGAGAAATATTCTATAATTTCGAAACATAATTACACCTGGATACCCTTCTTTTTCTCTATGAATAGGATTTCCTGTTAGTAACGCGAAAGTAAAGGTTTTGGTTATGAGAGAAGAAAGTAAGAGAAATATAAAAAAGGATAGAAAAATTGAAAGATAGTGTACAAAATTCACTAAACAGAAATCCTCTTTGGCAGTAATAGCAGAGGAAATATACAGAAAGCAGAATAGCCCGCTCAATCTCTTTCTACGAAACAATCTATACCTACAACTAGTAACATAAGCTTGAAAATCAGGAAACAAATTGAGGAATCGCCCAGAGTTCTTTTACTTATTTGGGAAAGGGTTTATCAAAATATTCTCTGAAAAATAGTGTTGAAGATTAAAATAACGCACTGTATGATCAAAAAGAAGTCCATTGAAGTTTTTGGGAAAAAGGAAGCTCGTTCGTACTTTTTGAATATACCATTAGGCATGATATTTTACTAAAGACACTGATGGGATGGAGAGTGGGTGGGAAGAACAAGAAAATAGTTCAAATGGAATTAGTTAAATAAATATTGGGAGTTTAACATTTAGACGCTTAAGAAGAAATGAAGGAAGGCTAGCTCAGGGGAAAGTATAGAGAGATGCAGTAAACCAATCTCCGGGTTAATAATTGATAATGATGTATCAACTTGAATAGGCTGCTGCTCCCGTCATTTTCCTCTCCTGGGTCAGCTTGAGCACCTTTTGCGCTCATATTCGAGGAGTGAGGAGCATTCATGGGGGGTGTTATTTCGGATAACCGATAGGGTGGGTTTTATGCTCTGCCCCAAACTACCCCTGCCACCGCTCTTAGCGCCGATCTCCCACCGATCACTTTCTCAGTGTGCAGCGAAATTATCATTTCATCTCCATCGATGGATACCTTATCCAAATTAAAGATTATCCACCACCTGATTAATCCTTATTCCCATCATTCTTGAAGGATTCACCTCTGCCGGTTCCATTCTCATGTCAAAAAACTCTTAGGTTCTTGGGAATCGGTATTCCAACTACTTCCAATGCTCATCAGAGTGGGCGATTGCCACAGGCATCAGGAAATTCTATCCATATACGTCCGCGGAGGGAAGTAAATTGAAGGGTGAGGAAGGTGTACGGGTGGGGCGTCGGAGCAAAAAGCTTTAGCCCGGCGCGGGAGTTGGGAGAAAGAGCGGTGGCTTAATTCCGGGGCCTTGGGTTGGAGGTGCGAGCCGGCGTGGAAAAAACGAAACGCAAATAAGCGAGGGAGAAAGAGGAAAAATGAGCAATTAAAGAATAGTCTGCGGTGCAAAGGGAAGGGGGAGAGAGAAAGAGAGGAACGCTCGTTGGTATTAAACTAAATCAGCATACGAGAAAGCCGAGGCGGTGGGAGCTGGGGGAGAGCATTACTAACTCCTCTCTCCGCCCGACTATCTACCTCCCCCCCCCCCGCGACACCCCAAACCACAGCACCCTGCTTCCTCCTACCCTCCTCCCCCTCAACCTCCCTCCTTCAGGACGGCACATGAGAAATCCCGATCACGTGGCCCCGGCCTCATCGTTTGCTCGTTATGCAGCTCTCCCAGCTCTAGCGAGTTCCGCACCCCGCCGTAAGCCTCTGATCCTACGGTCCCCGACGTGCTCCCTCCCCTGAGGATACACCCTCTCTCTCCCTCCCTCTGTCAACCTCTCGCCCTCTTCTCTCCACCCACCATCCCCCTGCACTCTCCCTCCTCCCTGCTACCCTCCACCTCCGCAATAAGCCTCCGCCCTCCCCTCACCCCGCGCGAACTAAACCCTTTTGCTTCGACACGCCCCCCTCCCGCACTCCCCACCCGCGGCCGACGCCGCCTCCCCTCCCCACCTCACCCGGCAAACTCTACTTACCCTAAAACCCTCCATCCTCCCCGTCCATTTCCCATCCACCCCGAAAACCACACCGCCTGGGGGAATAGCACTTCCTCTCTCACCCCCCCCCTCCCAACACGGAGTGAGGGCGCACCAACTCCTCCTCCCCCGCTCGCCAGCCACCGCTATTTCCTTGTCTTCCCTCTCCCCCCATCCCCAAGACCACGCACACACACAGACGCACTCCGTCATCCGCATTCCCTCGCCGATTTATCTCATCCTCCTCCGTAGATTATCTTCCATCCGCGTCCCAAACCTCCTCTCGCCCCTCCCCTAACCTCACCCCGGGGTGCAGTCGCGTCGCCAAATGCGCGGCAGCAACGTTTGATTCGATCTGGGTTGATATCGCACACCACCTATCCAGGCCATGATTGCTACTGGTAATTTAATCTCACCGTTTGTGCAGTGGATGTTATTAATTGGTTTTCAAAATTAAATTTTCTACGAAAGCCAAAAATTCGGGACTCGTAGATGGTTATGTGTTCGTTGTATCACGGCAACATCTGGGTTTAAGTTCACCTGTGAAAATAACAAGATTTTGGGGGAAAAAGATGAACCTATAAATAAAAAATAACGAGATTACGCATAAAATAATCAATCAACATTTATTTGGATGAACAATCGACGTTATATAACTGGAGTACGTGTAGTTTGATGAGTTCTTGGCATCTTAATTCGTATTTGATTGAAACTGCCAATTAAAAGGGTAATAGCAGGTTATAACTTAGCTATTGTAAAATTACGACATAATACTATACACTTTCGAACCAACCGGGATAAATCCATACAATTACGTAAATCATTTTCAGAAAATCAGTAATTATAATTAACTTTCGAAAACGACAATGTGGATGAATATGCACATATGGACCATATATGTACATATTATTTTCTGTAGTCTCAATCCAATTGGTTTGCTTACGACACCCATGGCAATAATGACTGAATACACTTTGAATCCCATATAACGAAATATCATATGTGATGGAAGAGATGTGTTTGCTCGTTTAACTACAAGTTTCCACACTTAAAAATGGTATATTCGCAAAAAAAATCCACCACAAAACAATCCCTTTAGGGAATGACTAAAAAGAAATTGCTTTGCAAAGAATGAAAGGAAAAACAAAACCCGTACGATCCTGGAGATCAATCAAACACGATCCATTTTTTGTGGCGTGAAGTTTTCGGATTCTCCAACGGAACGTTTGAAAATCGGCGACCTCGCGCGGAGGGAGTCTCCTCGAGGGAGGGGGAAGGGAGGGAGGTTTGGGAGGAAGAGAAAGAACCGCGCTGGGATGGGAGGAAAAGATTGCGACACGCCAAAAACGGAGAGGAGCGATTCTTCTTCTTCATCTTCCCGGAGCCTTCTCCGGTTGACGCTCGTCATTTTTTTCTACCTTAATGGAAGTCTCCGGGCAGGGCGATATTTTCTCCCGCCGAGGGGCAGGCTTGTCTCCAGGAGGGAGAAGTGTGTGCCTGCGTCGGAGTGGGAAAGAAAAAAGCAATAAAGCAATCTTGACTCTTTCCTTATCCATCAAAACCGATCCGTTTTTGCGAGCGACAGTCATAGGCCGACGTGTTCCCTTCGACAGGCCGCCCCCGGAGAGAGCTCAAATGAGCGACTGTGACTGACGAGGTGGCCCCGTGCATGGGCGGGACAAGAGAAACATCCCCGTGTGCATGCGGGACCCTCCGAGGGTAAGAGGGGGGGAAGGGATTGGGGTGCACCGCTCTCCTTTGCCCCCGGGGGCCGCTTTTGGTTTCGGCGACGATGGAGGGGGAGGGAATTGCTTTGCGAGGCGGGAGCAACCTTCCTTTTTTGGTGGAAAGCGGTGGGTGGTGGTATCAGCGATGGGCAGGGGAATATTTTCCTACCCTCCACCCCCAATTCTCCCTTTTCCCTCGAGCTCTCGCCCTTCTTCCCATTACCTCTCCTGCCCCACACTTCCCTCCCTCCCCACATCCGCGCGTCACCTCTTAACCATATGCTCCCTCTTCGCACGCGCCACGCGCTGCTCTTTTGTTTGGCGACCTCTCACTCCCTCTCTCTCACTTCAAATCCTCCTCCTTCCTCCCCGCTCACATGCGGCCCAATTTCGTGTCGTGCGTCTGCTTCGGCACGTCGCCTTCGGCGCTTAACGTGTTGACTTTCTGCAGCGGAACGGGGAACGCAACAGTTAACTTTTGTCGAGCCGGTTGTGTGCATAATGTTCGCAGTCGAGTTCGTTGTTGAATGTGATGCCTCTAGGAGATTGCCTCGTGAGGGTTGGGGAGGGCGATGCAGGGCTGTTTTGCCAGTTGTATTTGCTGTGGCGCGTTCTCTTCGTGTCCTTTGCTGTCACAAGCAGCGCGTTCCGGCAGGTTACACAATTCTTCAGCCGGTGATGCAATGGAAGCATGCCGAATGGAAGGCCTTAGCCCATGAGAACAGTTTGTTTTATTTTAAGCTCAATGGGATGCAGTGTCAAGGAACGTAAATAGAAACTTTTTTAATTTTGTGAAGCATGAGAATGTAAGGAACAGATCCATACTCCCTGTACGCCGACCCTAGAAATTAAATACACGATTTCCTAATACTTTCATCAGTGCTTACAAATGCTTATAGTTTAGCTGCGAAAAGGGAAGGCAACTCACGTTTTCATGTGTATTTCATTGTTAAACATGTTGTTAAGCATTAGATGATGCTTGGAATGGTTATAAAGGAGTTATAAAAAAGAAAAAGAATAATTATTTTGCATTAATGTTAATTTATATAGGACTTAATTGCTATATTTTCTCATTATACTTGAACTATAATTTATGATCAATCCATTGGCACTTTGGACTTAAGCGAAACCTATTGATATTTTTTAAGCAGTTTACTCATGGCCAAATGGAATTAATGTATCTTGAAAAATGGCATTGCATAATTTAAGGTTATAATTTTTCTTCATTCATATTTGACTATCCAGGAATCCAGAGAATTATATTAAAGTGATCTTATTACACGTATTGAATTGCATTGCTCCGTTAAACCTGCTTCTCATATGCTACCGCTTATTTTGTCAAGAATAATATCTATATAATCCTTAATACTCCTACTTTATCACTTTTATTGATCTCTACCAACGTTATTGTAAATATTGTACTCGTAGAGTCATATGTGCTGTGTCATATTTTTGTAGCATGAAAGTTTTGAACTTCTCATTACGTTTCCTCATCTTGTCCGAAATGAATCCATCCCTCGCGAATCTTACTTAATCTGCATCTTTTTGGAAATTTTTATAAAAGTCCACTCATACCATCATAGGAAGTTGGTTCGAATAAATTGCAGCAATCCTCCAAATATACTGCTACCTGCTAATCTTCAGCTTACTCTAAAGGTTTATGCGCCGACATTATCCAATACCTCATTTTAGAAATCCATCCTTGGCCTTACTCTGTAATTCCTCTGGTTTTCGGTAAACTATTGTGCTTCAGGGTAGACCCAGTAAACTCCGTCTTCTTGTGCCTTCCATATGTGTCCTACGTCGCCCACTCTTCCAAATTCTTCCTAATTTGTTACTTTATCTGCTGTACTTAATTCATTCTCCTGCAGAGCCTTATTTCCATCACCCTTCGTAAAAATAAAAAGACTTTATAACTATCACTATAATTTACCTGATGGTCAGCTTAAAGGGTGAAGTTTAAGTTAATTTTACAGTTACAACGAGTTTCAACAGAAAACCTAGTGATGCAAGTTCAAGTCATCAAGGGATGACTTGCATTTGTATCACTAGGCTATCTGTTGGTTCTCTGCGCTCCACTTGTAAGTACTTGTTACTATTTATTAGTATCTAGTTGGAAAGAGACATCCAGGGAGAGACTTTAGTGGAGTTATTAAAACATAACTTAAACGGATCCGGAAACATGGTCCGATGAAAGACGGGGACCGTCAAATGGTTGTTGTGACATGATTCTTTTATGTACCATGAAATAACGTAAAATGGTGAGGACAACTCTAGATCATATTAATTAATCAGATAACTTATGTCTCATATTTTATGTGTAAATATTATGAATTGAGGTTCATCGCATTGGGGTAAAGAATCATGACCTAATATTTTTAATATTATTATAAATTCAAGTGAGCCAAGTTTCAAATTCCAGACATTCTTACAGCGATAGCAATAAACCTGTTTACAATTGATGATCCATTCTATTTTTTCAACCTTCCACGATGGAATTGAAGTTCTATTCATCCTGTTACACACATATTCGCGACGCAGAAGCATTTATTTGAGTCCCACACCATATCGGAAAATTTCACCACTCGGATGAAATCAGTCGCGACAACTGACAGATTTAGAAACGATTTTTATCGTTGCGTAATCTGTACAATCACAACAAAGTTTAAGCTTCCAAAAAATTCAAGTAGGAAAACTTTAATTTTCATCTACACTGCCCCCCGCAAAAACTCAACACGTTTACCAGTAATATATATAATTAAAGCTATTGTCTTCGCACCCCTCCCTTCACGCTTCCGTGACCGGCGTGAGTGGGTGTAAATGAAAACGCAGGAGTTTCAAGTATAATCGTGAAGGTATAGTGTAAATAAAATGATGAAAACAAGAAGTACGAATAGAGAGTGGGGTATGCGGGGTGAGGTGAGGCGAGAGAAATGATGGACGAAGCGAGGAGCGGGGGGGTCACCCGAAGGAAGGGTGTGTCGCTGGGGGGACGGTTGCGGGAAGGGACGGAGATGGGTCGAGGGAAAGGGAAGGAGAGCGCGGGGTGGCCCCGGGGATATATATTGAGTGAGTGAATAGGTCCGACCCAGCTCCGCATTCACTGACCTGGAACTAACCATCAGGTCCATTGTTGCCGCGGCCTGATTATTGCTGCTGACAGAAGCGGGTAACTCGATTGGGTGGTAACGTCGTTAATTACCCGACTGATGTCGCCACTGGCGGGGTCGGAAAAAGGATTCACGGTACAGAGGTGCGTGAGGGATGTTGTGAGTGGGGGGGAGCCGTGTCATGCTGTGGAGGGGGGGTAGGGTTGTATGTGGGAGAGATTTCAGAGACGGGGAGAGGAAAGGAAGGGAGGAAGGGATGCACATGATGAGCGAGGAGGGAATGAGGGAGGAAAGCGGCCATGGAAGAAGAAGGGTGAAAAAGTAGGGCGCTGGAGGTTGAGCGGAAGGGCAAAATAACGGACGGGGAGGGATCGGCGACGCATATAGCACATAGCACACTTAAACGCCTTACAGAGACGCAAGAGGAAGAAGCAATTTATGATCGTGAACCTGACCCAGGAAGTTTATTTTAGTCATGACTGCTCTGATATTTTTTTAAACCACCGAAATCTAAAGATTGATGATGTCCAGGATTAATATAATTTACATGAGAAGTAGCCGGCAGGATTTTGTGCAGTTATGCTACTATATGGAAAAAAGAAACCGGACTTTGAAAATACTGTCCACTCATTGCTATAATTATGAGTGCTAAATTTAATTAGGCGTGGTTGTAAAAATATTAATTTGTTAAATGAATACTGCATCCCACAAGTGAATACAAGGGCTTGTATGTACGTTAATGCTCCCCTGATTTTGATGGATGAGCATTTTTGGAGTTAAGGAATAGTTAAAACAAGATTTATTTACAATATTCCTGTGTAAGAAATACAGTAATTTATTTGCGTGAAAACGTTTGACTTTTCTAGGTAAAATCATTTTATGAATCAGAACCAAGGAAAACATACGAAGCGATATATTTCAATATTTGAAAACAATTAATAAAAGAGGCAAGCTTCGTAATCCATCGTGATGATGACAACGCACTTTTAAAACCACGAGCGTATCCAAAGAATGTCAACTTACGGGACGCAAGGAAGTATTATAGGAGAGGTCATCAAGGAGAGGTTTTTTAGCCTTGCGAAATCTGTGCAATCAGAGCAAGGTTTAATTGATAACTCATACTGTTTTACAGTAGGAGACACACATTATCAAGTATAGACCCGTGGAATGGAGTCTCCGGTTGAAATATTCATGAATGATCTTTAAAGGGAAAGATGCTAGACTTTGAACCAAAAATGTCCACCCTGTGTTGGCAAAACAAGTTAGGGAAAAATGCACCCATTGAAAACCATGTCATTGTACTTCAAATTACTGGAAAGGTCGTCTAACAGGAGAGTAAAGACGAAGGAGGAAGGGTGGCAGTAAGAGGGGAAGAGGAATGGGAAGACACCGCGGATGACGGAGTGCGGAGTTGAATTCGATCGCAAGTGCCAAGGAGCGGCGTTGCTTGAGAATGGGGCGGAGGTACGTGGAGGGGAGAGAGGAGAGGTCGGACGCAGCAAAAACACGCGCAAGGAGTAGTGGGGAGGCGGAGGAGATGGCGGTGAAGGGAAAGGGAGGAATTGGAGGAGGAGGAGAGAGGGCTCCGGGGGAAAACGCTAAGAGATGAATAAGAATAAGGCCAAGTCCTCTTCTTTCGGCTCTCCTTTATTCCAGGGCAAACTACGCCAGGGGTAGGGCTCGGGAGGGGAGGAGGGAGCCTGTGGGAGGGTTGTGGAGGTGGAAAGGATAAGGAAACCCCAGGATTCGACCCCTTTTTCCTCCAACCGACTCCCGCACCTTTTTATCTCTCTCTTTCCATCCCTCTCACCGCTCCCCCAACCTCTTCTCCCCTTTTCTGCCCTCCGAACCCCTTCCATACCGCTCCTCCTCGACTCCCCCCCTTACTCCAACCCCCTCATTCTCACTCATCTGCATCTACGTGAAAAAGCTGACAATTTTCTCTCGCCCGAGCGGCGGGCGGGAGGGGAGGCGCCTGTGCTCTAGTATATGCAGTGTATTTATTTGCTCGCGCGGGGTAAGGGACGGGTGGGCGAAGTATGAGGGAATTCATTTGTAGACGAGGTGTCAGGACAAATGAGTCATTTTGCCGCTCTTGTTTTTGTTTATTTTTTTGTTTCCATGCCGCTCGTTTCGGTGCTCGCTCTGTGAACAGAGGAGGTGTTTTTTTTAATATTTTAATCCTCTTTCCTTGGCCCGCAATTGCTTTAACGAGGATCTCGGGAAATAAAACGGCTAAAAGTGCTGATGAGAGAGAAATTGAGTAGCATGTGATTCAAGCATACCACATATGTAAACACGAAGAAGAGGGGAAAGGCAGTGGTATCGCTCACGCATAAACCTATTTTAATACCTTATATCGATTAATTTCATGTATCGAATTAAGAATTTATTGATAGAATGCTAAGATAGAGTTAAGAAGAATCGATAAAAAAATTTGTAATAAAATATACTTCGGGGTAAAGAAGTATTTATGCTAATATTAATTTATGTAAACATTATTTATTAAATATTTCTGTTAGATCTGGGTGTCCTTGTGAGCCCAACCAAGCTGTTTCGAAGACAACTGTGGTGGTCGAAATGAATCCCTATTTGGATCAATTTTGTGGTATTTCTGGTTTTGATGGTTGATGGTAACTTTAACGGCTGGCCTACGGAGAGATCGCAATATTAAAAAGGTCATCTTTGTTGGCGAATGGTGTAAGGAAGAAGAATAGTTGTCATTGAATCTCCATGTGGATTGTTAGGCAGAGACGCTTAATTTTTAACTTTTCTTAAATATAACTTTTAATGTACTAAAATAGCGCAGTGTTACATACGTGTATTACTATATGTTACAATAATTAAATACTTTTTAAATAAAATATGATAATAGGTTACTTCCATCGCTTAAACAAGACAGCATCCAGATCATTTTCTAACCTATTATTTGGAAATGTTGTGGGTCGTGCGTCGATGTAGTACAGCACAAACATACACTGCGGTATAATCTAACGATGGATTTCGTATGGAGATATAGTAGATGCTGTGGTATTGATTTATTTTGTGTGGGTGCCATGTAGATGTAGATCTTTTTGCGGCGTGCAAATTTGAAAATTATTCAAAAAAGTTCAGAACCAAAAATACTCGACTCGAGGACGGCAAATTCAATCGTAACGCCGAGAGGACGGGAAAAATCTTTCACAATGCCCCATTTAACTTTCCGAATGTTTGCGTAGTAACTGTGCTCAGTTAGATCTGACGAAAATATACCTCGGTCGACAAAAACTCTTGAGATCCGGAAACAGAGAGTTTGGCCTCGTTGACTCATCCGTGTTCGAAAGGCGCGTGCGTGAAAGCATGTGCTCAAATGCGGAGCGGCCGAAACAGGCAAAATTCCCAATGAACCGCAATTAATTTATAGACAAGGAAGTCTCCTCTTCCTTTTTTTTGGTCCTTGCCGACGAAACGAATGCTTATACCCGCATCTCATTCCTCCTCCAGACCCTGGAAATCCACCGTTTATAAATAGCAATACGAAAGCATTAAAGGACTCTTCAGCCGGCGATAAAGCTAATGATGATCGACTGTGGCGATTGTTAGCGCGACGGGGGCGCGATTCGAGGTTTTGGGTGTGGCGGAGTGGGGAGAGGGACACGGTTTACAATATGGGGGGGGATACAGGAAAGAGGGAGAGAAAGAAGGGGCGCGTAGGATTGTTCCGGGGAGGGAGTCAGGGAGTGAAAGGGGGAAGGTGAGAGGACGATGGGGACACCTGAAGGGGAGGGTTGAGGACGAGGGGGAGGTAGGGCGCAGGGAGGTGAGTGGCCAACTCTTTTGCGAATAACGAAGAATGGGCCGTGAGTGGAGAAGGAGGAGGGAAAGGGAGGGAGGTTGGTGTGAGGGAAATGGATGGAGTGGCGAACGTGAGGAGGACGTGGGTTAGGTTATGGTGTGAGCGCTGTTCGTCGGCGTGCTGGAAAAGTAGAGACAGCACGCATGAAAGCCCCTCGAAAATGGTGGTCCGATTGTTGGGAGGCGTGAGGTGAACGGGAGGAGAGGGAACGGTGCGCCGCGGGGTTTGGGAGGGGAAGGGAGAGATTTGACGCGATTTGTTTTAAGAGGGAGGGAGGAGGGTGTGACGGCGGGGGGTGGAGATCGGAGGCGGGAGAAGAGGTGTCGGGAGGGGTTGTCAGAGGGGATGGTGGATTTCGGAACGAATGGAGGGCTCGACAGTCGCGTGAAAATGGTGAAAACTCAGCGTAGCGTAACAAATAAAGTAAAATGGATTCGTTTGATTATTAAGGGTCTCTTTTTCTCTTCGTTCCCCACTCTGCACCCACTCCCCACGCTTTTCTGCGTATGCCACCCCCTCCACGACCTTCCTATCTACTTCTCTCCTCCATGTATATATACACACACATACATACATATATGTATATATACACACATACATACATAATTATGCACACAAATATATGTGAAAACACTCTCACACATCATGTACACACACTCGGTTTATATATATGTTTCCTTCTCGTACTCTACACGCAAACAATGGATGCAAACCTCGTTAGCTTTTGGCAGCTAAGTCCATCAACATCGACGAGATGCTAGTAACAGTAGTGGAGGCTGTTGAGGGGAGTGTTAGGTTGGGGAGGGGGATCTGGATGGGGTGGACTGCCTATATTGGGCGAGGATGGTGGGGGAGAGTGGATTCGGGATGAGGATTCGGGGAAGTCGGTATTATCGCAAAGGGGATGGGCGGGTAGGGGGCGATACCAACGCCGTTGTCTCCCTTCGCCAATTATTCCTCTACCGTCACCTCTCGGGACTCTTCTCCTAACCGGCCGCGCCCCCAAATCCTTCCCACCCCCACCTTTCCCCTCCGATGCCATGGCCGCCCCCCCCTGGCTTCTGCCCGACAGACCTCCCATTGCCACTCTCACCGCCTCCCCCACTCTATTCCGGCCCGTCAGCAGGTCTCCTCATCCTCCCGTCCCTCGCCCCCTCCCGCAGTTTCCCTCTCGTCAATTTGCAGCGGGAATCAGTGAGGTGCAATGGAGCAACCGTCCCTGCCCGCGCGCACTCTCCTCCCTGTCCCACCACGTCCGCCGAATCCACGTCCCCGCCCTCTCCCGCTGCTCGACGTCGCTTTGAAGGGTGCACGGAGCACGCTGTTATGGCTTCCTGCATTGCTCGCTTTTTTCCCGTTGTCGTCCATTCAAATTGCATAGAGCGGTTTTGTTTATTCACACGGATGCTGTCTCTCTCTCTCTCTTTCCCTTTAGCACACTTCCTTTCTCTCTCTCACTGTTTCAAGCATTCTGTCGGTATGTAGTGAAATGATTTGATGCAGCTGTCTGTCGATTTACGTACATTTAGATTTCGTGAGTTGTTATTTTTACTTCGGGACAGCATCGGACTGAGTATGGAGATGGTACGGAAGATTGATTGGACATCCTTGGCAAAATATTTTTCGGTTGCGAAGGAACGAGAATATTTTTTGATGGTGGTGTTATTTATCACTTTGGTATCAACTTTGCGTAGTTATTATTTATAATGAATGGTTTATTTACATATTTTTAGTACATATTTTATCATGAATTTGTCTAATTCTAGTGGAACGCCAGGCGAGTATTTTGATTAATTCCATGTTTATGTTGTATTAATAGACCTAATTATTTTCCTGTCCACAGCTAAGTCTCAAAAATAGCAGTCACTCCAGCTTTATTAAAATATTTATGTATATTCTGTGGGTTTGCGTGAGTGGGATATTTTTGTTAAGGTATAGGCTTCCCGATCAGCGATGGAAATTTCAAGGGTAGCTATCTATGTACTGTTCTTTGAATGGAAAACTGCGAGATTAATTTACAAAAAATACGCTCATACTAATCGCAAGGCTCATATCTCTCTATTGATATTATAATAGCTGCCTCTATTAGTTATATTGATAGCAGCAGATTGATATAATAGCTATTAGCTATTATTGGTAGCAAAGCTGCTAAAATACGGTCAAAGATGGTTGAATTACATATAACGAGTATTATAGAAAAGGTCGTCGTCGCTTTTAACTAATGCACGGGATTTCAGTTATTTGTACAAAATCGTTACTTATACTCCACCTTTGGAACAAGATACTTGAAATTATCGCTTACTGAGGATATATTGCGGCTCAACAAAGGAAAATGAATTAAAAACCTCGATTCCCCAGTTTGATAGAAAATAGTTTCCGCGAAAAATGCTCGCTCGTGACATTCAGTACCTACAGGAATTAAAGATATTTTTTGCTTTCAGTTTCACAAAAATATTAAGAGTATGTACGTATTACTAGAAAAGAGGTAAAAAATCATACACTTATTGAAATATGCCTAGCGTGTTCAAACAGACTCCGATGGATTCTAGGCACTCGCAGTATTCAGTATACTATATAGGTACGCAATATCTTCATATATAATCGATTTCCTCACCCTTACATTCTTTCTCCCAGAGTCCTCGTAAATAGAGTAGCGGATGTTGTTCCATGAGAGACCTTAACGCAATTGCGACCGCTTTCAAATCCTTGGCGGGGAAGTGTGGCGTCGCCTGACCAAGACATGCGGACAGGTAATGGAGTCCTCTATCTTGTTGAAAGGCGCTCTGTTCTCCGAGTTCCTTAAGAGTCCGTTCCCATACCTCCCCAGCGTTTCCTCGCTTTCTTTTTCCTATTTAATCCTCCGTACAACTCCCTGCGGCCCATCCAATCTGTAAAAGTGTTTCCTCCGTCGCCGGACAGTGCGCCACCACCTTTAACCCCTGCCCACGCGTGGAAACACTGTAGCGCACAATTTTTTTCATCCCTCAACCCGGATTGAACGACGTGAAAGAATTATTTTTTCAACTTTAGCACCCTCTCGGTGTGTGTGTGTATGTGTGTTTGTGAGTGGACGAGAAGCTTTTACACAGTCTCGCCTACTCTGGACGGCACATTTACTTACGTTGTTTTTATTATACACATTCAGGTGGAAGTGGCCATTCGTTCATATTTCTCACAGGGCAGAGACCTCCCAAATCTTTTTCCTCTGCAAGAGGATTCACGCTGAGGATAGGACGGGACATGACGAAGGGGAAATGGGAGCCATCCCGTCCTGAGGTTTTAATCCTGCGAGTGGGCGAGCGGTGAAATTTACGGAAACGGCCACTAATCCACCAGCCGACGCTTCCCCGCATTGAGCCGAAATGACGAGTAAAAGAAATGAATAACATTAAGAAAAACAAGAAAACAGGCGCGAAGAAAAGGAAGCTAAGAAATGCGAGGGTTTCGAAGCGAGCAGAGGAGGTGTTCGAAAGAATAAGGCCCTGCGTATGTAAATCGCATCGGAAAAATGTGTTCACCTAATCTTCCTAAAAGTTATTTTTATTACCCGAAGGGGTTTATATTTCAACCGCTCACAATGTGTTCAACGAGTTGGAACACGCCAATGGGACCAAGTGTCTTGAAATCAAATGCAGTAATAGCAACGGTGAAATGAGTAAATTACTTTGAAATTATTTGTATTCTCCTTTGAATTACAGCAATAAAGTTAAGAAATAGATTTTCGTAACTTAAAACCAGCTCAATGTATGGGCGGCTCTAGACGTTCAGAGATTACGATACTTGCAGTGGCCATAATAATTGATACTAGGTGCAAAAGTTTGCTAAGGACCAATTAAACCCACCTGAAACTGAAGAGCAAATATAAAGACCCCTGATCGTCCAGTATACGTGTATCTTCGTACTTCCTTTTTTAAGAAGTCATTCTGATGAAGATACGGCAACCATCCGCTTTATCCATCAATCCACGGATTATCGGTCTCCTGAATAATTCAACTTAGCCAATCAAAATACCGAACAAAATCATTACATTCATCATAAAAATATTGAAAATATTTTCTTTATTGGACAGGGTATGTATTATCGCGTGGTGAAGATCTAAAATCACAAATGGTTTTAATCCATTGCACGAACACTTGAAGATATTTTAATTTCAATCTAAAAGATTTTCCTTGTGTCAATGACATGTTGAAAGCTAACGCTTAAACCTTATTTAAATAAAGTCAAGGTATTTTAGCACTTTGAATGCAAGTTTAGACTGTCCCTAACGGCTATTTACTTCCAAGTATTGTGAGAACTTCCTCTTCTTCCTTGACCGTAGAGTATTTCCTTCCTTATTCCTTCGCTACTTCGTACCTTTCTCTACCCAACCTACCCCAGCGTTCTCCCCTCCATCACGGCCATACAACTGGTCCTCAATACACCAACCTTCTCTGTTTTTTTCGGATTTTCCCCAGAAACTTCCTCTCTTCACCCACGCTACTTAAGAGCTCAGCATTTCTCTTCCTCTTTGTTCAACTTATTTTCTACATTCTTCGCCATGCATAAATATCAAAAGAATTCAAAATATGTTCAACCTCTTACCTCAAAGACCAGCTCCAACATCTATAAAGCACGATGCTTCATATTTAAGTCTTTAATAATATTTTTTCACATATTTACTCAATTTACCCGTCATCATTCATCCTTCTCTTGCAAATGCCTTTGCTAAAGCAATGATTTATATAATATCCCATTACTGCCCATTTTATTCTGAAATACGGCCCAAATTCAAATACGTCTCGTACATGAACTGGTCCAATGTGCTCTAATTTATTCCGTCCTTCTTTAATGCTGAAATTAGCTTATCTGCCTCTCAATAATCTTATTTCTTTCATTTATTGTGTTAACGATCATCTCATACCTCTCTCATTGTTCCTGTGAAAGTAATCAATAACAGCTGTAACACTATGACTGTCTGATACAGTATTGCTTGATAATTTTGTAATCCGAACGAACTGAATAATCTCAACGCCCACTTTTATTATCCGCTCAAGACATACTATTGTTGACAATTTCTGATAAGTAATCGCGTGTAGAATTTAATTATATTGTAGCATTACACTGATTATTACCGTGGAAAATGGTAATTTTTTTAACTTGCGCACGGTGAGGCAACTGCATATTGGCGATAGAGTGGAATTAATGACAAAAAGGAAATATAAATTTAAAAGCAAAATTAGCTCATTTTTTAAATTTAATATTTCATTGGTTTCGTGGAATAATGTCAACCTCGCACGAAGACAGAATCCATTGATCACCTTATGAGTATGTCGAATTTCCAAGATAATTATTTAGGTACGTTATAAATGCGATTTTGTGACAAAATGATCTCTTAATGAAAGTAGCTACGCATTGAATTTAATTGAATACCATTAATAAAATTACGTGTGATCCGATTAAACTATCTTACTACCAAATAAAAACTATTCCAAGAATTATAAGGCATTAGCTTTTTCTTTCGTAATTATATTCTATTACTTACTTGCTTACCTTTACCGTTGATATTTAATATACAAAAAAAAATTTAATCGCCAATTTAGATTTATAATAGAATGCTTCAAAACGTAGAGTGTGGGTTTTCGATGGTAATAAAATTCTTCATGAGATTCTAATTTTTGAATGTGTGTTGGTAGAGGCCAATTTTCTAGATACCATTGAAGATATACGCCACTTTTCCTGGATCCAATTCTGTATTTATTTGCACAAGCGATTATGTCCGCTCGGTCACTCTTTTTAAAACGTCTTTAATAATATAAGCATTCCTGCCGTACAAGTTTTAGCCTAATTTTTGGAAATGTCGTCAAATATTGAAAATTCTATAATCGATCTTTGTTGATATTCTACGTTCACGATATATTCGCTGGCGTACCAAGTAAGATCTGTACAAAAGATCTTATGAATGTAACTTTAAACATGAAATTTGAAAAAAATAAAATTCCATTTATGATCACTTAATTTCTTATGAACTTACTATGATTGCATACCCTTGCATACCAAACAGAGAATGAAATCCCATTAATGCAATAATTTCACCATAACATTGCTCCCATTCGTTATAATTAACTCAAAGATGATTCGTATACTAATATTAATTGACCAAGGAACCACGGAAATATTAATTTACGAGAACCAAAGTTGAAAATCATTACCATTATATTTTATAAATTCCATTGATCCTTGAATTTCGAAAATGTAATCGCAGACGAAATGTCGATGGGGATTATGATTTCCAATTTCACATACGAGTGCTAAAAAGAACTTCGATCAAGTTTGTTCTTTATCAAATTTGTTCAAATCAATTTCAACCCGTTTGATATCCCTAAAACCGCTTTTAGTCGGGCACAAAGGGCAACTCTATTAGCGCGTGAGAAAGTAGTTCCAATGCAATTAATTCAAAGTGACAGGACGAAGATAAAGGGGCGAACGGGCTTCGTCCCCCAGTCCCTTCGCCCACTCCGAAGTCTTACTTTATTTCGTTCAAAAGTTATTTCCGAAAAAACCGACGTCTGAAGAGCCACGATTAATGACTTTTCATTAAAGAGTGTCTCATCAAATCTTCTTCTGCTCACCACTTTATCTCACACCGTCTCCCTCTAACTTCCCTCTCCCATTCCTCTCACATACCCTGTCCCCTGCCTTCGTCTCTCCCTCTCCCCCCTCCCCAATCAGAACACCCAACACAAACTATAAGGCAAAGGGAATGCGAGGGTGGTCGAATTGGGGGGAGGGAGAGAGAGAATGGAGGAGGATTGGAGTGGGAAAGCACGGGGATCTCCGCCCAGATGCACTTCCCCGGAATCCATTAGCCCCAACCGTCAGGGCAAAACTGGGAATCTTACTCCCCTCGGGGTTCTAAGAGCCAGGTCATCTCTCCCACCGCTCTCCCTCCCTCCCGCCGCCAACTCCATCCCTCGCACAGCCCACTCCGGAAACCTAATTCACCGCCTCACTCCCCCGTCCTATCCCTCCATCCTCCTCCGGCCGGTCCCCGCAATCCCCATTCTCGGCAAAAGTGCCAAGATGGAGTTGAAGCGTTTCGGGTGGCCGAGGGAGGGAGGATGGAGAGACTGCGTTGGGGCGGCGGGGGAGGAGGGGGAATAGTGGGAGAGGGGACGCTACTCGATCGGGAATTAATTATCCCCAAGGGTTGGGGGTGTGGAGATGGGAAGGTGCGCGCGTGAGAGGAAGAGATGGGGGGAGACGGACGGGAAAGGAGGAGGTAGGGAGAAAAGAGGGCCTCGGCGTGGGTGAGAGTTAGGATTGGAAAAGGGTTGACGAAAGAAGGGCGTGCGGGTTTCGCAACGGTGAGAGAGAGAGAGAAGGGAGGATGGACGAGGGGAGACCGAAAGAGAGAGAGAGAGGTGGTGGAGGATTGTGTGGCCGCGCGATTCTCCCCTTGGGAGAAGGAGTGAACAGAGCGTGGGCGTGGAGTGATGGGGGAGGACGAAACGGGCGGGAGTGGATTGGGGTCCGTTAAAATCGAGTGAAATTGTTGAATACGAGTTATCAAATGATTACTTGCGAAATGCTTACTTATATCTTGGCATGTAAAATAGAAGGGCCGAGTAGTCAGAGTGAAATTCGCGCAACTTTATTTCACAAGGCAGAGTATTTTGAATGTTTTCCGGCAATTGCTTTGCTTAAAAGTCCGTTGCTATGCGAGATATACTTTTGAAATTTAAGTAAATACTTCAGAAATATCTGAATTAATTTTGGCGCTAAGGAAATGTCCGATATATCCTTGGCGAAGAAGCGCGGGACTATCGGAAATATAAAATTATCTCATTAATTCGATGAAATTTCTAAAAGAGGAAGATTTCTCATAATTAAAGAAGGACTTGAATTGTATTGTATACTGAGAGAAATAAAATTCGCATTGAAAAGTAAGCAAAACGTTTACGCACTCATTAAAATTGTAAACCTATGAAATTATATCGCCACCTGTTAAGGTCTTTGGACTACGATTGTATCAACCCGTAGTTTTGTATGCCAAAATTTTGTATATTTTGTATTTTTTTATTCAATGTTAATTTTCTAAAACTTGCATGGTTAGACTCACTTTGCAATTCCTCAAATCCACGCATGCCAGCGCGTAACTCGCCTGTAATTATCAAGGTCCTCTCGTCAACTTACTTCGACATTCGGGACGCTGGGTCTAGTACCTATTAAAAATTGTCTTAATTTCATTGCAGCACATCTACTAAAAAGAATTTGCACGAGAAATGTCACTGCATTATTTTTTTTAACCGACGTCTTTCAAGGGTTTTATTATAATTAAAGTTGATCGTATAAGTTTTTTTCGTGATGCCAGATTTAGGCAAGGTAGAATTTTACCGTGCTTCAAATACTCGTAAATAAAAGGAAAATTTGTTGATATGATGCCAGAATACTCTGTGGGGTCCTGAAGAGATAAGCTTAGTCTGTGACAGAAAAAAAACGTAGCAAACGAGAGTGGACGAGGTATTTGAAGTTGGACGTGGGTACGTTGCGGGATAGAGCAGGGTTCGTAAGATTACTGGAGGAGTTTTCGAGAGCGTAGACCACGGAGGTTTAGAGGAGCGGCGGGGGGTAAAGGGTGACGGAGTGGGGAGGCTGGGGAGCGAGTGGAGAGGAAGTTCAGCCGCTTAATCAAGGCAAACCCTTTGCCCATCCTGCCTCTTACACCGCTTTCCCCTCAGTGCTACCCCTCTCCCGTATACACGCACTACTCTACCCTATCCGCACACACCCTACCACTCCACCCACGCCTTTCTCCAATCCTCCCCGACCGTACCTTAAAAATGTTTCGGCGTGGCCCGAGCTCATCTGCCCTGCCAAAGAGGGAAACGGCGCAGCTTAGTCCATCGGCCTTACCCTCCCAACCCATCCTCTCTCTCTCTATCTCTCCGCTCCCCCCCCCCAACCGTCGATTCACCCCCGTCTCCTTTCCCGTGCCACCCACTCACCCCCTCCCTGGCCCCTCCTGCGGCAAAACCCCAGAGCCAGGCTCTTGTCAATTCCTTTGCCTCGCCTTTCCGCGCGAAACAAGGGGAGGAGTGGGCGTGGTTGGGATAAAGGGCGTGAAATAAGGCCGACCCGAGGGGAAAGTTGGGGCGAGTGGGAGGGAGGAAGATGAGGTGAAAGCGGGGAACAAGGGTCCAAGCGAACGGACCCACGTCTTTGTTTGGAGGAAAATGAGTACCTTACTCTCGTGGTGTTCTTTGTCGAACTTTCATCAGCTTACTTCGCTGACCGAAACACTTGCCGAAGGATTAATACAACGGAAAAAATAGTAAGCAAGCCACCGAAGAATAAAGAGCATTGGGGAATCGGCAAACTGTAATCTTGTGGAGACCTTTTAAAATCAGGATAAATTAAATAATTGTATATACCCTTAGAAACTCTAAACGACCGATAACGCTGAGATCTTCATAAGCGACAGGCACTATTGGAGTAACCGTATGTTACTTGAAAATACTTTTCCATTGTGCTGAATTACATCACAAAACCCTTATTATGTAAAAGACTAATTTATGCCTACGAGGTAGTTGTAGGGGAAATCGCTTTAGAATGGGATTAATTCATTCAACTCCGCCATTATCCACGCGAAGGTTGTTTTGACGGTGACGTAGAGATCACCTAGTACGAAACCCAACGGCGGGTGAAATTCATTCATCAAGGCAGAGGGGTCAGTTCCTTCCCATATGCTCCCTATAATTTCCCACGAGGATATGAGTAACCGAAAAATCACACATATATAGTGGAACAGGGTACGATCCCCAAAGACGTCCTCAGGAATCAAACCTAGACCCTTCGGTCAGTAGTCCAACGCTATTCCCACTGGACTACCACGTCCCCCCACTGAATTACAGGTCTTTAAAAAATCTAATTTGCTACCAAAACAACTTGTTGATCCCAAATATTTTTTAATTTGTTCTCAATAGTCATATTGTTAATTATTTTTATGAAGGATGCGTAACATTATTATTTGTATGAAAATGTGAGATTAACACTTCTATTTTATGAATACTCTGGTTTGCTTGTTTTATTAACACCCTGACGTCCAACTGTTGACCTCTATTTGCTCATTATAACCACCACTTTGGTTGGCATGGTGCGGTGACTAATAAACAGGCTTTCAACCCCGGGGGCGCGGGGTTGAACCACGAAGGTGGCTGGTCTTTGCAGTGGTATGACAATCTTTAATTGGGATGCTATGTGGAGAGCAATAGTACGCCGTTCACCGAATAGCAAGTTAAACATTGGACAATTTGATGTCTTTTGCTATAGTAAAAGCCTTATATGCCGACGCCGGCTTTTTCTCTTACTTTCTTCCCTTCCCTAACTACGTCTACCAACTTCCACACGCAACCCTAATAGCGTAAATGACCTTTAAGTCGGTTTTCTCCTCTAAAACTAATTAAAGATCGTATTTATAAATGCAGCAATACTTTTATTCCTTCTCCTAACAAAAATCACAACCTAAAATCGTGTTCTATAGTAAGTCCGTTTTCAATACCGTATACTTCGTTCCTCCTTTCATTCTGTCCAACATGCCTACCCTATTCCTTCCCCCTTCCTCGCCCATGACCTTCTCCCCTCTATCACAGTGTTCAAAGTAATATTGCCAATCAAAACGCTCCGAATCAATCTTTCCTGCCTCCTATTGATTTATACTAATAATCCCCAACCTCCCCCTCCATGACTATTACTTCCGCGTTTGTTTTCCTTTCTATCCATTTCACTTTTTCTTCTTTCTTAACAACCACATTTCATAAACCTCCAATTCTACGCCTATCTTCTTGCTTCATTGGCCATGTTACCGCGCCACACAAAGCCACGCTCCATATTAATGTTTTTAAGAGCCTTTTCTTAACCTCTTTACTCAACTTTCGTTTCATCAATTTCCTCGCCCTTATGAAGGTTTCCATCTATCGCAATTCGTCTTATGTCCCGACCACTTTCATCATTTTGGTCTTCCAAGTCTTCCAAGATATTTACACTGTTCTACCTGCTCTAGTTTATTAACTCCTATAATATTCCACTTAGCCTTCCTCTCTCTCAAAAACAGCATAACCTTCATTTATTGACATTGGAGCCGTTTTAACCATAGTCAAACTATACATGATTTGCGTTAGCCAGAAGGATGAGTTTGTGAGTTGGGATCATGCAGAGTAAAAGATTTCTCAAACTTGAACCTTGTGTCCGAAATACCCATAATTTCAAAAGTTAATGCTAAATTATTACTATATAATACCTTATCTGAATGTTTAGGGCTAATTTGTCTGTAAAATTTTGTAGAAGGAGTATGTATCTCTCCTGCGCTACGGAGATATCGCTTGAATCCTGTCCCTGTCTTTGTTTTTATCTGTGAACAGGATACACATAAGGACAGTGGGAAACTTAGTTCTGAGTCTCTGAATACAATATAACGCGTTATTTTTGTTTACAGATTGTAGATAGAGGTGAAAAATGGATTTTGCTCATCATGAACTTTTCTTGCCGGGAGAATTTGCGACAATTTGGAGACATGTAAAAAGATGGTTAAATTTATAGTAACAATGGTTTGGAGGGAGCTAAAAACGTATTCGGATAACAGATAAATTTGTCTCATCAATTTAAAAGGTAGATAAGAAAAAGTTGTGGCAAGCCGGAATATGCTGATTTAATTTCAGTTACAATCACCATAATTAGACACCCATTCCATCGTTTCAAAGAGAATGAATGTTATGGGTGACCTCAACTCTTATAATGAAAGTGGAGATAGTGGTAGTAAATATCAGGAAACTTCATTAAATTCTAAATATTATTTGGACAAAGTTGACTGCATCATTTTATTGTAATCCTTAATTGTATTGTGCCCTCTTATTTTCATCTTTTCTAAGCAAAGTAGAGTTGTGCCTAATTACATATCGCATAAATTAACTGTACCTACCATGGATAAAAAAGGTAGGGATATACTCATATGATGGTCCTTAAATGAGACAACATAAATTATTCACCCTTAGTAGATTCCATGATCAAAATTGTGTTAAGTGTCTGGTTTTCGTTAACTCTACTCACCAAAAACGTTTTTCGTCAGAATAATTAGACAACTCCACTTAGTTAGTCCAGAAGTTACTGTTTAAGTCTTGATTTAAAAACTATAACCTATTACTTACGCTGTCAATTGCATAACTTTTGTTTTGAAACTTTAAAAATTTTAGCGAAGCGCTTGATGATAGATGTCACCAATGCATAACAATGATCGATGAAAGATGCCGGGGAAAATAGTGTATCCGTATGATTGCAAATTGATTCTGAAAATTTCCGCGACTGTCCTTCTGTTTATCGTATTCTAGAAAATCTAACAATGGAAGTTTCTTATTTAAGAAATTACAGAATAATTTTGTGGCATAAGCTGTGTTATTACTTTGAAATAAATGCATTTACTATTACTTTTGTCGCAAAGTTATAGTTATTTGAATACTACAAACAAATGAAGTCATAAGTGTATAATAAGCACATGAAATCAGGCAAACAGCCAAATGGATGAATTTGAGTTCGTAAATAAAATGGTTATTATGTATCCCCAAAACTACGAAATAGCTGATATGGAAAAACTTTTGCCCGCTTTGATTTGTTTCGGCTCAAATATACTTGTAAATAAGTCTACATTTTGCTGCACCAAATTGTGTATTGGGAAGCATAATTATATCAATCTTGTTCCTTCAAATCATGATTAGGCTTCTGAGAATTTTCATGCGAAAGGGGAGTTTTGCAGACATAAGAGGCTTGTTTAGTGGTAAGACCTGTGACTCGACCAGGTGAACTTCGCCGACGGTTGAACGTTTCGGTGCTGAAACTATATTCTCAGTAGCATCGTTAAGTCAGGAAATATCATTCATCTCAGATGTCATTCGTGAATTTATTAGAATTCATTATTCGGAATTTGAGAAATAGGCATCTTTCGTTGTTTAAATCCGAAATAGCAATTACCGCTTATTTTCACATTTTCGTTCACTGAATAATAATTTTAACAACCGTGGAGAATAGATTGCAGTCACAACAGTCACGGTAATTTAAGATCGTGATTCATAATTGATTGCCTAACTGCTGGTAAAGATTAAGAAAGAAAGGTTTAGCGGCTGAAATTTTTTAGAAGAAGTGTTAGTGAACAAAATCGTAAAAGTACATTGTCAGGTGACCTCCCGTCCTTATGAAGTACGAGACAGTCAAAGAATACACGTGTTCAAAGTTAACACATTGAATTTTAGTCCTAAAAACTGGAAAGTTTAATATTTGTGTTTAGCGGGTACTTATGGATAAGTAGTTCAGTTTTCTTATTATATTTCTTTGGTCCTCGGATCTAAATAAGCAGTGAAAATTGGACATGCGGTAGTTCAGTGTAAAAATCGGCGCTCTGACTACGATATTTTATGCCCAACTAAAATATCAAAAAGCCAATTTTACGTAATTAGTAGAAGTGCAAGTAGTATTAGAGCAGTTTATATTTCTTACTCTGGCTTGATTTATTTAAATATATACTTTTTTATCGGCATTTCAATATAGCACTCTTTCTCTCCACTTACTTTTTGATTAGTGGTTGACATCCTTTCTAATGGAGTAAGATTTGGTGCTTTCCCGGCGTATCTGCTAGATGAAGTTCCATGTTGGCCAACAAGGCCAACATGGAACCCCTGACCCGGTGGAAGACCCGAAAGAACTTCATCCTTTCTAATGTTTTCGTTCACGTAATTCTATCCATTTAGTCAAGGTATTCTATCACATGAAGATAGGGCTTAGGACGACATATACCGATTATTTTCTTTTACAAGAGCGAGAACTATTGCTTACCCTTCAACATTCCCTTCTTCATGAGCCCAAATCACGGAGTAAAGTTTCACCATTATTTATGAACGTGACTCTTGTTTCGCCCAATCTATCTCCCAATTAACCCACCCACTGGCTACAAATACTATGCAACTTTCATAAAACCTATTATGTACGTATATAGCCCCCATCGCCTATGTAACTGACTCCTCCTACCTTACTGCTATCACCCAAAGCTAATGCCAAAACCTGTAAATGTTGTTTCCCGGCCAATCTGACCCACTCTCTCTTCACCCTCATCCAATCTATAGATATTTTATATGTATGAACCGATTATTTTGAAAGAGGCCGAAGTCCATTCGTCAATTATTTCCGGTTGCCCGTGGTTGCATGTACAACTTATAGTTAATTTATCAATAAAGCATTTGAGGTTACTCATATCCCGAGTATGCGTCGCGGTAGTCCAGTGGGTAGAGCGTCGAACTATTGACCGGCGGGTCCCGGGTTCGATTCCCGGGCAAGGCACTCTGGGCACCTGCAGCTCCACCCAAGCTATGTGGTTTTTCGGGTACCAGGTCGTCCTGGGAAATCATAACAGGCACAGGGAAAGGAACTGGTCTCCCTACCCTGATGTGTGAAATTCACACGCCGTCGGGCTTAGTACTGGGTGATCTTTACTATCACCTACCAAACCGACCTTCGGGTTGATTACTGTGTTTATGGTTTTTTTTAAATCCCGAGTAGATACGATAATTCTAGACACATAAGTTTTCAGAGCTAATTCAATAACTGAGCCGTTTAATTTGAAAGTGGCCTAAGTCAAGTTATGGTTAAATTAAGATATTAATTATTGATAATGTCTGAAGGCAGTGATGAAGGTAATTTTAATTAAATAGTATTAAACAAGTTAACCTCAGTTTTTGGACAATTGCATTAATTGAATAATTAGTACGTTTCATTGATACAGTTAAACAAATTAAATAAAAAAACCATAAACACAGTAATCAATCCGAATTTCGGTTTTGTAGGTGATTGTAGAGTTCACCCATTACGAAGCCCGACGGCGTGTTAAATTCATACAACAGGGTAGGGGGGCCAGGTCCTTTCCCTGTGCCGGTTGTTGTTTCCCAGGAAGATCTGGTACCCGAAATATTACATAGCTTAGGTGGAGCTGCAGGTTTCCAGGGACATACCCGGGAATCGAATCCGGGACCGTCCAGTCAGTGGTCCAACGCTCTACCCCCTGGGCTACCGCAACCCACTTTTTGTTTTTACAAATTAAATATAAAACATAAAAATTTATATTAAATTTTAGAAATTATTTCATCCATGGGGAAGAACAAAACGACAAGATCTTTTAGAGCCGATAGTAAAGAATATTAAGTTACTAATGAGTTATAGAAAATCGAAAAACAAAGAGAATTATAGAACTGTATTCGTCTTCAGGGGATGAAGATACAATTAGCAATGGAAAAAAGATTAGTGAAACATGCATCCAAAAAGTGCGAAAGGTTAAACCGACTTCAGGAAAAAGATATTGTATTCAAACCGGAAATATTGTCTCCTCAAAAGTTTTCCAAAACATTAATTGCCTTTGTCTAAAAACTGGCAAAAAATAACGAAGAAGCAGAAGCAGAGAAAACTGTTGAGAACTTTTGATTTTTGGGAGATTTTAATGACAAAATGTGTTGCTTTACGAATATATTGAGTGCAAAACTGTGAAATGAAGACCTCAAAAAACGAACAAGGTTCGTCAATAAATTGGAGTTCTAGGTATTTCTTAAATCATAATAGGAAAAGTTACCGTTTGTAAAAAATCTTTTTGAACACCTTTAAAGTAAGCGAAGGACACTTAAAACGTGTATTTAACTGTGCAAGGGAAATGATTTACGTGGACGTTAGGTTGGATCATCATTGTCCGGGAATCGAACCCAGACTAGCGGCAAGTATTGTCCGGATAAGAGATAAGAGTCCTACGATCTACCGCCATTCTACCGCGATCCACATAGCTTATATATATATATATATATATATATATATATATATATATATATATATATATATATATATAAGCTATGTCTATTCACGCTTATCTATATATATATATATATATGTATATATATGTATATATATATATATATATATATATATATATATATATATATATACACACGCCTTCGGGATTAGCACTGAGTGAACTCTGCCATCACCTAGTAAACTGACCTTTAGGTTGATTGTTGGAAAGTACAGTACAATGAGTTATCAAGTCTAAACGTCGATAAAAACGTTTCGCTAAAAAATAAAATGTCTCCAAATCAGTAATCCTATAGCTCTCTATATAAATATGGAATATCATTAAGTTAAGGCTTCCACAATTCAAATTAATTTACCTCTTCGTTTTTTTGTGACTTCTGTCTGCTCTTATTTTGTCTAGAAAGCCTACACACATCCTCTCTCCCTTACCCAACATCCAATTCTATCATAGCCTTTAACATACCATTCAACATTTCATCAACATTGTTTTCTGCTTTTTTGTATGTATTTAGATATGCGTGCTTCTTAGATGTTTTGGCTTGAATGAGTGCATCATAAAAATATAATAGTCACAGAATCAAAATTTTATAAAGGATCGGGTAGCATTCTTGAAAACAATAATTGTCTGTAATAATCTCAAGAAAGAAGATCCTAAGGCCAATAAAAATAATTAAGAAGAAACTCCTATACCGGTATTTCGGTCACACAGGTGACCATCAACGGGGAGAAAATCAAATAGGGCACTTGAACTAAGAAGAGGAATGTGCACAGGCACCGTCCAAAGTCAAGTGACAAAGTCAAAGTCACTTGACTTTGGACGGTGCCTGTGCACATTCCTCTTCTTAGTTCAAGTGCCCTATTTGATTTTCTCCCCGTTGATGGTCACCTGTGTGACCGAAATACCGGTATAGGAGTTTCTTCTTAATTATTTTTATTGGCCTTAGGATCTTCTTTCTTGAGATTATTACTTTAACAGCCAATAGCTCCACATCTCCCATTTTGAATAATTGTCTGGTTTCCATTGAAGGGCGAGAATTCTAATTAATTACTATCTCTAACCATTAAATATTAAAATATATCACTATTATTCGTAAGAAAAGTGAAAAGCTTGCAAAACAGCCATCGTTACTTGAGTCAAAATGAACATTTTTTCTTCAGTGAAAGACTTTAAAATGATTTTATCTGAAGAAAATCGCCTGAGCGGCTTTTGAAAAACCAAAATGAGATTCGTCTCGCAAACATAACTCAGAAATGAAGGAGAATCCACCTCTCCGTCGAAGATGGGTTAGGGATGGAAAAGATGTTACAGAGAAAGAAGAACCTCGCCTCTCTCCCTACAGAGTGAGAGAAAGGAAAAAGAAAGGAACAAAATGAGAAGCCCTCACTGGTCCGTCCCCAACCCTCCTCTCACTCCATCCCACCTCTTTTCCCGTAATGGAATGCGTCGCATTTCGCCCGATAGCATTACCTACCTTGAATCCAACGGGAGGGAACCCGCATATGAATTTCATGAGCCAAAAAGCTTCTCCGGCGTGGAGAGAAGGTGCAGGGGGGGGGGGGGTTGGCAAGGGGGATGGTGCTAGCCCATCTTTGGAGTGGGAAGAAAGCAAAAGAGCTTGATGGAAATAAGACTGCTTGGGAGTGTTGAAGGGGGCGAGAGGGCATAACAGGCAGTCTGCAAGAATGCTGGAGGGACGTGGAAAGGAGGGGCGAACTTCATGGCAGGAGGATGAGAAGGAAGAGTGGAGACACGGATGAAGGTGAGGGGTCCAGGGCGGCGATGAAAAGGATGGACTAGAAAGGACAGCAGGGACTCTGAGAGTAGAGGGGATAGGAGATAAGATTAGGAGTGCTAGGTTTGACACGAGGTTGCAAGACGTTGATTTCCAAAATAAGGGAGGTGAGATCCATGCAGGGGGTGATTTGAACGGTTTTCTCTCTTAAACTGATCGTAGGGGAGTCTTATCCTATTGTTCTTTCCACCCTAAACCGAAGTAGAACACTACTCTAATGTATTATGCATTAATTGCTACGATTACTTCGACGTGGTTAACTGTAAATTATGTTCTGCCAAAATATTTTGGAGTCAACTGAACGTTTGAACTCAATAGATATAGAGAGAGATCAGAAAATAATCTTTGAGGGGCATCATCGATCATTGATCAACTGTTGATCGATCCAGGATCCCGAAGTAAATTGTATTATACACAACTGTCGATTCACGAGAAGTACGATTCGCTCGAGAGTATTTCATGAATTCGTGGTTTGGTGCTGAAGTTGAATTAAGTTGATTTTTTCGATGTGGAATTGAATTGACGTAAAAAACACTAGCGTGCAAGCTTAAAAATCTGAAGTCGACGGATTTGTACATGGCTCTACCCCCGTGGTCTGAGGAAATCCTTCGATTCCTTGTTTCACGGAGCTGAGGAAGGACGTAGAAGCTGGGAAAGAACGAGGAACACACTAGGAAGGGCAAGTGAGAGAGAAAGAGAGGGGGGGCGATGGACGGAGGCGGACGGCAGGGATGGGAGAGAAAGTGGGAGGATTGATGTATGGGGCGGAAAGGGGTGGGAAGGGTTGGTGAGGCAAAAGGGTGGGACGGCGGGTGGGGAAATAATCCTCCAATCCTCTCCTCGTTGCCTTTTCACCCGCTCAACCCCCTCCCCACCTCTCCCCTACCGCCTTCTTTTTCCCTCCTCTCTCTCCGCAATCCCCCTCGTGCGCCCACCGGCCCTATCGCGCGATCCCCTCTAACCCCTCGCCCTTCCAGAAAACACTTTGGCGTGAGAAATCCCCGAACGCGTTAAAGAAATGAAAGGGCGAAAGGATAAGGACGGAAGAGGAGGATTTGCAGTGAATGTCTTTCTTGCCCCGCCCACTCCTCAAAACCCTCCTTACACCCCCTCCCCGACCCTAGTGTCTCCCCCCCCGCCCCCCTCCCTTTTCCTCTCTTGGCGTTATAACCTCCTCCGCCCGTTCCCCAAATGTCTTCCACTTCTCCCGTTGGCAGAGGGAAGGAGTCATCATCCTTCCTTAAGCCCCTTTACTGAGGACGGAGTGGAGATTTCCTGGAGAGGTCTCAGTTGGGAAACATCTCCTTTGGGTCAAAGTGTTCCTTTAACCCTCCCCACCCCCACAAACCCTCCCCTTCCCTTTAGCTCCCTTTTCCCCTTCTATTCAATCCCTACCCCTACCTTTTTCCCCTACCTTCAACTTGCCTCCACTTCTTTTTCAAACATTTTTCTTTAGGAACATTTTCTGCCCCTTCCCTCTCGAATGTGCTTTAGTACACAGGGCCTTGCCCAATATATACTGTTCCGTTCGCGTTTTCCCCTATTCACATTGGCTGCTATGTCCTCCACCTATTAATTTTTTAGACGATTTCAAAACAATCCTTTTACACTTTTTCTACCAAATTTTTTCTATTTGAATTTATCCTTGCCAACTGATTTGCGTCCAGAGTTTTCCGATGCAAGCACCATAATCCTATATTGAAAATTTCTCCGGATATTCTTAAGTGTAAAGCGACAAATTTTGCATTTTTACGTTTTATCTCACTTGTCACTGGCTTTCTAACACATACTCGTAGAGGGTTTGTATTATGCTTGTGAACTTTACTAGCATATATTACCTTATGCTTTAATCAGATGCTGTCATTGTTTTGAAGAACCCTGATATTCAGAATATTAAATGTTAACCATTTAATATATCAATGCTGTTACTTCAAGTACAGGTATTATTTTCCATCAATTTTCCACCATAATTTCTCCCGCAATGAAATTCGTAGAATATATTATTTTAGAAAATTAGTAGCAAATCTTATTCGATACTTCGTTTTTTTACAGTATATTTATATAAATTTTACATTTTCATGGACGTAAGCGAGTACTCAGCATTTTGAAGAACGCCAGTATCGCTTCCTCAGGTGATGCCACTGGCTTTGCATTATGCAGCCAGCCGTCCCCTGATTCTGACATTCACTGGTTTTATCGGCATCACTTCGCATATTCTTTAGGTGTAGGTAACCTATGACCTGCTCCTCATTCATTCTCCCATATATGTACGCGTACCTTCCTTCGGCCGTACAATTAGTAGTCAAACTTTCAATGCCCTTTCCCATTTCCATTTCATACCTCTGTCATTATATATATATATATATATATATATATATATATATATATATATATATATATATATATATATGTACTGTCTGACCTGAAGAAGACCTCTCAGAGGGTCGAAAGCCTAAACGTTCTAATATTTAAGTGCCAATTTTCGTGTTATCTGTTTTATTTTTGTGTTTTATTGTTGCATTCAAATGATAAATATATATATATATATATATATATATATATATATATATATATATATATATATATCGTACATCATATTAAATATCACAATTGTACATTTATATGTATAATTGTGCCATTTTATAGACATGACGATTGCGCAAAACACAGAAAAGGATACATTTTGCTGCTTCAATATTTCATTGATACATCTTTTTAACCAGAAGGAAAAAGGTAGTATTTTAATTGAATGTACTGATGAAGTATTAAAGCAACAAAATGTATCGTTTTTTTAAATTTTGTGCAGTCGTTACGCCTGTGACAATGGCACACATATATATGTAAATGTACAACTGTGTAATTTAATGTATAATATGCGTATATTCTTTAGCTACAACCTTTCTTTTCCCTCGTTCATCTTCCCCTTCTTCGTTCATTCCCCTTTTTCGCAATCCCGTTCTTATTCTCCCACGTTCAACCCTGCAAGAGTGAGAGAGAAGAGAGCAGAGTGGGCTTTAGCAAGGGTTTTTGTAAGTCGGGCTGAAAGTGTGAAGGGAGACCCCGGGTGTTGAGGAAAGTGGGGGTAGGAAGGATGGGCAAGAGGAGGGGAAGGGCAGGGAGAAGAGGAAGAAACACTCTACAACCAAGCCCTTCTACCCCCTCTTCCCTTCCCTTCAATTTCTTCCCTCCCTGGCTCCTCGGGTGGAGGCGTTGTCGGCCCCGGTAATAGATATGCTAATGAAATTTCGCAAATTGCTCCTTTCTCCTTGCACCCCTCACAACCTCCCCCCTCTCTGAGTCCCCTCTTCCGTCTCCCTCCGCACCCCCTCCTGTACTGAACTCATTCCACCCCCTCCCTCCACACGTCATCCCCCTCTCTATCCCCCCCGTCGCTAACCAGAGCGCCTTCTGCCTTCACGCCCCCAAGCCCGTATCCTCGCTTCACCCCCTTCTCCACCCACCAACGATGCTTCTTCCAGAATCATTTTAAACCCATGGAGAGCCAGCTTATCCCTTCCCGCCTCCTCCCCGCATTCCCCCTCAGCCTCCTAACCGCTCCCACTCAGGGATTCTCTGGCTGCGTGGCACGGCGGTGTTGCTCGTGAAGTTAAACGCGATGGTGCAAAGTTAAACTCTTTGAGTCAGCTTTTCAACTAAAGAGCTTTTTTTCCATTTCGCTGATGAATGCTCATTGACGTTTTTTTATTACCCTGAGAATGATAATACTTTTCTTTTATAGAAAAGTCATTGGGCATACAAAAAGAATCGAGCATGTTGATTCCAAATTTTGCAGTTCCAGAAATGTTAAGACAATACACATATAAGTCAATTGTTTTATACACTATTATGTCTTTAACTTCATGGTTTTAATCTAGGAAGCACAGATTACGTACACACTTCCGAAGAAATCAACATTATTATGGTAATTGCTGGTGAGTAAAGAACCATCTCTTCCACCTAACCTCTTGACTCTATGAGGAATATTTTATAATATTTAATTGAAATATATATATACACACAAAAATATTATATAATAGAATAATATAATGTATATTAAATATATATATATATATATTCACATGCATTCTAACACGAAATCCCGCCATATGGCGAACAAATATTCATTCACAATGAAATAGATATATGGAAAAGGTTTTCCTTATATATGTACATATATATATATATATATATATATATATATATATATATATATATATATATATATATATATATATATATATATATATATAAGGAAAACCTTTTCCATATATCTATTTCATTGTGAATATATATATTTATAGGATTTGTTGCACTTGTAGGATTAAAAGGATGAACGTTGAAAATTACATTAAATACGCGAATATTTAAAAGAATAAAAAATAAATTAATTATAATGGGATCCAATATTTTGTTGTGCACGAAATTTTGCGTATGGATAGGCAATAACTTTGAAAGTTACAATGAGCTTCCAGGTCAGTATGTCTGATCTCCTCGTCACTCAGTGAAAAGAGTTTTAAAGCTGTATATTATATACAGGTATGCCTGTATAATGCTTAAAAAATGAGGTATATATGTTAAATCACATTCAGGGGTATCCTTAAGTCCCTACCTACCTACCTAGTCTTTCTTGATTTCTTTCTTAAGGCCGTTGCCCTGCTGTTATTGGTGTGTGTGTATGTCTGGCGCCAGTCCATTTATAAGCATTTTTATCCCTTGATAACGTTCCCACTCGCTCTTGCTGGCATCACCCACGTCATGACAAAGGACTCGCTCGTTTTTTCATCTCCGCAAGCACGCTACAAGGAGGGCGGAAAGAGCCAAGTCCCCCTCCCGGCCCCGCTCCCCAACCCATTTCACGCACATCCCTCCAACGCATGTTCCCGCCCTTCCTCTCCCTTTGAATTCCATCTCTCTCATTCCGCACTCCCGGCATGGACCCCTACCCGTTCCGCCCGCAGAAGGGCCGCTGCTATTGGGCGCGACGTCGGATTGGTCGATACGATGCGCGATCCCTTGCCTCATGACGCCGGGATGGTATTGGAGGAGGGAGGGGGTGGGTTTTGGGAGTGGGGAAGGGGGTTTCGGGGGATGGGGAGCTTGAAATTAGGCGATGCTGGAATGAATGGAGGAATTCGGGATAAAGGGCCGGTGGAAGTTTGCAGTGATGTCGGAGACGAGGCGTGGCTTCCCTGGGAGCCTCACCGCTATCCATGCGGGTGGTAAAATGGGGAAAACTGTGTATCAGATGAGATATTTTGCCATATTGTCAACTGAGCGACTCATCTGCGCTCAATTGCTGGAACAAGGGAAATAAAGGATCAGTTGGGTTGAAAAAGGATTCGTCCGTAGAAGGATATATTCTAAGGAGCGTACTCGAACGATTCCGTACTTAGCAGCTGAAAACTTGCACAATCCAATGAACGGTTTTATTTTGTAATTTTACTGTGAGTACCTTTTTGGTATGAAATGAAGATGCTAAGCAAAGCGAGGAATATTTCAAATAATTGAAATCTATGATCTTGGCGAATTAAATGTTGATAATTAATGATAAGGCGTTTATACGTACACGCTGTGACCAATCTTTTATCTTCCGGGCATAATTATGAAGCATTTTCTAGATTTTCACCAAATTATTCGCTTAGTATAATTTTAATGGTATGTTCTTTATTGCTTTTATTTTTCTCTCCATTAGCCAATGTTTCTAAGGGACTGAGCGTTATACTTTCAATTACCTAGATTTACGTCAAACATGTTAACGGGAAACTTCCTAAAATGTTTTTGTGATGTGTTAGTCTAGTTTTACATACGAGGGTCATCCGGAAAGTAGTACCCGTTCGTGAAATAAAGACACAAAAGTAAATATTAACAAACATAAAAAATTTTATTTGAAAGAGGATACTTTAAACTACTTCTCAACATAATCTCCAAGCAAATTAAGGCATTTGTCATAACGTGTGACAAGTTTCTGTATTCCTGCTGCATAGTCCTTCGCCGCCAGCTCATTGAGATACGCGAGGGACCCATCTTGCACAAATTTTTGCATAATGCAGATGGTGTTTAACAATTTCATGAACAATTGTTCGAGAAACATTGGGAAAATGCTCACAGATGTCATCAATTGTGACGCGCCGATCGTTCCTCACGAATTCGTCAACTGAGCTCACCAGTTGGTCTGTAATGACAGACGGTCTCTCCAAACGCTCATCGTCGTGTGTGTTCCCCCTCCCCATGTTGAAGTTGCGACACCACCGCCGAACAGACGACTCGTCCATTACATTGTCTCCATACACCTCCTTTAATTGGCGATGAATATCACATGGGCGAACGTTTCTTGCATAGAGGAATTTAATCACTGCCCTCACTTCACAACTGGCGGCGTTCTCAATTTTTTTAAACATTGTAAACAATCACAGAAACAACACAGGCAATGCTAGCGTCACGCAACTTGGCTCAGAGAAGGCAGACAAGCCACTGAAGCTATCTGACCTCGTCCAGCGGCTACTCGCGTCGTCAGCACTTCATGCGGCACGAACGGGTACTACTTTCCGGATGACCCTCGTACATGTCTTATGGAACACTTTGAAATCTTTTTATTTCATTTGCGAATTCCGACACTTCCCTTTGTATATCGAAATATGACTGTGACTATTTTTGAAAAAATTAAGTAGCAATATTTCATTTATTTTTCGTTGCTCAGGTACACATCAATTTTCGAGTAAGTTATAAATATCCATCACAGATTTAATTATATGAATATATTTATCTAAACTTTAATTTGACACCCTTTTAATTTACAAATTTAATATAAACTACATCTTTTACAACTAAAAATTCCTGACAGTCTGGATAATGTAAGCTGATTTCATTCCGGGTGAAGAAAAAATACAATAAATGGGTGGGTTCGAGGTTGACCTCAAATTTTAAGAAAACATGTGCGGATCAATGGACATTCTAGCTTTAAAACTAACAAAAACTTATGGGGGGATATGCTCGTCCATAAATCTTTTTTTTGCCTAAAAGAGATAACTGTTGCATTTGCATGAAAGAAATTGAAGGATGTAATAAACGGTGGGTAGCAAATTGGTTTTATGACCGGAGTATCTTTGTGCCTCAATGTAAAAAACGAAATCCGCCATTCTGGGTAGTAAAGATACGATGCAAGGTAATAAAAATATAGTTGATCGTAACATTAAAACCCCACTTCCAATGCTTCCCCCAAAGGAGTTCGGGTTATAGCACGAGTGGAACGCGGTCATATCAAAAAACGGGACTCTCAAAACGATAAAATAAAGATATGAGTAAACCTTCTGCCCTATATTTCATGATTCAAATGACACATCCAGCTAATTTAATCCTTACTTCCTTTGTTTCGTAAAACTCGCAGAAGTTTCGGAAGTAGTGAAGTAAACTTCGGGAAATAAGTAGATAGGATAAATTAAATCCTAAAGAATCATAAACTACTTTGCAGGAGGAAGTGTTACAGGCATTATTTTTATCCAAGAATACACGCTAAAGATTCACTATGCGGACGGCATCTAGAGGATTAACCAATGTAATAAGTGTTAAGAGAATTATTGAGTACCATTTCAAGTCAAAGTTTTGCGTTTTAATAATATGCAAATTTGGCTAGTATTTAAATGAAGTAGTTAGCAAAAAATTCCTTTATCTGCAGAAAATATTGTAGAGTCGCAATTTGAGGTTTTAATCGTACACGGAAATTTTTTTATGCTTCAAGTTACCAGCCAGTATACTCTTATTTCCTGGGAGAGTATTCGTAACTTATCTAAATGAAGTTTCTCACCCATAACTTTACCTTCTTTTGCGTGCAATATTACGTAATGTACTCATGAATTTTAAATGTAATAATTTTTTGCTCTAAAATAAAAAAAGGTAATATCTAGGATAAAGAGCAGAAAGTGAAACGTCAAATGGTGAGTTTTTTTCTATTCTGTCTATATATTATGAAATATACGTAAAATAAATAAAATGTAATGTTGAATACTGGTGAAAGGTTGTAATTTTCTTGAGTCTAATTATCTTATAAACGAACTGTGCAATCTGTACACAATTATCTCTATCAAGTGTGTAGTTTTGGTCAAGACAGTAGAAATTCTATCACTGCCCTATTAATACCTTGTAATGTGAATATCTAATTCAAAGGCTAGTAAAATACTATAAAATATGATTCATAAAACTCTCATTCTGTTTAAATCTAATCATCCGGAGTATATAGATGTGGAATAAAAACGCCAGTCTAACACGAGAGGGAGAGTGTTAGCTACCTAATACTCGAAATGTGGAAGAAAAAGAGAGAAATAGAGGGGTTGAAATATCGCCGAGGAGGGAGTGGAGCGACGGGGAGGTGCGAGAGGCTCTCGGGATTATGTACTTCTGAAACCGAGGAGACGGACTTTTGTAAATTACTCCCGCATTTCGATTAATTTTTATACGTCTCATTTAAAAGCAAAAGGCTTTTTAATCCCACGATTCTTTGGCCTTTAAGATGGCGCCATGCATTAATCTCCCCTGTACTTCCGAGGTGATGTATATTTGGAGTTAAGCAGAGAGAAAAAAGGGAAGAAATATCGGTTGAAAGTGTGTTGAGAGCCAAGGGGAAAAAAATGAGACCATTTTATGAACTTTACCATGCACCGTAGGATAGAAAAATTAATTGATGCCCTAAGAGAGTAATAGAAAAGATGGCGATGAAGCATAGTAGTTAGTCTTCAACATTTATGATTTATTATTCAAACCTTGCCACAACCCTTCGGCATTATTTCGTTAATATATAAAAACAGCATTATCTACCAATGACTGTAAATAATGGCAACGTAATATGGAGAGTCACTACTTATTTTTATCACTGCTGGTTATAGACATTGAATTTATTGTATGATAATTTATTATTTAGTTAATTTACGCTTCTCGCTTCAGTTGTAGTTCGTGTAATTCAACATGTAAATATGAACACTATTTGGTTGGAGTATGTCAGCATGATGTAAAATAACGCTTTCAATAAGTCAACCATTTAATTGGCCTTAATGAAATTAAAGCGACAGCGTTATGCTCTTGTAATTTCCTTTTTCAAGCCATGTAAAAATTTCCTGAACTGTTGAGTGCTTTCAAAGATGTGACTCATCACCTTCTCAATTTTCAAATGCTAGAATTTGGCGCCTTTCTTCTTTAACCAACAAAATTTTGTAATATCAACTAAATTGGAAATAATGGGAAGCGATTGATTGAATAAATTTGAGATTAAACTGCCGTGAACTTGGTCGGTAAATATATCTTTTTTACGGTTATACATTGAAAGGGAACTGTTGGGCAGAATACTGACTTCTTTGTTTAACCATAGACAAATGATTCTGTATTCTGCCCAACGTAACGTAAAAATTGTACTTAGTAGGCGTAGGAATAACTACTGGTACTTTCTACCATGATATACTCGTTTATGTATGGGCATTTAAACCATCAAGTCCATAAAATAAGTTTCAGTTAAAATTTATTATAGTTAATTATAGTTATTATATAAGTTATTATAGTTAGTTGATAATGAAAGTGTAATGAGTTTGAGACAGTGACGAAACAGTTAATGAAAATGTACTCTCGAGAGCAATTTCATAATTTGAATTGGGCCTATTCCATTATATTTCATTATCTTAATGTGTTCCATGTTGGTTGGATTCATTATCTTATGACTCCAACTAAAAGCAATAGTTTTTCATCAATGATCCTTCCTAATGATAAATATGTTATGTATTTATTTGAATGTAAACAACATCGGTAATTTATTATACTTGTCTTTAGCTTTCAGATTTGTGCCATCTGGCAGTATATTTAATTACAAAGCAAAAATGAAAGACAGGCATGAATCATTAAAAAGAAAAAACAGGCAGATATTTGGTGCAATTAATTCACTCATGAAGATCACAAATGGATGTTTAATGGACGAATAGTACTCTAACATCCCCTAGGGTGGTTTTGAATATTGAAGTTGCTGTTACACGCAATTACGATTTGGTTGGGTCGTGAGGCCGTTGTAATGGACGAAAATATTGTAACTTGAGGCATAAAGTTAGGGGTGGGATATTAGAATTGGAATTAATAAAAACTTGAGAGTAATAGCATACCTACATAGATTAACGAAAAAAATCATTCATGTGAAGAGAGTTGTGAGTGATGGAACGCAAGTAAATGCAGTTAGTAAAGTGGTCATGGTCCATTATGGTCAGGAAACAAGATCGGAATATTACAAGAATTTGGGGATGAAAATTAATGGAAAACAAACTTTGTTGCGGGGATTATAATTGAAATTGACAACTCGGAGGTTTTAATTTTGGGATATCATGTGGATGAACATATTATTATGCCATGAGGATCTCCTAGTCCACGATACTGTTATTCTTCAGAGGTATCTCTAGACTCAAAATTATAAATTTTGGTCTTTCAGTTTGGAGTCAATCAGACGTTAACGTCTCTTGTCTTCAATTCCAGATTCGCAGCAGTGCGGCGGGTCACCCTCCCCGTCCCAGAGGTCGGACTCCTCCAGGACGCCCACCCCGCCGACCAACCACCACCCGCTGCTGCCAACGGCCGCCGCCCAGCCCACGCCCCCGCCGTCGCACCACCCCCTCTCCGCCCTGCACCACCACCACCACCATCATCTGCACCACCCGCACCCTCACCACCTCCACCCCTTCCACCATCCCACCCCGCACCCACCCCCCCTCTGCCTACCCCCTCCTCCCCCCGCCCACCACCTAATGGGCCCCTGCCCCCCTCCCGCCCCCGTGGCCCCGCACCCCCGCCCCCAGGCCCTCGTGGTGCAGGCCAACCGCTCCCCTCCCGCCCCAGGCCCCCCCTCCTTCCTAATGGACCACTCTACCACGCCACCTACGGCCCTCAGCAACTCTTCTCAAGGCCCGGTGACGACCACCTCTGTGTCCCCGCCTGGGGGCGGTAACGGGGGTAAGATGAAGGGGTCTAGCGGAGGCGGGAATGGAGCCGGCGCGGGAGGTGGTGGGGCTGGCCTCACGTGCGTCGTGTGCGGGGACACGAGCTCCGGCAAGCACTATGGCATCCTAGCCTGCAACGGATGCTCCGGCTTCTTCAAGCGGAGTGTCAGGAGGAAGCTCATTTACAGGTGAGGACTTCCTGCCTCTCTTTCTCTCTCCACCTCTCTCCATCCCTCGCCTTGTTTTGTTTACGGCGTCCTGGCTCACCCATCCGGAGACTTCTCCTCACGACGCCGCTCACTCTCGTCGCGGGCACTTTTCTTTTCTGTTTGCTCATATGTTCCGCACGAAATGGTTGACATCAACTGTCCCAGGGAGTAGGAGAGGAGCGCTGCGAAAGAAAAAGTTGACAGAACACAGAAACGGCGAATTTCGAGTCCCTTCGCGTACAGAAACCTGTTACTTGTGCACGTGAAAGGATGTTTTATTTCCTTCAAAATAAGCCTTAAGTTTGTAAAATGATATGGATAAATTTATGCTGAATACAATTTTAGACGTTACGCTGTCCACTGTTTGTTTTGGAGAAACACGTTCTATTTTTCTAAACGATGATCACTCCATGTTATTTATAGGTTTTTGATAATTTGTTTTGCAATTTCACTTACGTTTTTGATGTTGTTTCTATTTTGCGAGACTTTTTTTTTATAAAATGTCTTTCAGTGTTACTTTTTTCAGTACACAGTTATATGAAGTTATGACTCCCCCGTATTTCCATTTTCTCTGATTTCTTATCGCTTAGAAAAAATCAGTAGGCAACATAAATTCATTGAATTAGTTTCAATATTGTATTAAAATTTTCATTTAAAAAAATCATTGAAAATATTGAAAATCATTCGCTGATTTTGGTGTTTCCGTATCAGCAGGAGCATATCAAGTGAAAACAAGTATACTGATGAGAGAATGATACCTCTGCTACGCTATTATTAGTTTACCAAATTATATAATAGCTGGACCATATACTTATACTTAAGTTCACATAATGTTTTTATAACATTTAATTATTTTCACCAAGATTCCAACCAATTAGGATCCATTCAATATTATTGTTTGTATTTGAAAACATGAAATTTTTGACAAACAAAATTTCTTACTGAAATGTACACATATCTCGATTAATGTGATAAAATTATGTATTTTCTTCAAAAAAGTTGTTTTATTTGGAGAGATACATAAAACCAAAAAGGATGTTATTAGATATTTATAATGGAAAGCTAATTTGGGCTTTGAATTCTTAAGCCACAATGTTACTTCTCAACATTTTAATCATTGCAAAGAAAACTGCGGGAGATGCCGCAACAGTAACTTTTAACGGAGTCATCGGGTAATGTGCATTTCGATGCAACACTTTCAGAGTGTAAAAATCATTCACCTTGACCAAGATTCGAACCCGGATCCCTCAATGTCCGGTGGAGTGCTTTAGCCAGTTAAGCTATTGAGGCGTCCTCCAAAACTTCAGATTTTAAAAGGACGCCTCGATGGCTTAACTGGATAAAGCACTCGACCGGTCATTCAGGGATCCGGGTTCGGATCCCGGTCAAGGCGAATGATTTTTACACTCTGCAACTGTTGCATTTTAATCATTATTGAGTTAATCGGTAATGCGAGCGTATATTTATTTTTTTTCATGTTCACTCGCTTATTTTTACGCAATTCTGAAATGATTTTAGCAAGGCATTGAGTAATATACTTATGTCAGGAAACTCCCATAACCCTCTCCACACATTTTATCCAGCTGCATCAACTATATGTATATACATGAGTTTTGACGAAAAAAATCCCGTTACATAAAACTGCTTTCCATGTGAGCATTCCCTATCTATTTCATCATCTTTCATGCATTCAATTGAAGGAACTACAACAGCCGAGAGCCATAACGCACACCACATGATGCGCCTGGGGAAGGGGTGGGGGAGAGCGAGAGAGACACCCTTATGTTATGGAGTGCGAAACCAGAATCAATTAGGATTGACCTTCCGTATCTCATCTTTCTAAACCCATCATACCCTTAAACTTGCCTCCCCACTCACCCTCACACACACAGGCTGTTAGGGGCGCCCTTTCAATTTTCCGCTCTCTCTCTCTCTTCTCTCGCCCCCTCCCCACAAGTGACCCCCCTCGCTCTCCTGCCCCTCCAAATCTGGCTCCGCGACCCTAAATCCCCATTTGCCCTCATCCCCTTCCCGACCACCCGAAACTTCTTTGGCACCCGTGACTCCCTCTTCAGAGATGAATTGAATCTCCCTCTTTCGTCCATTACACCGCCTGGATTCCCATCCCCGCAGCCGGTCGGATTCTCCTCTACCCACCCTCTCCCTTTAACCCCCTCAGGCCACATTTTCCCCTCGGGGCGGATAGGGGCGGATAGTGGAGGGGGTTGGAGGTGCGAGGGAGGAAGGGAGAATGTTTCGGTCGAGTCGGGGTGACTCTGCGGCCATAATCCTTATATTTTCCGTCCCTTTCCATTCCCCCGCCCTCTCCTCCCTTCTTATTTTCCTCCCCCACACTTCCAAACCCACCAGCAGAGCCCCACCAGTCTTTAGCCTCCCTCACCATTATACAGAATGCATGCAATGTATCCAAACCTGAATGGAGAGGAGTCACCCCTGTGTAGGAACACAGCGAGGCTATTGAAGAAAAAAATTATGGAGTCGTTTTATTTTCCATCCGCTTGTAATGCTCAGGGATTAATGGTGTTGGGCTTGATTGGGGTTCCCCTATTTAAGTTTCGGCGGTGTTATCATTTCGTATTTTTTTAGCGCGCAAGAAATCCCCCGAAGGTTGGTGATTAATTGAGATTTTTTTTCGAAAGCAACCTTTGAACATAAATTTTGACAGGTTTTTCAATGAAATTTATTCTTTTTCACTTATATATATTAAACGTTCACGTCCGTATTCACCGAGTAGTGAACGTGTATTCTCCTTAGAAGTAGCGGGTATACTCATCCGTAATTTAGCGACAAACGCTTAAAAATGTAGACCAGAAAAATGGAAGAGAAAAACATTAAGTCAATTATTTATGTATCCCGACCCACTGGCAAATCGAAGGGGAGACTTTGTCTCGAAAAACATCACCATATTCAGTTGACCCATTTTGTAGTTACCTTTACCGATGGTATCGTTTTAGTGTGGTCGGTCGTCGACTAAGGTGGGAAATCCCGGGTTCAATTCTAAGTGGTACTGCCAGACCACTCGTCAAGCTAAAATTTAGCATGTGTCGTAAAATAATTGGCAGGAGCAGGTGGAAATCAGCAAGTACACCACATAGTAAGGATTTACTTCCCATTCCATAAACGCATTCCAATTTTACACTCTCTCTTGAAAAATCGCCGTCTTCTTCCGAATGAAATTTAAAGAAGTCGGTGGAGGAGTCAACGCTATCAAGTGTGAAACCCAAGAAATTCTCACGAAAATTGAAATCTATTGCACAGAATTAAGGACGATTAAAATTATACTCTGATTAGTGTATCTGTTATATCGAAAAAATGTAAGTTATGCTATATTTTATCAATGCACAACTTTCTATGCAAAAGCTATATGCTTACAAATTTTTAAACTAATCTAATGCGATTATCATCTGAGGAAAAGAAATGGATACTACAATCATTGATTATGCCACTTATGTAAACCAGTCTTTTATAGGATCCTCGCAAATCTTTATAGAAAATTCTATGAAAATTGACAGCTGGAGTTCCCAGAGTGGCAGGAGGCCCGAAGACCAGCGAAGGCCCACCCACCAGAGTATCTGTGACAAAGAGCCCCCAAAACATCCGACTCCCGAAAGTGACTGCGGAGATGGGGACGGCCAAGGGTGTGGGGGTTCAAAATGAAAGCGAGGGTGGGGGTAGGAGGAAACGAAAGAATGGGGGGATGAAGTGGGTTTAACGTCGGACCGTCCCGAGGGAGGCCAGGGGAGAGGGATTAGTGGAATCGAATAGTTGGACCTTTAGGAGGACGAGGGAAAAGAAAGATTGGGAAGGGGGTAAGGAGCGGTGAGACAGAAGGGAAGAGGAAAGAAACTGGTGCATTGGGTGCCCCCACTGAGGAAGAGTGGGGGAGTGGGGAATGGTGCAGGCTTGATCCCGAAGGGGAGGTTTCGGTTGCGTGGCGGGATGGACTTTATGAGGGTTCGCGCGTAGTGGTGGTGGTGTCGCCAAACGGCAGATCCGTTTAGCGGGACTATTGACCACGGCTCGATTGCTATCCCGCTCCGCTCTTTGTCATGAATCATTAGGCGACGACGGATCCCACTGCTCCGCCCTCCCCAATCACCCCATCTCATTCTAACTTTCCATCCCGTCCCCCATTCGGTTATTCTTCCATCATCCTCCGGGACACCCTTTCGTGGAGGAAGTCCATCGGGTGAAGTGGTCGCCAGTGGTTGGGTTGGGATTCGGCTCAGTGAATCCGAATCGTTGGCGCGTGCTGTGACAAAGGCGCACGACATACTAGTCGCACGCGGGCTAAGTTTTATACGGTTCTACATCCGTTTCTGTTTATTCAGTGGCGTACGCAAATACGATTACGCGATAAAGACCTGAAAAATTTCTTGCACCAAGGGGTTGAAGGTGAAAACGGTTTTATTATATGAATTTTGTATAGCTATGAATGATAGAGGAACAGAAAAATGTCGTGCCTTCCCCTTCACAAGGGGTAGGTGGTACGCTTGACGGATAACTTTGAGGGTACCATAACATTATTTTCAGTCCATATTGAAAATGGAATAATGAAATGATAGCCGACGGTTTGCTTACTAATATCAATTACCTCTCCGTCGGCCTCGGTGGTGGCAACATAACTTTCTCGTCTCCTTCGGTAAAGGTCGCGGGTTTTAGTCCAGTCTTAGTGGGATTTCCGTCACCAAGTGTTTAAATGTTTGTGATAGACCAGTTTGATATTTTAAGTCATAAAATCCGATCTGAAGGACTGAAACCTGGATGTTATTGGGCGTACCAAATACGCCAAATTCAGTCATCTGAATAAAAATGTTTTCAATAATTAATAGCATTCGCACAATAAGACAGGAAATGTAAAAAACATCGAAATGATCGCAGTTTAATATATCATCTACATGTAAAAGTACCCTGCAAGCCATCGCAAATGGACGTGCGGCAGGGGGTGTAAGGGCAACGCCATGCACGTAGAATGATTAGTTTATATATATATATATATATATATATATATATATATATATATATATATATATATATATATATAACGATTGTCCGGAAAAACTCATACGAGCGGCACAATAATGGGCTGACACAACATAACACAAATAGAAAAGAATAGACACATATAAAAGAACACTTACACGGTAAATTGTTCGAGCTTTCGGCCCTCTCAGGGGCCTTCTTCAAGAGAGACTCTCAGAGTCTCTCTTGAAGAAGGCCCCTGAGAGGGCCGAAAGCTCGAACAATTTACCGTGTAAGTGTTCTTTTATATGTGTCTATTCTTTTCTATTTGTGTTATGTTGTGTCAGCCCATTATATATATATATATATATATATATATATATATATATATATATATATATATATATATATATATATATATATATATATATATATATATATATATATATACTCTATGGTTTCAGGCTTCACTTCGCGGAAGTATTTGATATCCATATTAAAAGATTTTGTACTTTCCCTGAACTTTGTCGATAATTCCAAAATAAATATTTTAATATAGATATTTATATACACACTTGAATACATATTAGCTAGTGTAAAAAGACTATCGTGCACATACGTGCTAATATGAGTTCTTCAAAAATACGTTTGACCAATTCATCGAATTCTGTTACTCAATCTAAACTAATGGTTTCGGGCACTTGGGTTCGACGTCCTAACCAGTTGATGGGTTGGGCCAATATTAAGGGACTGATATTATGGATTGGACCCTCAGAGCGTGAGTAATCATCGTGCTGAAAGCACGACAAAGGATTTTCCATGTTTCGTGATGCGCTGTCAATTGTGCAGAGAAAAGATTGTCCCCATTTCCGATAAGTTTTGCCGCTTAATCCTCCTTTTGAACCTCATCATGCGTCTCCTTCCCTCCTCTGGCCAAATGTTAGATCCCGTGGGGGTAGGCCACCTATGGTCGTCGAAGTGGAATGAGAAAGAAAAGGAAGGTTGCTCCTGCTGCTGAGAGGTCGGGAAGAAAAAGGATATTGCGTGATCGGGAGCTTGGAAAAGCGGGTCGAGGTACGGGGAATGTGAGGGGGACTGAGCGATAGTCGAGGTGGAAGTGATTAGTCTGTCATCGGCGAAGAAGGATGAAAGGGAACAAAGATGGAAGAGAAGGACAGAAAAAGCGATCTTCTTACACTTGCAATCATTCATCATGGAAGGGAAAGTAAGAGGAATAGAAGTACGTAATTGTAGGGAAGAACTATAATTCCTTCCATTATACGTACATATTTACGTGCATACGTACTTTATCTGCTCGATTTCGGTGCCTAATCCATTTTTATCTCGGTGTAAGTGCGGTGTAAATCTTGATAAGACTTACTGATTTTGGAATACTCCTCAATACTCTCATGTAATATCGATGGAGGTACCATAACCATCTGAATATCACTATAGTGGAAGGGGATAAATTGCAATCAGTAGGTTGTGACAGCCAGCACATATGACTATTACTTAGTTCGAATAACTTAGCTGTTTTGGCTCTTTCAAACATTTGTGACTTATAGTATTCTTTAGGCTTAACAGATACCTGACAATGCAAATTATTTAAAATGATGAAAAACATTGAATTCATACATGTATTTTCCTGAATACAAAACTTGCACGTGAGACAGTAGTATCATAAGTCGGAAAGTTCCGAGACAAAAAATAATGCGTTTAATATAAAAATTAAATTACGGACAAAAATTATAACTTTACATTTTTTGGAAACTATTATAGTTTAGTATATTAATATAATCTCATTTCTGGGGACATTATATTTTCTTACACTATACTCTTATGCTCTCGAGCAGCATTTAATGGTAGTTTTAGCGCACCAAATAAAGTGAGATCGATTGGAGTTCTAGAAAAAAATGCCAAAAGTTTTGTCATCACTGTGGAATCCAAATACTATATTTGGTTTTGTAAAAGCTCTGAGGTTACCTTCCCCTCTCATTTTATTTCCTCGCAAGTTTTCCTCACTATCTATATGGTATTTTGCCCTTCTCACTTGCAATTCTTTACCTCAATTACGTTTTCAAGCAGTATGTGTTATCTCTTGTACTTATGACGTGCTTACTTCCTTATCTGATTTTTCCATATGCTTTGATTCGTAAAATTTCGTCATTGATAATTCATCCTATTCGTTCAACCTAATCGTACATTTTAAAATACATATTTATTTTCTGAAGTTTTTTCTCGCTGTTTTGTGTTCGTGTACCTCACTTCCTTGAAATATCATCATTCGTAATAGTTCTCTTGCTTAAGATGGCCTATTTTTTTCCCTGTCTCTTATAATGCTTCATTAAACCGTTTTATGGCGGAGTTAGATTTTTCCTTGCATTGTCGTTTTCAACATGCGATTATTTTATTATTTTGGCGACAACTACTCTTTTTACTATAAAAATATTTATGCTTTTCAATATTACAAATAAAATCCATTGTTTACTTTGACTACTGCGATTGTGTGCGCGAAATAATTACGGAAATATTTTAATGTTAACAGTTTCTCCGCTTTTGCTGAGCATGGTACTTCCAACAGACAATAAAACTCTTAACTAGTTATACCTCAGGTTCATTTTGATTTTTCTGCTGAACCAAGGGGAATTTGCATAAGTTCTTGAACAAGAAAAATCTGTCGTAGAATCTGCTCCTTTGCAAATGAAAGTCGAGGAAAAAAAAGTTAAGGATTTACTCCGTGCTTTTACCTTGACTCGAGCCTCAGCCATGACGGGAGGATCCTCGTAGAGGGTCAACTGAGTAGGAAATGGAAGAGGAGAGCTATGGAGAGCAAAATGGGTGGGGTGAGGCGAGGAAGATGGCAAGCAAAGCGGAAATAGGGAGAGAGAATGAGGGCGATGGGGGATATGGAGAGGAAGAAAGTTATTCCGACCGGCCTTCCAATTTGCGGCACTTTTATAGAGCGGACGAGGGATCCGTGAAGCGGACGAGTGGAATGGAGAGCTCTTTGCGTCCGTCCGTCAGGCGAATTAAGCGATGAGCCGGCCTAAAAGAGAATCCCTTTGGCACAAGACGTTCACCGTTGATTTAGATTGTTGAAGTTCATGAAATGAAGTGCCCCTTTTTCTCTGGAACATCGAATGTCGAATGTGCACGCCAGATGGAATACTTTTAATCCCATTGGTTGTTCAGGTCTATTCCTAGGATACACGCCTGTTTCATCTTTTATATCAATGCAACGAAAAATTTTTGATTCCATAAATTCCTCTATAAATTGGAACTGTTTTTAATTAATCTAAGTGTTTACATAACTAAGTTGAATATTTTGTTCATTTCGTTTTATAAATAATTTTAATTTGATTTAAACAGTTAAAAACTTATTCTCCGATCATTGGCGCGAGTTTTTTTAGGTCCGTTTTCTATTTACAAATGCAAAAGAAAAAATATAAGGTGAAGAGAATTTTGCGAATAAAAATTTAATTTATATAACTTCTTTTGGCCAGCTAAATTCAAAAACTTAATTTCAAAATTCAGAAATTCATTTATAACAGGTCCGGCAAAACATTCCATTGTAAATAATACAATATGATTTGAGTGATAAAAGTATATTAGCAATTAAATCATGTCTTGTTAGTGATACCTTTGAAGATATATTGAACAATTTTTGCAGACATTTTCTTATTCACACGTTGTGAGTCTTGTTACTTCTTACGAAATTAATTGATGCGCAGAGTGTTTGAGTTTAGGAATTTTTTCCAAAGCACCCGATTATTTGTTTATTAGTTTAAAGTTAATGTCAGTTGGAATTTAGGAATACGGTGGCATTCAAACATTCAGTGTAAGGGTGTTCAGTTCCTTCGACTTGAACAGTAGACCAGAAATTTCTGCTGGCCATGAAAATCTCACACCATGGTTTTGCTGGGATTGTTTAGAAGCATCACTCAGATAGGAACTCAAGGCATTACAACTAGTAGTGGAATACTCTTCCCAATGATCCACAAAGTCACCTTTGTATCAAACAATCATTTTTAAACAATAAATTTAGTTAGTTATTCGAGAAAGCTAAGTCCCTCCGAACCAAATAAATGGGATATATGGTTGTTTAATATATCCAATTTATGAATGGATAATTTTTTTAGGGAATAATAAATATAAGTTGTTTAGTAGCACTGAAATAGTTTAAAACTACACCCGTTTAAATTTTTATTTTGAATTTATACATCCGTATCTTATCGTTTACAATTGGTTGGAATGGCTCTATTAAATCTCAAATGTCTTTTCAGATGCCAAGCTGGTACCGGTAGATGCACTGTGGACAAAGCTCATCGAAACCAATGCCAGGCGTGTCGATTGAAGAAGTGTCTTCAGATGGGAATGAACAAAGATGGTAAGTTTGACTGAACCTTATTGTTCTCGTATCTTTTTATGTTCCTCACGGTCATTTCATAGATGAGCTTAGTTGTTTTCATGGTGGGTACAATATTAAAAAGGTGAAAGTAACTGTACATTTGTTTAATGCTAAATCATGCTCTGTTTTATTCTCTGTCATTACGTTTGGCATTACGAATTTCGTTTCTCTCAGCAGCAGAGAGCTGCGACGAAAAACAAGATGAAGAAATGTAGAATTAGTTTTTTTATGCTAAATGCTATGAAGATGTAATAGATAAATCACGCATATGTAACTGGTAAGGTATTCAGTGCATCAGAAGTGTCTAACTTAATTGCACTGACCTAAATATATCAATGAACCCTTTGAAAAGTTTACATGGTGGTTATTATGAAATGTCGTTAATGGAAATACACTCACGAGACCAAATGAAAAAGGTGAAGACAGTTGGGAGCAAGGGAAGAGAGGGAGAGACTTAGTAGTGCAGAAAGTAAGTTCTTCGCTTATCATGTGCTTGAAATGTAATGTATTGTGAAAATATGCTTTTTTATTTTTGTGTGCATTACACTCCAATACTTTGACTAGGGCTCTCTCTCTCTATCCCAGATGTTCGTGACTCAGAACATCACTTCTTCTTCTCCACAGCCTCCCTGCTTCAGCTTCAGTACTCAGGTAAAATAAACACACGTCGGGCCAATCAATTTCAATGCTACTCTTAATCCAATAGAAACACATTTCGGTACCGGTGATCAATCGTGCCGAAGTTTAGGGTTCCCGCACCTCGTTGATCCCCGCGAAGGGATCCGAATACCAAGGCCAGTGGTTATGTCTTGAGACTGCTACCTGATAGAAAGCAGCGCTGCGTTGGATCGAGTTGGGTGGTGTCGCCAGGACCACTGGACACTCGGAGGAACGACGCGCGTGAGCAAGGAGGAATGACTTTTGATTCCCTTGACTTGTATCTAAGCGTCCCGACTTGAAGTCATTTTATATCATTTTAATGATATTAATATTAGTCATAGATTATATAATAAACGTATTTACCATTGAGTATTTGGATATGATAATCCTAGATGAAAACCAGTCCGTGCACTCGACGTCTGCATTAGATAGTGTAAGGCATTGTGTTGTCCTTTGCCGAAAATCTGGGAATATCAGCAAAAACTTTTGCAAAATATTAAGATTCGTTTACCTTTTTTAATTTGGTGTAAAATGAATTTATTTACGCTTTAACTTAAGTGCCGTGAAGCGAGCTTGCTGCCTAAATAGAAAAAAGACAGAATTTTTATCGCTTAATGATATTTGAATTTGTTTCTCTGTTTTAATTATGAATTATGTGATAATTAAAGTATATGCAAGTTATGACTAATATTATGTTGGAAATAGAAAATTTACCTTCAACTTAATATCACTAATAATGCAATGGGTCTAGTGTCTACTTTATTGGAAAATATATATAAATCATCCCCATTGCTACTAACAGGGCCTGGACCAGAAATCACAATAGTTCTGAAAAAGGACTTCTTGCTTCTTTTTCTGTGACATTTATAAACGAGTAAGTGTATGGGAATCTTTTCTTAGGTTTTAGAATGGCTAAACAAAGGTTTTCATAATCCATTTCTATAGAAATATGACGCCTTAGCTTATACTTGAGCTGAGGAATTTTCTATGGGGACTAATTTAGATGCAGCATTAATTCTGAAAAAAATAGCCAAAATTGTTTGCCCATTTGGCTTAAAATAAATGCACTAATACAGCATAGCTAACTGCAGTAACGAAAATCGATTCGCGTGCGCTATAACCATATGTGTGCATTAACTTTAGGGAAACAGTTGTAAAGAATGGGGCACATATTGTTTACATAGTTCTTTTATATTATTATGTGTAATTTATGAAATATCCTACCACATTTTTCCAAACACTGCTTCCCTTTTTTAGCAGTTTGAAATTAATCGTGTACTAATTAAATATAAATTAAAATAATTTGAATAATATTAGTTATCCCATCGAAGTATTGAAGGTATCAGGGATTGAGGGAATTGGCATTGAATAGAGTAGAATGGAGGGCTGTAGTAAACCAATCCTGGAATTGAAAAACTGATGATGCATTAAAGTAGTTTTAAGGAAGTTGAATTTGATGTAAATGGTGTTGCTTATGGTATAAGCGAAGATAGCTCAGAAATAAGCACCAGAATAATTAAAATTTTACGGCTCAGTACCAACTCATCTCTTTAAATGGGGTTGGCATTTCCGTGAGCCCGAATGGATTTATTTCGTTTGAAGTAGAACACTTAAATTAAGAGGCGTTTGCTAGAAAATATTTTTACGGTGACTCACTCAATCACGTATTCTTTTGCGAAACACTCATAATCCCTTCAAACTAACGGAGGAAGTTTATCCCCGCGGAAGATCGTTTTGCCCTTCCGCTGAACAGCCTCAATTTTTGCTGAGCGGCAGACGTAGGGAATCCAGCTCAAACCTTTTCGCAACAAGGGCCACTGAAGCTCTAGCTTTACTTCCAATGAGCCTTATTTCCCCTAATTTTTCCTCCCATAATTCATCATCCTTCCTGTCCCCTCCCCCCCTGTCCTCCCTCTTCCTTATTTGCTTAATTTCCTCCCCACCCCTCCTCACCCGCTTTCCCATTACCGCGCGTGCCATCCCTTCCTACACCCCCGCCAAGTCCTCCAGCCCCCGTCCTCCCAAAACTTTCTCCCGAACCTTTCCCAATTTCTTTTCCTATACCATTCCTCTCTTCGTTCCCTCCTCGCGCCCGCAAACACCCGCTCCTCCTTGAGCGGCGCCAATCCCTTCCCTTGTTCCTCTTCCACCTTCTCCAACAATACCCTCCCGGCGCAATCTCTCCCCGATATTCTTCTTCTTCCGCATTGTTTCCGATGGGGAATAAATCAAACGCTGAAACAAGAGATGCTTATCTGTTCCGACGTTACGCTGTTTTCCGGAGAGCTAATGGGCCGCAAGAGTATGGCGAGTCAGGGCGAAAAATATTCGTCCCCGCCTCCTGCAAACTCTTCCCTCCATCCCAAACTCCTCTTCCCTCCCCACTTCCCTCCTTCCCTTCTTTCCTTGAATGGCAGGGTGAATTATGACGCTCGTGAAAAATGAGTAAAAATCGGAGTAATTTAGTACGCGGAAGGCTTTGTTCCCGAATATTTTTTCCTCTCCTCACCACACCCTCCTTCCCCTTCATGTGTTTTTTCAGGAGGATGCGTTCTTGAGAATCCGCGCCCTTTCCCTTTCTTTTTTTCTCTCTTTCCCTCTTCCTCCCCTTCATCCCCTCCCAAACACCCCTCCAGGTACCCGTAGCCCCTCCCGTCTCTCCCCTCTCGACTCACCTCTCCTCGCCCCATCTTCGTCCTTCTTCCCCTCGCCCACCTACCACCTCCTATTTTCCCACTCCATTCCGGAGGCACCTTCTCAAGATCTCCCTCGCCTGTGCTCCTGAGAATTCCAATTGCCTCTTTAACTTCATTTCCCAGCGCTCCCTATCCATCTCTTTCGGTTTTATAGGAAGCGATCTCTCAACAATAACCGGCAGATGTTCCAGCTCCCTTTTTCACGGCCATAATTGAATCTATCGTATATGCATTACAGCCTCCGAGACTACGCGGTGTTATCAGGCGTCGGGAAAAGTTTTAGGGGGTGTGATCGAGGGAGAGAAGGAGGGTGGGCGGGCTGTATGCTCGCATTGTCGGTGAATTATTTCTCTGCTGAGCATTTTTGATCGAGGAAAGTTTGGGAAAGTTGACAGAGAGCAGATGGAATTCATTTATCGTTTGGGAAGGGTCGCAGCATTTTCCTGTAACGCGTTCCAGAACAGTTTCCAGTCGTTTGGTTATATCTTTTTTTAATTTTAGATGAAAATGGTTTTGGGAATGTAGTAGTGAGTACGTTCGCCTAAATGAATCTTTTCCGTTATGGGGCCATATTTATTTTACAATTCATTGCAAAAATGTTTGCTGAATTTCGAATAAAATTAAATTTTAACAACTGGATACGTACATCTATTACAAGTTTTCAATATGGCACTTTACGTTATCAGTTCTCATTTTTAGAGAATAAGAATATGTTACCGAACAGGATTACTTTCTGGCAACAAATATTTGTGCGGTTCAGAGAATTTAATACAATATTTGGGAAATGATTGAGGTTTAAAGGATAAATTATTAATTTTGAAATATTATAAAAAATGAAAATAATACTTTATTTCTAAAAATTTTTGATTGTCATTTATATCTTTTGATGATAGTTATAACATAAAATACGAGTTTGCTCATGGAAATGATCATTTCTGTTACATGCGAAACGAGGATACTTCTCATTCTCTCACTCTCATTTGCTCACCGCTCCCTTCCTAGAAAGAGAGAGGGAGGAAAAATCGTCAGCATTCGATCTACGCCAGGCCACTCCGAATTTTACGCCTCGTTTCTATGCCAGGAGAGTCATCAAAGAGAACTACCTACCACTCCCACCCGGGCGAGGCGTGCATGATTCGCACCCCGAGGACGAAAGAGGCCAGAGGAGTGGGAGACGACAACGGTAGAAAGGGAGAGAATTGGGTTAAGGAGATGTGATTCCGATACCGCGGCCGAGAGGGATGGGGCAGGCGGGGGATGGGTGGGGAGGGAGAGAGAGGAAGGATGGGGTTATACGGGTACAGATTGAGACTTCTTGCGTCGCGGAGGAGTTCCGAGGGAGAAGAAAGGAATTGGAATGGGAGTCCCGTCTCCGCTCCTCGTAAAGAGTTGGGCCGGGCGGGGAAGGGAGGGCCCGGGGAGTGAGTGCCGGTGTGGGGGTAGGCAGGAGGGGGCAGGCAGGAAGCGGGAGGGAAGGTTGGGAATCTGCGCGTCCTTTCCCTTGCCACTTTGCGATGCCGGCTTAACCTCACACGAGTGATTTACAGTCCCCGCGAGAATTCTATCTCTCCATGAGATAAATCAGTGGGATTTCGACGCGAGAGATAGTGTTGGGAGGGGTTTTGAGGGGCCGGGGGACGGACGGAGGCGGACGAGGAATGGGGTAGGGTGAGGGCTGAGGGAAACTTGAGAGAGAGCGGGACAGGAGAAAGGGGTAAAAGGGGATGGCTCTGGTGGAGGAGTGTGGGTGGAGGAGTAAAGGATCGAGATGGGAAAGGGTGAATGGGGTGGGGTAATGCCGCGGTCTCCTTTTCCCGCGACGAGTTGCGCCGGGAAAGAAATAGGTTTGGGGAGCGTGAGTTCTTGGAGGGTGGAGTTCAGAGAAGGAGGTTGAGGTGGGCGGTTCTAGTTCGTGGGGGGGAGGGGGAGGAGAGAATCATGCGTGCATCTTGCCAGAAATCCGGAGAAAGTCGTCCTTTATCTCCCTCCTGCCTCCAGCAGCACAGGGAATCGGGGAGCGGCAGGGACGAAGTTTAACACCCGAGGGGGGAGGGAGTGTACTGGCGGGTTTGTCAAGGATTTTTGCATTGGCGCCACAAGGGAGGTACGTGCATCCGTGCTTATGCTCAAGGCAAGTAGGCCGTAGGCGGTAGAAAGAAGAAGAAAAATCTCTGAATGTTGAGTGATGGAAGTGGCGAGACCGCAGCAGCGCCGGGCGACGAAGGTTGGCGACTGGGCTTGGGAGGTGAGGTGCGAAGGTGGTGTCCCTGCCCGTGCACGCGGGAGCATTGCGGGGAGAAAGTTAGACGAGGTGAATTGGGGGGGAGGGTGCTGGATTGTACGACACCGAGGGTGGGAGTGAGTGAGGTTCGTTCGGGGGCACGGGAGAGGAAATGGACTGGGGAGAGAGTGGGAATGAAAAAAAGAGGTGAGGAAGGGTTGTGGAAGGCGACCCTCTCCCGCCATTAACCTCTCTGATGGAGTGCTAGAGGACACCGGTAGGAGGCGGAGGAAAACGGGAGAGGAGTTTAATAGGGGTAAAAAATATAGGAGGGTGGTGGAGGGAAAGGGAGAGGGGTTGGAGGGATTTGGAATATCTCACGTGAAAGGAAAAAGGACGAGATGAGCTCCTCTCTTTTTTTCATTCCTCACTCTCTCTCTCGTTCTCCTTCCTTCCCTCTATCTCTCTCTCTCTCTCTCATCCTTTACCGCTTTTACGCCTTAAATCCATGGAGCAGTGTGATGCGGAAATTATACACGCCATGGCGAAAAGGGAATTAGTTCGAGGGAGGTCGATAGGTGGTGGAAGGGGGGAAGGAGGAGGGCGGAGATGTGAGGGCCTTGAGGTTTCTCTTTTCTGTTACTTTTTTCCGCTCTCGGAGAAATTTTGTTTGCAAAGCGTTCGATTGGTTGAGGAGGAGGATTATTTTTTTATACGAGGCGTTTTGGGAAGAGGGGCGGTGGTGAGTATTGGAAGGCCGGTGGGGGAACCCTTGTTCTGGGGCGGGAAGGTGAGGGTAGAGAATTAGGAGTGGCAGTGCTCGCGTAAACGGTGGAGCCAGTGGGAATTACCCAAGTCTCCCCTCAGACAGATCGGGGGGAGAGGACGGGATTGGAGATTGGGGAAAGATATCGGGGATTAACTTCTTTTTTTTCCCTCTCCCTCGTGGATCTTATACCACTCTCTCCGCCACCGTCTCCTCTCTCCCTTCTGCCTCTTCCTCTTCCCTCGCACTCCACTCCCGTCCACCGAGCTTGCTTGCCTTTTTACTTGGCGTGCTTCCATTTCCACAGTAGGGTGATATCTTCGTTTTATCTTTTATTCATTAGTATTGGCAGTGGGTCGGATATTTGGCTTTGGTTGGGAGGATCCGAAGACTGCAGAAATAGAGAAATCGAGATGTGGTCACATAGAGCGGGGTCGCTTTTGTTTCTAAATGAAAGTGTGGGCGGAAGTGCACATAGAGGGCGGGCCAAGGGGTAATTATTTCGGTAGATTTTTTGAATGAAATGAATCTGTAGGTGACTTAAAGTTTAAATACTTTTCCATACCACACACAGATGATAAATGACTATTTACACTTAATTATTTTAAACTGTTATATTACGTAATCACATAGGTGCGATTAATATATTTAAAACTCAGGTGGTATTTTATAGCAAAAATTATTTTTGCTATATAAATTTTGTTTTTCGAGAGAATAATATTTTCCAAAGTTTTTAATTTTACATTTATTACTTAAATATTCTTTACATATGACATGACGATGATGAAAAAAGCTATTTTTTTATTATAAAAATTAATGCGTTTGTATCAGTTTCATGTTTGTTGAATTTGAATTGGATTACATTTTCAGATAGCAAGTAAGTTGGAGTGGCCTGTTAGTTTTTGAAATAGTAAAATGAATAAAAATGAGCGTTTGAAAATACCTCTTGATCACGGTGGATCTCTCGAGAAATATCCATAGTGAAAATGCTTAAACTTCACTACCTTTTTTGACAATCCGAGCTGTTTAAGCAAAGCAAAAAGTTTTAAATACAGTGTAAAGCTAAGAATAAATAAAGTGAGCATTTATTACCATTTTAGTGGAAATTAATTCGATGATTGATATAAACCGAGTCCATTCTCATGATACTACTTGAACTTACGTGACGTTCCACTGATAACTGTGGAGGAAGCAATACAGGGGGTCGGAATAATATAGCAATTGACTTTGTCAGGTACATTGATTGTCAATCTCAGAAGAATGCCAAAATAAATATTGTGTCCAGAGAAGATGCTTTCAAGTAGTTCATTTCATAGTCCACTCATTTAGTAACTACGCTTTCAAAAGAGGTGAAATATTTAATTTGAAAAATAAGTCTAATGCATTCAAATATGATATTAAGAAATGGTCGTAGGTAAATGGGAGGAAAAACCTCCAGCGTGTTGTATGAAATAAATAACATGAAAATTTATACTCCGATGGACATGACCACAGCGCAGAATCCTAACTTCTGACCCACAATAACCATCCGCAAGAATCTCCCCGTCTTTCGATTCCCGTTCTTTTCTGTCCCTTTCCCGACTCATTAGGCGAGAGAGTCGCTCTAAATTCCTAGCCATATTCCCAGCCCAAAAGTTAGTTCACCAAACGGCGGCCGAGTTAGCCAGAAGTCGCTTCCAGAGCGTGAGAAGGAGAGTGTTGGGAGTTGAGGGCCAAGGGATTTGTGTTCGACTAGGAAAATCCGCTCGAGAGGTTGAATTGGAGGGAACGAGGTTCACGGAGGAGGATGCCAAGGGCACTCAGGAGAGAGAGAGTGGAGGGGGAAGTGAGGTAGGGTATAGTGGGTAATGCTCCCCCCCTCCCCTCCAGCCTCCCAGCGTCGAGAAGTCACTCCGCTGCCTCGTTTGGGTTAAATCCAGGAGAGTGGAGGGACATCACTCACATCCGATGGATCACTGTTGCGAATGGGAGAAGGAAGGGCCAATCAGAATACACACCGACGCATGCATTAAGCCACGTTAGAATACCTACGTTACAGCGTAATGAACACATTCTACCTTCCCAGCATGCACTCTTAACGGCATCGTTCCTCTCTTTTCCATACCGAGTATTGGAGAGAGTGGACTGATTTTCCAGCGCGATAATACTTTACGATGGGCTGCCTTAATTGGAGCTCTCAAGATGGCGATAGAGGTAAATGAAACTTCCTACACCAGTTTACACCTAATGGAGTCACGTGAAAAAACCTATAAATTATTCAACCATAAGTAGCATGGATGTTATATGTTGCCCCTCATTCATTTCTTTAGTTCTTCTTGACACTTATCACAATGGCTATATGACTTACCTTAACTCTTCCTAGTTGTAGGTAAGAAGTTCAAGCCAAATAATTTCATGACATTAGAAAGCAGCATTTCATACGGATTGATATTAAGTAGGAAGTTTTACTAATTAATTAATTTTTTATGTTGGAATTTTTATCAACTTAAACGCTGGAACCAAACTTTATTACGGGGAATATTTAACACTTACCTAAAGCTAATATTCATCAAACTTTAACAGTTGTTTCCAAAGTATTTTTAGTCATCTTCGGAAATGAGCGGGCAAAATGCGCTTCTCGAAAGATTTCGAATACTTAAAAGTGATCAATCAGTTGGTGATAATTTATCTGCTTGATTTAATGTTCGGTATCTTGATACTATCTACGAATTGGAAATAACATTTCAAGATATTAATTTTGTTTTAAATATTAAAGTCGTTGGTTTTAAGCTACAAAAGGATTTGAAATTAATATTAATTGTATATATTTTAATCTTACTTATAGCCATCGAGAAGTTATTATGTTGCCACTACGCCGTCTTTCCTTTTTTTTGGGAAACCAACGACTTCTCTCACAATAATACAAATTGATCTTGAAAAATAGGCATTTCATTAGCCAAAATATTCAAACAAATTATCAATGTCACGAAAACTTTGTCACTGCAAACATTATAAACGAATCTCTCGCATCTTATATGTAGTGAAGATAAAAATAAGTGAATCATTTTTTGAATGATAAACACTCACTATCAAAAATTGACGTAAAGAATCGGCACAAAACAAGAATATTTCTTCACCCTTTGAAAACATGTCATCGATGGGAGAAATCAAATGGGATAATAATAACAACGGTGTCATTATAAAGGAATAGGAAAATCATTGTGGAAATGCGGGGCAAGAGTTCGAGAGCAAAAGATAGGATCTATTTGGGAGGGAAAGCCAGCATTTCCCAGCAATTTCCTTCTTCCCACCAAACCAGCCAGGTTTGGTGGGAAGAAGGAAATTGCTGGGACTTTCGCGGCGCTCGTACATACGTGTAAGAGCGAGTTTTCCGCCGCACCTTCGTATCCGACCGCGCCCGTTAATTGCGCTTTGAGTCTCCCACTCCCTTCCTGCGGTCCCCAACTCCTTCCCTTCCCTTCAGCTCTACAAACCCCCCCCCCCCTCTCTCTACGTGTTTCCCCATTGAAACCTTTCTTCCTCTCTTTCGTTCATCTCTCTGTATTATGTTCTTGCATCTAAACATCTTCAAACTCATCTCTTTTCCTCTTCTACCACGTAATTTCGATGAGTGGATATAAAACGAACAATGGTTCTGAGTTAATTATGCAGCTGACTGGATCACGATACTTTAACCTTTTCTCCCTCTGCTCCAGTCCTTTTCCTCTACTAACTGCCGTTCTTTAGAGAGTAGCGTCGTCAACAGAATAATTTTTGTTATCTATATCAGTGAATTGTCCTCACTCTGATTACGAGTTCGAATCTCTTTCTGTTTTTTGGGATCACTCTACCACTTTCCCTTGTTTCAGTGCTCTCCCCAAGTGACAACTCGAAAGAAAAAAACTGAGAATTATAATTGACACAATGTGTATCCAAATTTTAATCAGAGCTCCGGCTGATGTTCCATGAATGATAAAATGTATAGTAATGTCCATACTGCAAATGCTAACTGAACGCTAAATTGTTAAACCGGTATATAGATTCCCGTGTCGAAGAACTTAAGAAAATTCCTGAATATTCTTAATTCACCCAGAGCGTCCTTTTTGGACCATTAAACAACGACCTCAGGCAAATATTAACAAATATTTACAATGCCTCTAGATAAAAATGTGTGATATTGTTTAAATTAGATACATTTTTTCGGTCGTTATAATTAAACAGTAAACGCATGCATTTATTAAAATGTAGTAATTCAAATTCGATTTTCAATCATACTAACGGTTCCAGTATGCATCGTATAAAATTCTACTCATTTACAAATACGCAGTACGAGTATATTACTTTATCTCCGACGAGTGGCTTTAAAGTGAAATGCGATCAAATCTAGAGAGCATTGGCTCAGTGCTTTCAAATAAATCTATATTTCCCAATAATTCAAGTTTACCATGACGAAGCAAGTCTAAATGGTTTTTTTCTCATTACCTCCTTAATGGTGGAGCATCTCCCCGCGATTTGGAAACGACTGCACTTGCCATTTGCCCCGGGGCGTCGGGAGAAAACCGCGGAGATGCAAAGTTTTGAGTTTCCTCGGGAACGCACGAAATTTCTGGCGGAAAAGGTTTCAAGATGTGACGAAGCTATTTTTTTACTTCCCTCCTACCTCCACGCCTGGGATATATACCGAAGCGGTAGGCATGTGGAGGGAGGTGAGGTGGGAGGTGGAGTGGGAGGGAAGACGAGGGCGACGAGGAAGGAGGGAGCGAGTGATGACGAAGGAAGGGGGACGACGTGGGCAGAGTAGGGCGGGTGTGGGGAGAAGGAAGGAAAAGAAGTTTAAGGAGGATGAGAGAGGAGTAATGCTCACACGCACACACCCTAGCGAGCACACCTCACGTGGCATTGTCTCCTCCCCACACACACTATCGCACTCGAGCGGAGTCTGCAGACTCATCCTCTGCCAGAGGGTTTGTGGTGCTGGTGACGGTTCCGCCACTGCTCCGCATCGCCCGAGGACAGACCGTTCGCCGCCGCTCCATCCACGGAGGGCGTGATTGGCCTCGTTAAAGGATGGGAGGGAGAGAGAGAGAGTGAGAGGGATGGGAGAAGGAGGGCCTGGAATAGGACGGAGGGGGTGCAGAACGGGACTCGGGAGAGTGGAGCTCGCGGGGAGGAGGGGTTTGCGATGAACAAGAGGGATGATGGGTAAGTGCTGGGGCAGGATTGAGGGCGAGGGTGCTCGAAGGTGGATACCCCAGTGGATTTTGGAAGGGGGTGTCGGCGAGATACATATTTCACGTAAATGCACGTATTCGTGCATGGAAAGGGAGGGCGGGTGTAGGTGGTGGCATAGGGAGGGCGCAGAGGAGGGAAAAGGGAGGTACGGAATGGAAGAACCAAGGAAAAGGCACAAGGGGACCTCATTTGCATGCCGTCTTGCCTGCACGGCGTTCGGGAGTCCCGTTCTCCGCCTCCCCGTCCATCAGCCTCCCCGGGCCCGCCCCAGCAACCCTATCCTCTCCCGTCCCCCTCTCTTGCACTTCGCCCGTCTTTCCAGGCTTCCATCCCCTCTCTCGACCCTCTCCCCCAGCATCATCCCTTCCATCCCTCCCCCCCCCCGTTTCTAAAGTCCTCCTCCCCTTACCCTCCATCCCGCCGCACTCGGTAGACCGCCGACGCCACTCTACGTTTTCCACGCCCACGGCTTGCCAGCTTCACCTCACGCCCCCACATCTCATCTCCCCCTCAACCTCTAGAATCGCCCTCTCTCTCCCTCTCCTTCGACGACCCTTGCCTCTCCTCTCCCTCCCCCTCCATCCATCCAATTCTGGGGGAAGTCCTTCTTTCACATCCATCGTCCCTCGTCTGTCCCTCAACTTCGTCTTTCGACCCTATCTCATCCTCCCGGTCCAATGATCTGCTGCACCCAGGTATACCTATGCCTGCCTTTGTCTCCCAAATCTTCCCATTTCTTCCATTTCATTCTTTTCCTCCTCAGTGGTTCCTCACGGCCATTTTCTCCAACTTTCTCGGCAGTGATTCCCAATATTAACCGCGCCGCTGCCGTTGAATGAACCTGAGGACTTCGATTGGCGATGTTTAAGGCTTCAGTTTTGACAGCATGAGTACTTTACACCGGTTGTTCCTTTCCAACTAATTTTTCAACGTTAAATGGGGCTTCTTTAATGTCTTCATTGTATGACGAGGACCGCAATGGGCCGTGTCGAGGGGTTTGACAACTCCAATCGATGAACTAAGAAACTTGGGTTCAAATTCGATTGAGTTCTATGGAGATCGATTGATAAACTCAGCTTACTTGACTTTCTGAACTTCATATTAACTTCATAAAAATTGCTTAGGGAAGTTCACGGAACCGCGTCGAGATTCGTAGATTATGATGTAGATGCAGACGCCTTCCAAACCTTTCAGCCACGACTTCCACCTCCGCGAGGTGTAGTGCGAGGTGATCTCTAGCTTCAAAATTGGGAAACTTGTCTTTGAATCCATTGTTCTAATGGCAGGTCAACCGAGTTGAAAATTCATATTTGAAGCTCCAATAGCTAGTTTTGGTCGAAATATCCTGAGAAAGGTTTGTGCTTGCTTGCAAGTATGACCATCTATAAGTTAGTTTTATTTGTTTTCGTCTATACATGACGAAGAATGGGCTCAGGTTCAGATATTTGCCTTACTAGTCTTGGGTTTCTTCCTCTATAGATGGGAATCATTTTCACGAGTATTAAAAATCTTGTCACTGTCTAGAATATTCCAGAATTAATGAAAGCAAGTGAATTCATCGTATCGGTCGTAAATAGTAGAATTGATGATGATAGTGGAATCCATAATTAATTGAAACATACATTTTTGTTTACTTTAAACAGAATTTACTGCCTACTACCAAGGTTTTAAGATTTAATTTTCTCAGCATATATTTAGAAATATGTGGTGTATTTAAGTAGGAAACCACTGTAAGGCACCTTAGCAGATGATTATGTTTAGCATCGAAAACCTCGTAGTGTATATTTACCATGTGTGGAATAAACTAGGGTTTCTGTTTTAGCAAATGAGTTCTGAAAGAAGCTAGGTCAATCAGAAGTGACTCCTTTTACAAGGCTGGCGTGACACTTGTCAATTGAAAATACACTTAATAAAGTACGTAGTGATGAATTTTTGGAAAAAGAGCAATTTCCTCCCGAACTCTTTCTACATCGGGAACACCAAAATGCAATGCGGAGACTCGATTAAATACCTAGGCGTTACCCTCACTCACGACATCTCTTGGGTGAAACACATAAGTATGTGGTCAAACAACCAAAACAATTAGGATCTTTTAAAAAAGTGCTGGGTAAATGAGATGAAAAGGTCAAAAAGAAATGTTATTTTTCGCTGGTTAGGCCTTTTTTTGAATATGCTGCTAGTATATGGGATTGTATTGAAGCTGGATTGATTGCCGAAACGTGCAGCATAGAGGAGCTAGATTCGTAAAACGTTGTTATGATAAACTTAGTTTCGTATCCAAAATGATAGAGCATCAAGACTGGAAATAATTCACGGAGCGAAGGTTAAATTACAAATTAAATCTCCTGCGAGAAGTGGAAGGACGTCTCTTTAGCAGTGATGTTGAACATGTATTATTACCCCCATCGCATTACGGTAGGAGAGATCACGTCAATAAATAGAGAGATTAAGTGTAGAGCAGATAGATTTAAGACGTCATTTTTTACACGAACGATAAAGGATCCAAATAATATTGTCCAACCGCGGTGGAGTCATTTTTGGTTCAAAATTAGCCTAGTGTGTATTAACTCCCTGCCACACAACCTTAGCGGTGGCATGCAGGGTACTGAAATTACTAACCGTTTTAACAGGCAAAATAACTTGGCGAATAATTTCTTTAGCGTTTCAATTTTTTTGTAAGTCTGGCCCCAGGTTTAATATTGAATTTGATAAATATAAAACGACAAATACTCATAAATAGGATTTAAGGTTTTGAAGGTGATATTTTCACCATGTTAATAGAAGGAAGGACGTACATCACCACGGAAGATTAGTGTTTGGTACAACGCGTATCATCTGTTATGCCGTCATCAGGCATCTTACGATAGCGTATCACATTGAAACGTACAAGCATGGACATACCAAATAGTTAGTTAATGGGTCAGTGAACATACCAAATAGTAAAATTCTGTGGAAATTCGCGTCATTCTTTCTGTAGTTATGGATATATACAACTTCCACGAAGTGTTGCCTAAAACCATGGAGCTTATGTTCTCTTTAAAAACTGCAGGATCGAAGGATCAAGTTTGGTTAACTCTAGATATTAGGGTTGATCACATTGATTTGTTACACATAATGTTTGTAATGCTTTGAAATATTAATATTGTTAATGCTTACCCTGTTAACTTTACTTAGCCTATTTATTCAGCATCAAAATTGAAAACATCCGATGCAATAATATCACATTACTTTGATGCTGTATTGTCAGGATACGTACAGTTGACATAATTCACAACTGTGCAAATCGAAAACCCCGATCATTCTGCTTCTTTCAAAGATCTTCCAGTGAGACGGATAGCAATATTTACCCTTAAAAATTGAAGGTTATTTACCCTGTGTCTTTCCTAGGGAAAGATAGACGGAGACTTTGGCGAAGAAAAATCAAAACCGTTTAGTGCTCGACGATGGCGACCGGGCAAGGAGAAGACATTTTGGCAAAATACTCCATCTCCATATTTCACTAAGTTTAGTCCTGAATTTTCTCTCCTCCCATCGATCCCGAGGGATTTTTTCTGTATCCCCTTTTAGATATTTTACGTCCCTATTTTTGATGGAAAGATACACGAATGAGAGTCACCAGGGGATGTTTCCGTATGCCTGGAGACGTTTGATAGAAAGCGTCCGCTGGGCAGACCTGTTCCGCTAGGATTTATCAGATGCCACGTGTGAATGGAATATGCCCAGGCTAAAATGGTGGGTACATGGAAATTAGAAAGTAAATATGATTTAGACTATGGGGTGGACATGAAGGAAGGACCGAGTTAATTTTTCTGAGGCTACCTCCTGATGCCACAAAAGAAAATGTTAATTTAAATTACGATATTCGTTGTGTAATAAGTTTTTATTTGAAAAAATCCTTAACAGGACATAGTTGTGAGGAAAGAGGCTTTCTTAGTACATATTTCAGGTGATAGTAGTTTTTGAGAAATGGAATATGGATCAAACATTAATGCGTCTGCTGCGTTACAGAGAAAGGACTATATTCCCTCAGTAAGAATGTCGGGATTGTTTCTTTCAGTGACGTTCATCAGGATAGAAGAATGATCCTAGACGGACTTCTCAGGAGTATTATGCTAATTGCCTACACGAACGGTCAGCTATCTATGGAGCTCATGCAGCATTCTGCTGAGTCTACATGAATCCATTTTGATAGATAATCTAAGAGCCGATGGCCTTGTGCTTGAGAATAAAGTAATTATTATCCTTTCTAGTCTCTTTTCTCTATCCAAAATTTTAACGGCGGGCATCAAGTTATTTTGCCATTTATGATTTCTCCCGTGGTAATGTAGGCTATGTGACTCAACAGCATTAGAAATTTAATAGGACCTCAGATATAAAGTTTTCAAAATACTGTGAATTATTGGGGCACGCAATTTATTTATTTATTAGGATATTTTAATTTTCTTTTTACTTATATATTCTATACGCAAAATGTTTATGTTATTTTTTTGGTTCGGAATTTAATTTATTCTCCGCGGAGACACCACAGAATTGCCACATTAATTGACAGAGTTTATAGTGTAGCACTTATTGAGTTAAGGAAAGTATTGTAAAGTTTTATGGCAATCGAACAATTATGGAATGACAGAAAAGCTATTTCTTGGAATAATACATCAAATTTGCGATTAATAACCATAATCCGCGAGTTCCACGATTGAAGTTGCTTGAAGACAAAAAAAATATTTCAATTGTGCTCTTATCTCTGTGACCTTTTGCAGGGCTATATTTTTATATTCTTATTACTTAATTCTCAACCCTCGTCTTACCAACCAGAAATGACAAAGATTTAGACTCGCCACACAATTTACTCGAAATGTTTCCCCACCCTATGTAGATTCAGATTCTGTTTCGCAAGCGTTCTTAATTTTACCTTGCCCGTGAAAGGGGACAGGAAAAGTTGGACAGTTGAAGGTGTGCGGCCATGTATCGCCAAAGAAACGCTGGGGTTGAAAGCGGACGAGTAAAAGAAAGGACGGTTGGGTGTGGGGGTGGTCCTTTTTTCGGGGGTGAGAAGGGAAGTACGGCCCGACTTGAGGAGGAGAGTGGGAGAGAAAAAGGGAAAGACACACAGGTTAAGGTTTTATCGAAGGGTGGCACGCGAAAAAAATATAAACGAGGGACTTCGGATGGGCTGAGGGCGTGGGAGAGAGAGAAAGAGAGAGATATGGTGAGGAGTATGAGGGAAAGGGGAAACGGAAGACGTTGCAAGAGAGTGAATAAAAAATGATGTAGAGGGTTGAAAAAAATAATAAGTTTTGAGGCATGACATAAAAGGAGGGAAACAGGAAGGGGAGTGGTGGTGGGCGTGAGGAGGAGGGGCTGAAGCCAGAGGAGAGTGTGCGGAGGGGAGTTGGAAGGAGGAAAGGAGAGAGAGGAAGAAGATGGGGAGGGAGAGGGAGGGTAGAGAGAATGAGAAGAGAGGTAGGCACAGAGTGTGGGAGGAGGAGACCTCCTGCCAAAGACGTGAGGGGATGTGGAAGGCATAAAATTTACGTCCCACGTAGGAGCTTGAAGGGTTTTTGGTGAAAGCAATAAAAGAAATGGGCGAAGGGACGGAACGGGAGGCTGGCGGAAGAAGGGAGAGGAGGCAGGGGCGTGGGAGGGGAGGGCACAGGGAGATACGGGGGCTAAGGGAGAATGCTCCGTGTCTTTGACGCGGTGCAGGTGAGTCCATGAGTGATTCCGGAGGGGGAGTTCTTTTTCTCGCAGACAGTGCTTGGCGAGAGAGACTAGTTCGTATGTTAGCCCAAGTTCACCATTTAAAGTAATTCAAAACGTGCTCGGGAGAAACTATTTCCCTAGGAATGAAGATAAAAAGTCCCTACAGAAGGATATTAGGACCTCCTTTGCCGCTGTGATTCCACAGTAAACGTTTGCTGATTGTTTAAGTGAATAATAAGTTCAGCTAATTGATTCACCGCTAATATATGCAATTCAGGGAATGTAGTTGTTAAAATGCTTGTTGCCCAGTACTAGGTATGAATACATTTCCGCTATAAAACTTGAATTATTATTATTTTATCGGCAATGAACATGATTTTTGTTCCTCTGATGATTCTCTCCCTATACGTTCGGACAAGCCATCAATATTCCATTTCCACTGCTGGAGATCTCATGAGCATGACCGAAAATAAAACATATGAATGGCGAAAGATTTATAGGCATTCCAATTTAGGATGTTTGGAATCGGAAACATTGATGACACTACGTTTGCTTACGAAGGTTTTCAATATCTGCTAAGGTAAACAGCTGATCAATATTAAGGGAGCATTTGACTGTACACCGCGGAGAAATCATCTTCACTTAGTTTCCATAGATAGTTAGGTGAACATTTAGGCATGCCACGTCAAAGTATTATATTTTAAACTATAGTACTAATGAGCGATTTCGTCTCCCAGTTTTCCAGCCAAAACCCACTAACTTGGGGCGATCATCCTCGCATGACTGGCAAGGTTAACTTCTGAAGTCTGAGTAACTAAGAAACAAGATAGAAATTCGACGATTATTTTTTTTCCGCACGTTGGCCACCATTGAAGTCCCAAAAATTAATTTACCAGTCGATTTCATGGAGCTCGCGTTCAATTAGCTAAAGATCGCGCACAAGTTTGCATGGACGCGTTCCCGTCCGGTACAGGCACTCATAAAACATTTTGCGAGGCCACATGTGCCATTTAACAACACAACGTGGCCCGTGGGACATGAAATTACGCACTTAAAATCTACCGTATGGGGAGAAGGCAACAAAGGGGGGGGGGGTAGGGGAGAACATGGGATGGCGGGAAGGGGGACAAAAAGGGGAGAGGGAACACGGCAGCAACAGACTGTAAAACCAGCGATTCGAGCGGCGGAAGGTCGAACTCGCATTCCGTGTAATCCTCCACACGAGGCCTCTCAACCCGCTCGCTTCGTAATGCCTCGTGGCCTCTTTGAGTTCTCGCGCAGAGGCGGTAATTGTGGCCCCGGGGATTCGTCAGAGGAGGAGGCGGAAGGGTTTTACTGGAGGTCTGGGTGGAGGGTGGTTGGATGGAAGGGGGAGAGTGGGTGCGTGATCGTGGGGGGCGGCGGGAAAGGGGCGTGGGATTGCGAGGGTGTCGAAGGGGGTGAAAATGGGGCGGGAGGCGAAAAGGGGGGAGGCGTTGGCGGTTGGAGGGGTGGGGGGTCCTGGGAAGTGGACGGAAGGGGGAGCGAGGAGGGAAACACTACGATCGTGCCGTCTACCGTCTTCCGCTAATCTCCTTTTCTCCCGATCCGACTGAAACTTCACTCATCACCTCCATTGTGAGCTATTCTTTCGACCCCTTTCTTCTTCCCCCTTTCTCTCACTCTCCGCCTCTTCTCTCACTCCTCCCCCTCATTTGCCCGACCTCTTTCCACTTCCTTTCTCTATTTCCCCATCAGATTTCGTGTATGCCGTTGTCGCAATACCATTATATTTCTGAGTCGAATGCCAAATTGCGAGTAAAATATTACGTACATAATTACAGGGCAATCCTGGCTTTGGATATTTTAGGGACCTTTATTTCATCTTGATAATTGTTTCATTTCCGCAAATCTTTTGATCGAATTTTCTATAGTCTGGTCTCGTGGTACTGCTCTTTTTTCACCCAATTTTAACATAAGTTTCTTAAGTTTGAGGCGATAAAAGCGATTCTTCAAATATTTAAGGACAATTTTTTAGGAGGATAATGATTGCTCTTTCATTGAATTTATAGTAGGATTTTTTTTGAGTTGATGAGTTTATTTGAGTATTTTAGAATTTTCGTCGTGATATTTAATATTATTCCTAATGAACTGTATTCAGATCTTGATCACATCGGAAATTGCAAGGACGGGGTTAATTATTGCTAGCTGATTGGCCATTTTAAAGGCCTCTTTCACCTCTGTTCTCTCTTAATTTCCTCAAGTTTCATATAAGAGGATAGGGTTTTCAAGTTTTATGTAAGGGAATTCCTTATGGTAGGCAAGAGGCAAATGGACAGTCAAAAACTACCATTGTGCCACTTATTGTGCAGATTTTAGACTTATTGAAGCAGGTCATGCTTCCATGGTAGGGTCGCCTGGAATGCAGTGTTCTCTGGTACCATGTTTTGTGGAGCGTCCCCTCCAACATATATTTTATTTGAAGACCCTGGACAGAAATCTAAAGTCGTCAAAAGAGGTTGGTCGCAAAAGCGGATTTTTTTATTCATCACTCCTGCGAAACAGAAACCTCTTTCAAGTCCTCTTCGTCGACGTCCGTGGACATCATTTTTGTCACGTTTTGTGGACCCGTGTTCTTGTCCGCCCTGAACAGACCATAGGGCCTCTTCCCGTCCCTCTCCCCGAAACACCCACCCTCTGCCGCACTCCTCCCGGCCCGAAAAATTCCCAACTGTGCTTCCTCATTCACTCCATGCCTCGTGGTCCTCGCACAGCAAAGGTATATTTTCTTTGCTTTGTCTCGTCACAGGACGGAGCACCTCTTACGTATGATCAGCGGGTGAGCGCGGGTTGAGGAGAGAGAGAGGCGCTTCCCCTCGACTGAGCTTTGAGCCCCGGAGGATGAAAGGCTCGTCTTCAAAGGGATAAGAGATAAAGATACTTAGGGAGCGTGTGTTAGTCTGAGAGTAGGCAGGGAGGGGTCGATCCTGTGAACGTGGCCTAGAAGAAGGGAGGGAAGGCAGCAAAGCTTATCACGGAGATGAGATTTTTCTTGCGCAAAAATAAAATGCGAAGAATTTTGGATTGTATAGGAATGAGATTTTTTAAGATTTCTATAATTTCACTATTTCTTCAGTATTTCCGACTGCCAATCTAATTGCTAAAAAAGTTTACCAATCCATTTTTTGTCGGAATATTTATTTACGGACTTCAGCAGCAGGATTAAAATATTAATTCAAAATGGATTCTGGTTATCAAACCCGCGCAGATTGCAACATTTTAGGATTTTTTAATTTTATAAGGTGCGCAATACTAAGTGGTAAATTATTATCCCATTTTGTGGACCAACAAGATTATAACTTTTGGCTCACAAAGGTTTTCATTTTCTCTCATCGAAATTTTGACTACTTTTTTACTGATATTTATTAGAATTCTTCATACACACCTGGGAAATTTTGCATGTGTCATGTGTAAAATTTTTTAATTATGAATGGAGTAGTAAACATCATGGTCATATCAATATTGTTATTGTGGAAACACGGATATGTGTTCCCATAAATTTGGGAACATTGTGTTTTACTCTAAAATATTAAATTCAATACCCATCATGGTAAAGTCACAATCCATGCTAAAAAGACTGTAGTTATCCACAGAAACTGTGAAAAAGTACAGTGTTTTTAGTATGGAAAAAAATATTTCCACAAAGTGAAGCCTGAAACAGTAGAATATATTCGTAAAGTCACAACTTGATATTTCTTGTTCTGAAAATCATTTTTGCTCAAGATAATGCCATATCAAAGATTTTTCAACAGTAGGCGCATATCAAGATTCAATTTTATGCGTGGTATGCAGTGATTTGATCCTGCAGACCTTGATGGTCAAAATAACCTCAACGAGCCTCTGAACTGCCATTTCTTGGACTCAAGAACTTGGACTGGAAAAATTATCGCAAGCATGGTATCGGCACTTGTATTAATATTCCATCGGCAATTTCAAGATGCGAGGAATTCTAGAGCAGAGGACATAATTCGGATAATAAAGGTAGAACGACGAAGGAAAAGACTAGGGCCAGCCTGGTTACCGCAGAAGTCTCCTCTTCGTCGACGTCTCATGTACCACTTGAAAGTCAAGTGAGATGAAGAGGACTCGGCGTCGGCGAACATGGCGTATTAGCGCTTAATGGAGACCGGAGGGGTGGTAGGCAAGAGGTGCGGTCGGAGAGGTGTGGGGAAGAGTCGAGAGAGAGTGGGGGAGGCCGGAGAGGTGGAGGGCCAGGACCAGTAAGTTGAAGAGGAGGCGGAGATCAGACGAAATTCAAAAAGGAGAAGGGAGGAAGAATTAGTTGGAGACGGGGAGGTGGAGGAAGCTGTGGGAAGGCAACAGCGTATACATCACAAGGAAGAGTGAGAGCTTGGGAGGGGGGTGGGTTGAAGGAAGGGCGTGCGAGTGTGTTACATGTGTATATATTCATACGCACAGGCGGCGTGAAGAAGGGAGGGAGGGAGTCGCGGTGGTTTTTAGGGTGCGGACGTTTTGTGGAGGGCGGGTGGCTCAGGCGAGGGAGGGAGACAAAGCGTCTCTCCTTTTGCTCCGATGTTATAATGATTTTAATAGGGCGCGGTTTCGGGAGAATCCCTTTTTTAACCATTTCCCCCCCGTCACCCACACCCTCTCACCCCCGTCGCCCCAGAGGCAAATTGGCGTGCGATGTCTTGCGCCACAGAGCGTTCGCTCCAACGCGACGCCGCCGCCGACGGGAGGCAAAGTACGAGGGGGAGATTGGGGCGAAAAGGGGTACGCGATGGTGGGGGGGGGTGTCGCGTGCTGCACCCTCCACCCCTTTGGGATCCCCGCACTTCCTCTCACGTCCGCTCACGCTCCCTACCTCCCCTCCTCGCCTTTAAGCCATCGTTCCCCACCCACCAACATCCCCCCTTCGCCCGACAGTGCATCATCATCCCTTCGCTTTGGCATCTCGCTTTGTCCTATTCATTGTTCCCCTCGAATCTCTTCCATGGCTCCTCCTATCCTTTTGGAGGATCAGAGGCGCATGCAAGGCTTAATATTTTCCAGTGATCCTCATGAAGTACCAAAAAAATCTAAAAAAACCATATCTTCATCCAGTGGAATGATTGCTTAATGTGTTCCGTGAAATTTTAGCGCGTGATTAATTGACCGTTCGCTGTCTGTCGAAGGTGGATTGACTGATTTTCACACAATCACGGATGTGAAATTTGAATGGAAGACTACTGCCTGAAAGAGTTAGGTAATCACCGACGAGCTCCTTTCTCATAATTTAAATTTCTACCTTTCTCGAAGAGTCAATATGTACAAATAAGACGTGTGAGCCATTAATTGCGAATGTGAAATTAGGTTAATTCCTATAGTAAATAATAAGAAACTCGCAAATAGCCAATAATAACAGGCTTTCCCTGTGAACAGAATTCACGAGCATAACTTGGTTTGAAATCCGAGTAATTCGTTTGAATTCTGTTCATAGGGAAAGCCTAAAATCCTACATTAAGTACCTACTTAATCGTGGGCTTTGTTTGAGCCATTGTGAAAAGGAGAGATTGGCAGATATATTATACTCTTACTAGATGGTGCTCTTCATATTAGAACGGTATTGTGGCGCGTCTTTATTGCCTCCTGACCCCATACTTTGGCAGAATGCTTGTATGCCACAGACTGGTTGCAGCACACACGTGTGTGCGTGTATATATTTATATATATATATATATATATATATACATATATATAAAATATGTACATATATGGGCATGTATGCATGTATGTATATATATATATACACACACACGAGGGTCATCCGGAAAGTAGTACCCGTTCGTGAAATAAAGACACAAAAGTAAATATTAACAAACATAAAAAATTTTATTTGAAAGAGGATACTTTAAACTACTTCTCGACATAATCTCCAAGCAAATTAAGGCATTTGTCATAACGTGTGACAAGTTTCTGTATTCCTGCTGCATAGTCCTTCGCCGCCAGCTCATTGAGATACGCGAGGGACCCATCTTGCACAAATTTTTGCATAATGCAGATGGTGTTTAACAATTTCATGAACAATTGTTCGAGAAACATTGGGAAAATGCTCACAGATGTCATCAATTGTGACGCGCCGATCGTTCCTCACGAATTCGTCAACTGAGCTCACCAGTTGGTCTGTAATGACAGACGGTCTCCCCGAACGCTCATCGTCGTGTGTGTTCCCCCTCCCCATGTTGAAGTTGCGACACCACCGCCGAACAGACGACTCGTCCATTACATTGTCTCCATACACCTCCTTTAATTGGCGATGAATATCACATGGGCGAACGTTTCTTGCATTGAGGAATTTAATCACTGCCCTCACTTCACAACTGGCGGCGTTCTCAATTTTTTTAAACATTGTAAACAATCACAGAAACAACACAGGCAATGCTAGCGTCACGCAACTTGGCTCAGAGAAGGCAGACAAGCCACTGAAGCTATCTGACCTCGTTTAGCGGCTACTCGCGTCGTCAGCACTTCATGCGGCACGAACGGGTACTACTTTCCGGATGACCCTCGTGTGTGTATATATATATATATATATATATATATATATATATATATATATATATATATATATATATATATATATATATATATATATATATATATATATATATAAATATATAAAAACACAGATGTAGATTTTTAGAATATAGAGACACAAAGAAAGGACACTCACAATTTGTTATTTTACGTTTCGACAGCACGGCTGTCGTCTTCAGAATGGCGTTCTCGGGGAAGAGCGGAGAGGGTGTGCGGGGGAGAGGTGGGGGAAGGAGAGGTAAAGGGACCAATAGGAAATGAACAAGGGGGTGGGGGGGATATGTAGGCAGCCAATTGATGCATTCAGTGGGCTTGGTTCAGCCCGGGCGGTTTGAATGATTGGGCCACCCAGATATGCGCCATCTCGCGGGTTCTCACCTCTATTATACTCGCAGATTTGGGAAGGATTTCAATCACCGAAACAGAGAAGCAGTCGTCAAAAGATTGGTTGTGGGAAGCGGTGTGAGTAGGGATGGGATAATAAGAAAGGTGGGGGATTTGGTGGAATAACGGTGGTTATTCATGCGGAGGGAAAGTGCGGTCGTGCATCCCTACTCACACCGCTTCCCACAACCAATCTTTTGACGACTGCTTCTCTGTTTCGGTGATTGAAATCCTTCCCAAATCTGCGAGTATAATAGAGGTGAGAACCCGCGAGATGGCGCATATCTGGGTGGCCCAATCATTCAAACCGCCCGGGCTGAACCAAGCCCACTGAATGCATCAATTGGCTGCCTACATATCCCCCCCACCCCCTTGTTCATTTCCTATTGGTCCCTTTACCTCTCCTTCCCCCACCTCTCCCCCGCACACCCTCTCCGCTCTTCCCCGAGAACGCCATTCTGAAGACGACAGCCGTGCTGTCGAAACGTAAAATAACAAATTGTGAGTGTCCTTTCTTTGTGTCTCTATATTCTAAAAATCTACATCTGTGTTTTTATATATTTGTGTGTCGCCGATGAGCGTTCCATTTCGAAGATATTTTATATATATATATATATATGTAATATGTACATATATGGGCATGTATGTATGTATATATATACTCGGCGATTATATATGTATATATATATATATATATTAATTCCAATTCTAAGTGGTGGTACTTCGTCAATCAACTAAACCATTATATCATAGGCGTATCTCAATTAAAGGAAGATATCCCATACATTCGTAGAAAGAGGCATTTTCAGAATTATTCTAGAGCGACGTCATTTCAACTGCAAACTTCCCCGCAGGGTGAGTATTCACTCGAAAAACGACAGGCTGATGAAATATTGAAGAATGCTTGTTTATTTTGGCGACGTCCGCGCATCGGCGACGCCCATTCATCGTTTCAACCAAACCGACCCGACGTGCTGTGCCTTATGAATCGATTGTTTCTTCCGAAGTGGCAAAATGCCCTCCCTCATCCTCCCCGTCTCCCCCCTTCCTCCCTCCGAACTCTTCTTCCTCTCCCTCCTCCCCGTCGAGAGACCTCCGCGCTTAAATCTCTCGCATGAGAGGGCATGGACCCGCTTCGATAATCTTCGTAATGAGAGAGATAATGGGGAGAGGCGGCGTAGTGACCAAGCGGTGGAAGAGAGTCCGGTGGGGGCCAAAGGAAAGCGGCAGCGAAGGCTGGGGGATAAGGCGGGGAGGAGGAGAGAGAGCAGGGACACGAGGATGCTGGAGTGGTTAATAAGTGGGTCGTGGAGAGTCGAGGAAGGGTTGGGAAGGTGGAAAGAGGAAGTGTGGAAGGGGTCGAGGTCGGACCAGCCCGGGTGAATCATTTTGCAGGGGATAATGGGTGATGGGCGGGTTAAAAATGTCAAAGTGAAGGAAAGTACCGGTTTATAAATGCTTTTAAGAATCACCCTCCGGCTAAAATGACCAGCTGACTTGCCTCCGGAGGCAGCTGTTTAAAATTTGGTTTCCCTACACTAATTTTGGCACCCGGACTGAGCGTCAGGTAATTATATGAAAATGAAATTTATAAATAATATGGTGAAATAAATTGGCAACTTATAGCAGCATCACATTATATTCCCGCGTAGTTTTTTCTGGTGCTAGAAAACCTATTTAATGATATAATGATAAAGGGAAAACAAATTTATTTCTCACATCAGTACCTCTTTGAAGTCAATTATTATTAATTTTTTAAAAACTTTTGCTTTCAGCCATAGCTGGATAAAAATAATTTTTCCCCGTACATTTTCCCTGTACATACCTATAATTTCTGAAATGAATATATTCATGCGTGGTGCTTCAAATATTTCTCTTCTAAACACCGAATATTCTCTTTAGGAGCTGCATGCATTTTCTTACTTTGAATATTATTGTAATAAGTCCCAAAATTAATAGTCTCTGAGAGTACTTGTAAGGCATTAGATAACATTAAAAATGTATAAACAGGAATCCATAGTATATTAATTGTAACCACGAATGATACTGTTTAGTATTAATAAGTCTTCATAGAGATCATTATATTTTCAACGCACTCTTTTTTGAAATATTTCTTCTTTTCTTTAAGCATCGATAAATTTGCAAAATGTAATGACGTTGGGTCCGCTGTGGAAAAAGGCGAAAAATAAAAGACAGGAGCTGAGATGTGGGGGAAAATAATAAGCGGATTCGGAGGGGACGGCCTTCATCAAAAGGAGAAACATTAGATGATCAAAAGAATCGAAAAATGAGAAGGTGGAGTGAGCGAATTTGGCCGGGGGCATAAAGGAAGAAAAAAATGTGGAAATACGATGATTCATTTTAAGTTTGTTTTCCATTTTTTGATTCTGCACGAGCGAGTATCCTTTTTGGGGTCGTCGCTATTAAGGTAAAAGGGAGCTGGCTGGTAAGGGACTTAGTTAAGAAGAGGGGGGTGAATGATGGATGAGCGGGATAGTGAAGGGGTGGGTGGGAAAGTGTGGCGAGGAAAAAGAAATGAGGGGACTTGTTCTTCAAGGTGGATGCGTAGGGACCAAGAGATAAAGAAGATATACTTAGAATGTAGAAGTGGATGGGAGGTGATGTGCGTGTGCGTTGATTGTCGATTTGCGTCCGTTGTCAAATAACGTGGAAAAAAAAGATATGTGCTTCCAGGGAGAGTAGACGGGAGATGAGCGATGAAGAATAGTGAGGATGAAGATGTAACGAAATATTAATGAATAAATGCATTCAAAATTTAATTAAGAAAAACAAAAAAGAAGTTCACGGATCCTGAACAATCTTTATTATAAGTAAATATTCATTAACCGTTCTTTAGGTGTTCTCCACAAAATGCAGTCGTTCTGACTTCATTCGAACTTTTTACGTGAGCTGTTAAAATAATGCCTTCTGTTCGTTTAGTATCGACATGGCTGGCATATTTTTATATTGTCAATCAACTAACTATTAACAGCTTATGATTGCAGGAAAATTTTGAATGAACATAGATTAACTTTAACGTGGCATCTTCTCTAAGGATGCAAAACTATTAAAAATTCCTGTTCCACGAACTATTCAGTTTACTTCCAGCGAGTCCTGAAGAATGATACCTGTTTTTCGCCAACCGGAGAAACAAAACATAAAGCTATTAGTATGAAAATACTGCATGAATTTGGGTAATTACTTTGAACCAGAGAGGATAATCGTCCTTCGAGCTGAAATAAAAATATCCACGGTTTCTAGAGTTACATGATAAAATATGTTCTTTTCAACGTTAATGGCGTAAAGTGATCATATATTTTCTTAGGTATATGTTTACGATTGGTTTTTTCTCTATGAGAGATAAATTTAAAATTTCTGTCAATGGTTATAAGACTTTTTTTGTACGTAATAGAAATTATGCATAACGAATCGCAATCAAGATCATTTCATCAATGGTATATTTAATACTATATTCGGGACCAAATTAATTGATTAAGGAGATCACCTAGCGGGAACGTAGAATTAATAAACAATGGCTAGGGGCTAACAGTGAAGAATAGTGTCAAACTAATACCGATGGAAAAGGAAAACGATCGGAAGGAGGTTTAAAAGGAGGAATCCAAAGGAGAAAGGAGAAAATTCGGGGAATAATATTAATGACATTTGCAAATAATGGGTGTGAACGAGAAAATTTTCTGCTGAAGTCGTATAAATGAAAATCGGAAAAAACCAAAACGCCTTGGAAGGAGGCTTTGGAGGAGCTATAAGAGAATAAGTATGCGTGAGTTCAGTATTTCTTCGATCGTTGCGGGAAATATTTGTTTTTTTTTCGAAGAGATGATGAAGGAATTTTGGAGTCCGTATGAGGATGTGGGAGAGTTTAAACAAAGGCTATCTTGCTAGATTAATGGGATTAAGAAGAGAGCTCTAAAGTCGGGCTTAGATGCATGGTGGCAGGATCGTGGTTGGGAAATATTTTGCTTCGCGGTGAGAGTGGAGTAAGAATTTTTGAGTAGGACTCGTTAATATTCGCTGACAATAAGTGTTTCACTTCAAGTGGTATTACGCGGAATGAGCTACGTATTTTGGAAAATGTCTACAGAAGGTGTTAGGCGAAATGTTTCCTGATCATTATTGGTCAAAGTTAATTTATTTGCCCCTATTAAACTTTCCAGATATTTTTAGTTTTCAACTGACTAGTTTAATCTTGTTGACTACTGCAATGTCATCTAGCTCTAAAATGGGAGACGTTGTAGAAATTCCTCCAATAAAGCCATAAAATACTTACGGTATTTGCTGCAGAAATGGAATTCGGTTTATTTATAAGTAAATTTATGAAGCGGATAGAATAAATGCACATTCATTGGTAACGATTATGCGGTGATACGTGAATAAGGAAAGTGCAGCCTGGCTGTCGACTTTAAGATTAAAGACTACACCCAACCCCTGGGAATTATGAACAAACGTTCATCGCCTATCAGATGTGGTTTAATTTTTACTTTTCTTAAAATACTTTGTAGAACACTGTTGATTGTTTTATACACACTTGCGGGCCTTAAGAGTAGATAGATATGGCGGAGTAGATTTTGTATACCAAAAGTTTATGGCTTAATTAATGACTGTTTTTCGTATAATTTCCTCTGATGCTAGAATTTATAACGTGCAAAGTATAATTAAAAGGGACATAAAATACGAGCTTTTGAATTTTGGAGAATTCAAACCTCGAAGTATTCGATGACTATTCATGCATACTTTTATTCAAATGCTATGGTGGTTTGTTCAATAAGCAGGAAATAATTCCCCTGAGTTAACTTGCACATTCCTTGTATGGATTTCATATAACCGTACTTCATAATGAACTAAGTTTACGAGCTTGTGAGCCAAAGGTTATTATGAAGAAGACATCAAACACTTACCGTCAACGTGTCACGCTTAAGTGCTTAAAACAAGGTGGTAGTCTGACAAAGGAGGGGAACATAATGGTCAGGGGAAAACACGTGCTTACCGTCCGCCTGCAGAGAAAATCACAGCGGCGTTTTATTCCACCCGTACGCCGCGCCATCTTCCAAAGACCGCGGGCAAATTAAGTCCGGAATTTTAAACTCCGGAGCACACCCGTCGGCAGGCCGACAACCAAACGAGCTTCGTCGGCCGCAAGTCTCCGTCGTCGCCCGGGTCCTTCTCTGCCGCCTGACATCGCCGTGGGAAGAAGGATGAGGCTGAGAGTGAATGGAGGGATGGAGAGTGGGGAGAGGGATGGAGCAAGAGTGGTGGCAGCGGGAAGAGAGGGAGGAGACGGAAGATAAAGAGCGAGGGACTTATCCGGGGGAAAGCAAATGGTCGGGTGAGGCGAATGCCCGCGATGGACCACGCTCGCGCTGGGGATTGTGAACGCGGTGGCGAAGACAAAACGAATAGAAAGGGGAAAAAACAAAAATAACGATGATTTAAAAAAAGGTGGTCTCAAGAGGGAGGTATTGGTTTTTCACTCGGCATTCAGATTCGAGAGGGAAATTTATAAGCCTCTTCACGCGCCGATCGGCGAGGGAACCACCGCCGCTTCCCGATCGGGACGCGTCTCAATGGGAAAAAAGAGAAGGAGACAAAAGAGGGGGGAGGTGCGACGGATGTTATAAGGCGACGGGGAAGGGATCTCGCTGCCTTTATAATTATTCCACATCGTCTTTCTTCGCACACGCACGCACACGCCGCAAACACTGCACGCACGGGCGGGCTGGACGCTATGCAGATTTGGAGGGGAGGGAGGGGAGCGACGAGTGGGACGGCACGCGGCGACGGCGGGTGGGTGCGCTCGAAGGATGAACCCATTCTTTCCGAGAAGGTGTGCGTGTGTGCGTGCGTGAGGGGGGGGGGTTTACCCCTCTCTGCTTGACGGGGAAGGGTTTTTTAGTAAGGGTGGAGGGGAGTAATGGTGGCCACGTGGCTCCGGACGCACGCTTTTGAACGTTAACTGTCGATTGGGTTTCTTCAAAAACTTCTCCAATTTCTTTTTCCTCGCGCACCCCACCAGACTTCGCTCCACGTAAGGGCGTGCGCACCCATTTGAATACGCCTCCTCCTGGGCGAGCAAGTGATATATCTATCTATCTGCTCATCCGCGGCGTGACCATCCCTAAGGCACGGGGATCTCGTTCTCCGCCAAGAGGTGTGTGTTCGTGTTTTCAAGAGTTGAGGGTCTCACTTACTCCGGTTGTCAACGAGATTGAAAATGACTCCGTGAAGTGTGCTTTGGGTGGGTTTCATGATCGTTTTATGCACCTCAAGCCCATTAATGCTTGCGCACGATTGTAAATGTTCCCATGGGGATCAGATTGGTTCAAAGTGTGTCAGATTTACAGACCCCGTTCTCGTTTCTGCTAACGGCAGGAGTTGCTCTGTTTCATTGTAATCCCTTCTCTTATTTATTATAGAGAAAACTATTCGGGTGGTTTCCACCGAGTTAAATCGGAGCAAGATTCCAATTATTTTCTCCATCCAATACTAGTCTTATTTTCAACTTTATTTGATGGAGTCATTACATTATTAGTCGGTGGACTCAGCGCGAAAGTTAGTCAGTGATCGGCATTCCAATGTAAATATTCCTCTCTCAACAGGAGACTTGATACTTGACCAATGTGAATATAATTTAAGATGCCCCTAACGTACAATGAACGACAGCAATGCTAAGAATCAGACCCGGCCCCGGTGGCGGCGGGGTAACGTCCTCGTCTGCCATTCCAAGGGTCGCGGGTTCGATTCCCGCCTGGGTGAGTTTCGCTCCATCTAGGGCTTGGGTGTTTGTAAATGTGACCATTGTTATCGTTGTTAATAGTTCGATGTAAAGGCCAAAATGTGCTGTTTTCGCACTTATACTGAATAAATAAAATAAATAAATAAATAAATAAGACCCGTAAGTGTCCTGATAATTGCATTGAAAATAGAAATTTAAGGGTTCTTGACAGTGCGCTAAGTTTGCTTATCCTCTAGTCCATTCATAATGCAGCGCCAAATTGAAGAAGCAGCAATGAGGGCATGGCGACGTTTCTAAGGTCTGTTTTTAGATTCCAAATTCTAGACAGGTCTAGTCTGTAATCAGGCTCCCAATCGTACTCTTGTAACGCAGTGAGGACCATCCCGCACTATCGGATATCTGAAAACTGGACCAAAAGTATGTAACTGTTATTGACGCACTTCATCGGAAAATGACGAATAATTCTTTTGATTCTAAATTTCCTTGCTCACATTCAATCGAATGTACTAGCAAGAATTCGACATTAACTCAGTCGATTTGGACACGCTTGGATTCTTCCATTCTTAACCTGCATGAGTTAGGAACTGTGTGTAGAGATTGGCATCGATTCATTTTCATCCATATTAGAGACGGCGGCATACTTTGAGTGATCTGAATGATCGAATTCAAGGTTACTGCGTGTGTCGAGCTATAAAACTACGACAATTTTCAAATTCAGACAAATTTTACTCGTTAAATTGAAATGTTCGGGAAATACTTCACACATTCCGTAAATATCTCGACTATATGTTTATAAAAATAGATACGTAATTAAAAATATTTAATTGAGAATTTCTGAATATAAAAGTAGGTGATTATTTATCACGCTTTATTGTTACAAGTGTTATGATATAATCCTGAAAGGATGCCAAGGCCCTACGCTAACCACGAGAGATGGCGATTGAGGTAACAATCTCCGATAAAGTACCTTGGAACGGACGCAAAGACATTTTTTCCCCACTAATCAGGCAACGAATTGGAATTTGGGTTTCTAAATGAGAAAGATGTCACCGGATATTGGACGCCACACAGAACATATTCATAATATGTGTGAAGAACACGAAAAGTCCCAGACAATGAAAACATTTTCATTCCCTAAATTAATTTTTCAACTCTAGTGGAAGAAATACTGTTTCAATTTTGAAATGTTGTTAAACGTTTGTGTGAGAATTGATTTAATATACATTAGAATGGTGATGACAGCGGTGGTCACGCATTCAGGGAGGAGTAGGGAAGCGCTCTCCGACTGCTCACCACCGCTACCACATGGCACGGTGTGATTGCCACCAATGCCTATACCAATGCTGAGTGGTGGGTTGGGATGATTCATTCTTTCAGAAGGAACGGTTTCTTATTAGAGTTGGATGTGCATTCCTCAGTTAAATATTATTAGCTGTAGCTTTGGCGGAACTGGTTTATATCAGTAGCGATGAAGAAAATGTTTCGTCAAAATACCTAACGGTGGTTATACGCTGGTTAAGTAGCATTGGGAGAAAGGAATCTAAAGCTAGAAATTGAAAGGAATTCAATGCTTGACAGTGCACATGTTTGGATGCTTTATTACGTTTTTTTTGCGCGTTTATTTTTTTGCAAATACATTTTAATCAGTGCCATGAATTAATTTAACCCATTGTGTGTTAGGCATTGAAGGAATATCCTATTGATTATATTAATCGCTTTTCTATAATGTTGAACGAAGAAGTTACCGATATACCAACAACATTGTGATTTCTGGGTCTTCTACGTGCTCCACATTCGACTCGACGGTAAATTTTCGACGGGGGTAGACTTCACCAATTCGTCTGAATCGCCAGAAAGTCAGGACGACCACAGAAAAAAGTTCTTGTTGATGTAACTCAAGTTTTTTGAGACAGAAATATGTCCTGGCCAACGAAACTTTTCATTTTACCACATTAGAGTCTTTAGACGATTGTCTTGCATGTCTCATTATTCAGTTATGGTGGGGAGTTTTCTTTAGAAACTGTTGTTGGACTGGTGCGGGCAATTTGTCCCCATAATTGCAAAGTTGCACAGTTTCAAAGGGAATGTGGACGAGTAAGGTGAGCTTAAAGTGCAGCCTTCCATCAAAGGCATATTATGAGCATGAGTAATATTTGCTGACTTGCATCCAGATAGACGAAAAAATAAATAAATGATGCAAATAATCAAAAGAATCAAATACTGTGAGGAGACCATCATAGATACTTCTTGTTTCATCATGAATCTATCTTTTACAATACAAGTTCTACTTATTTTTTATTCAATCAACTTCACTAGGTTAAATAATCATTCAAAGACCGATAGATAGAGATGATGACGAAAAATTTTAAGGTTACCGTGGATACAGAATAGGAAACCTGGTTGACAGAAAAAATACTTCGTAGCTAAAAGGCATATATCCCAGTGAGTTCTAAAGAGTGATAGAGTGTATAATAAGCGATGGATCGGAGCTGTGACTTTAATCTATGATTGGGCTTTAATGCCTAAGCCACCAACACGAATTTTCTTAGAACTTAAAGGGTATCGTCAAGACAAGTCTTCATGAAACGTTGATATTTCAATTTTATGTAAATAAATTCGAGTTCGCGAGACAGTTCAAATTTTGCGCTGACTAGTTGGACTAACTATATGAATAATATGGACATACGTATTAGCAGGAGAATCCAAATCGGCTGCCAGTTAAAATTTCACGGTAGTCATAGATGCTGCAGTATGATAAGAGTTTTAGGCATTTTATGTTTTACGTGAAGAATATCTTATTTGACGTGGGATCAATAAAATTTGATTACCGCTTCATATTCTTTCCAAATCAGCAACAAAAATATTTTTCCGCTCTATAGCTAATGCCAGTTATGAACTGATATAAATTTGCGAGACTAAAATGTTTTCCAACTTTACTAAGAATGTCGTAGTTTTAACTTCCAAGGAGAAGTTGACCGTGTATTTTAAGTATGTCAATAATGCTTAACCAATTCTAACTAAATTATGTAAAGCCAATTTTGTTCGCACGACTATGTTAATGCATTTATTATATATTATAATGGAGTGAGGTATCAATAGTAAACAATATAATTACGCTGGATTAAGAATAATTCATTTTAATTAAAAAAACAGAAATTATTAATGAGGGAAAACATTTATGTTCCTCAAAAATTAACAATGGTAGGAAATATACAAGTATCTATTTCAGTGTGGTTTAAGGGATTTGCGTATTTCAGAATGTCTTCTTTTCTGTTGGGGCGAGGAAATTTAGCATCGAAATGGGATGGTTGTATCCAAACATATAGCCAAAAAGTTATAAATAGCTGGGTCGAGCTGACTGACAACCCTTTGTTTTTTTTATTATTCCCGGCATTAAAAAATGCATTTCACTTGATTTCTTTGGGTAAGCGGCAATATTGAGTCTTCAACAGGAATGACTTCTATTGTTTACTTGGCAACTATAGACTCCATGACCCCTTTTTGAAGGAACAATATTTTGTGAACTCCCACAGAGTGACTTCACCGACATACATATATGGAAAATAAAAATAAAATTTTACTCTCTCTTTCTCCCTCGCCTTCTCCTTACTCTCTTCAATTATTCTTCAACTTCTCAGTCCGATTCGTAGTCAGTCCCTCAATGCATCCATTTACGTATATCGCTCCATGAAGTCAGATCCAGTATAAGCCCACAGTGCATTAGGACCCGCGTGACAAAATAATTTTCCTCTAAGCACGTCGTGAACAAAACATGCCATTCTCGGTCAGAACCGGGAAACGGGGAGAGGCGAGTTAAAACGTTCCTCTGCCTCCTCTCCTACTATGTCTGTTAGTTGCGTCCAACCACCTCCTGCCCCCATGCCTACCTGCCAACCCTTATGACAATTCTAATTTCGGACTGTGTATCGTCCGTTTGATTACGACGTTTTGATTACTAATTACGACGCAGCGTAAGGCATTGTACCCCCCCCCGCCCCGCTCCCTCTCATGCGCCAGCCATCCGAAGGACTTTGGCGAGGGTCAACCTGTCCCCGGACACGCCCGTCTGTTTTCCTACCTCCTCCCTTCCCCCTTCCGCTCTTGTCTCCGTTCCCCCGTTCTCGATCCTCCCTCCCGGTCCACCTCCCTCTGCTCCTCACCGGATCCCGCCACCGTACCTCTGAATTCCCTCCCTCGCCTCTGCAATCCCCATCCTCAGCCTCAGAGAACTCACTCTCACCCCACCCACCTTCCCTCCTCCACCATCCCCACCTCTCCCCTCCCACCTCTCTCTCCCAATTACCCCATTGTTTAGCTCCTGTTCCGTTGAGTTGATTCTGCCTTCCCCTCACCGCCGTCGCTGCTGTCGGCGACGCACCTGCCTCCGTGGGTTGGAAATGGCTTTTGCCTGCCCGTGACGTTTCGGCGCACACAACAGACTTTAGCTCGCGTGCTGTTGGACAAAGGCTTATATTTACCCGGGCGCCACGGGAACGGCCTTCCACGCCATTGGCCCCATGTGGGGAGGACGGGAAGAAAATGCCAGTCAAATTGAGGGAGGGTGGTTGAAGACGGGGAAGGGGAGCGGGAAGGGGAAGGAGTTGAGGAAGAAGAATTTGATAAGGTGGAGAGAGCACTTGTTGGGGGAGTGAGGTACGGGGGGGAAGGGATGGAGGGTTGGTGGAAAAGGGAACTAGCCCTGTACTCTTGTTCCCCTTCTCTTACTTTTCTGGGGGCGAGCGTTTTTCTCAAGGCGAGGGACAGAAAAATAATCTTCTTCATTCCCTTTTCGATAATAGTTTCAAAACGATTTACGAGGACTGAGCTTAAGAGTATTGGACCTAGTTAGTGATTCTCCTCACGCTTTGATTTTCATGCATATATCATATTTTTGCAGGAACAAATTATCCGCGAGGTATATTTTTACCGGCCTTGCCCGTATGCTGCCATAATTGTGTTTGACACTTGATTCCAAATGAATTTATCAGTATCGTTTCTAATGGGAAACGAAATTATTAAGGAAGGTAGTTAGATATTTTAGACAATTTTCTGCAAGAAGGATCATTATGTGCTCAAAATCAGTTTTTCATCGTCCCATATTAACATTACTTCCCCGAAGTAAGACCCGATTTTTTTTACCATCTGAAGTGGGTTCAAACCCCAACTTGAGGATGATGACTGTGTTAATTCTGGGATTTTGGCCTCAGAACAACGTGTTGACCAGCCAAGGATGGCTTATTGGAATCCAAGAAGCACAACGCCGGCCAAAGATATCGGAAGAAAAAAATAACCCTTAAGTAGTGTTAAATTCAAACTTCATTATAGGGTCACCAGATCCCTTCCTGTGCCACCATTTGGTTTCACACGGAGTTCTAGTTATCCGAAAATCAGAGAGAATCGTTCAAAAGCATCACCCGAGAATTGAAATCGAACCCCTCAGGTCAGTAAACAAAAGCTCTACCCATTGGGTGGACTACGACACCGGAAATTTAAATTGTAAGGCACTTATTTTCCGTAGATTCCTTTTTTTTGTAAACCAGTTTACACTTTCTACGGGTATGAGTATGTGAATTTCTGTGGGAAGCGCTTTTTATCTTTTGACGCAAAAACTATGCCTTCCGAATGTATTTACACTTTTTAACCCACGCTTAGGACCTGGAGGCTCTTGTGTAAACCTTTTGCCTGAGGAAACCAGGTCGCTAATCTGGATCCTACGTTATAAACTGACAGCCAGGTCGTGGCAGGGCTTCTTCAAATTGTTCTTTGGCTTGCTTCGGTGGAACGTTGAAAAATGTTTACCGTTCTTGTCATTAAATAATGATAATTATTTTTTCTCTAACCATATTGGATTGAACTGGATTACTCGGGGTTTAATAATTTACATCACAATAGAAGAGATCAAAATAATGTAATGCATAATTCTACAACAATATGTATTTATAATGTGTTTGATAATCGTCTGTATTGGGTCAGTGTTTTTTTGGTATTTCAATGTTTCCGGCTTTTACAGCGGAAAAGAGAAAGAGGGTTTTCTGACCTATGCTTGTCTGCAACGATACATTTTTCTTTATGGAGTTTATGTGTTGAATTACGAGAGAAATAATTTATCAGAATATTTAGCGGTAAATAACGTACAATCTCCAAAAAATTGAAAAGTTTGGTGTCGAGAAATCTTGCAGGACCACGGTAAGACCAACGCGGATGCCGAACCATAAATCGTTTCCACTGAGGTAGGGATACTTTTTAAGCGAAGAAAAATTTCTTTGGGATGGAGGGATAAAAATTCGTTTACAACAAAATGGCACAAAAAATCCATGTGTCAAAGACCCTAAGCTACCTGAGATTTTATTTGGGTTGTAGTCAAAATAATAGTGATAGAAAATGGATTTTCTACCCCTGATATGTGTTTAAGCTCTTTGAGAACTTAGCTCTCCCACCTCTTACAAGAGGGGACCTTTTCACTATTCTGGCGGGGAGGAAAACAAGATCGGGAAAACAGCCTATAAGAAATTGTATGAAGGGTGTATCAAATGATCAGTTATATTAACTCGGTATTCACTGATGGAAATTTAAATAAAAAATTTAAAACAAGATTTCTAAAATAATGGAGCATATTAAACCACCACCAAAGTTGGTACTTATGGGCGAGCATTCGACTCTTACAACATTTCATGATGAAAACTTATTGATACCACTTGTGACGGCTGGTTTGGACAGTTATGGACACGAAAATAAAAGCTCGGAGCTTATAACGGCGGGTCTTATTCATGGCTCAGTGGAAACTGACGTGGTGTCAATGTCACTCAAACTGGAAAATATTAAAACGGGAAACGAACCGGGAAATGATTGTGCCTTTCCCCATTCCTACTCTCATCTCATCATCGCAAGCCTTCCAATCGATTCCTTAGGTTGATTATACTTTGATCAAAAAGAATTTGGAAATTCTGGAATTTACCCAGAACTTCTGGGCTTGTCCCAAAAATAAACTCCGAATGGGGTCTATTATGAACAGAGCGAAATTCGGTGACCGTGAAAAGTGAAATGACATTCGGCTCACTACGCCTTGTTGTTTACCCACATCCTGTCTTCTTGCATGCTGATACCCTGTCGCCCGCTTCGCACCCCGCGTCCTCGGAAATTCCCGAGTGAGAGAATAGGTGGTGGAGGAGAAAGAACTTGAGAAAGAAAAATAAGACGATTATTAGTCGTAACCGGAATAATCGAAACATCGACAGAGTTTATGTCGCGGAGCACATTTCGCTCCAGTGGGACTGACGCTGCTTCTGCTGCCACCTGTCTATTTCTCCGCAAACGCCGCATACATGTATGTAATATCTGTCAAACGCACGGTAGGACTCCGCTCACGCGAGCTGGGGACATATGGGGGGGGGGAGAAGGGAGCGGGGCGGGCTGGGGGAAGTAGGATGGGTTTGGGTATCGGTCCCTCTCATAACCTGCCATTCCATAACCGAAATCGCATAAACTACTACATGAAAACGGTCTGTATAAATGGCCGAGACATGTCATGACTGGGCATGACGTACCTACGCAAACGTCTTGCACATAGCCTCACGATTCATTAAGGTCGAACTTATAGCTGGAGGTAGGTTCATTTTAATATCTTGCCTCTATACGCCCGAGCCTATCTCGCTGAGATCTGAGTGGTGAGGATGGGCTTGAAACTCATGGAATTACATATATAAGACTCATTTATGACAGAGGTTAATGGATTTAAATGTTATCTGAAACGTATTTCTGCGAAGTCTTGTGAAGAGATGTCGCCGTTTCTCTCTGTCTATTTCTCCGGAATCGTTTATGATGTTATATGGGCCTGGATAACTTGGCGGTCATCGCTCTCTCGCCTATTAATCCAAGACTGTCGGGTTCGAGTATCTGCTCGGGCACCTGCTCTTTCTTAACTCTGTTCGCCAGTCTCATGAGATACGGCAATCCAATCGCGATGGAAAGGGCTAGCTAAAGGTTGAAGAGGAGACGTAACCGACGCGGTACCTTAAGCCACGTATCCATTGTATTCATTCTCAATCGAAGGAGACGGCCCCCTTTTAAACGCGCTGCTTTGCCAGAGGTCGGCGGTGAACCCGCTAAGGAGAGCGGAAACGGGAGCAGAATTTTAATCCAGACCCTTCCTCCCTGAAAAAAAATATGGGATATTTTAGGTCTGGGGGTCGTGGTCGCGGACAATTGGGTTGAGCGAGAGAGAGGGGAGGATTGAAAGCCCTTGTGTGAACAGGGAAGCGTCCGATGCCAAAATAAATTTTGACGGAATGACTGCGGCACTCCTCTATCCCCCGTTCCCCTACTCAGCCTCGGTCAAGCAAAGCCGGGTGCTGAAATGGGCTCCACCGCCCTGCCCGCGGCAGAGCAAGGGTGAGAATTTGGTAAGTAAGGGGAGGGCGACGCGGGTAGGGGGGGAAGAGAAAATTGGTGATGCTGTGGAGTGATGGAAAGGGGTCGGACGGACGCAAGGGCCGGCGGAGTGTGTCCGTGTGTGTGTGTGTGTGTTGGGGGAGGGGGAACCCGCGGAGTTTTGCCGCGGACGCGATGAGATTAGGTCGGGACCATTTCCGTGTTTGTAGAGATTGAAGGCCGGATTGGTACTCTCGGTCGGACCAAAACAAACGGGATACTCCGAAGGATATCATCCCTTCCATTGTGCACCGTTCCTCGCTCGTCTGCATGGTGGGAATACGTAAACAACAACGCGGCAGGAGTGGACGGGAGTGAAGGGGTTTGAGGACGGCGGGCGGGGTGGAAGTGTTTTGTGGGAAGGGCTTTGTGTTTATTTCATCCTGCCCGCATCGATTGTCCCTCCTTTGCCCCGTCATGGCCCGAATATGTCCCGCATTCAAGTTCATCGCCGTTTTTGCCCGCTATCTTCGGAGAATTCGCTTCGAATATTCCCGTCCACAGGCCATACCTCTCACTATGTTCTTTTGAGGTCCTTTTCCACCGAAACCGATTTAGATGTGCGGCGAGTCTTCCTCGTACATCCCTTTCCACGAAGCATCAAACCAAAATCCCATCTTTTTTATCTGTCCAAGCCTTCCGTCGAACCAGAGGAAAACACTGGTTTGCGGGAACCGTAAACATTGTCAGCAGTGCTTCCGAGGCTTGTGGTCGGGAACTCGCGGCCGGAAATAGGAAATGATGGCGGCCTACTCTTTTCCATTACGAGATACAACTTATTAAAAATATAGTTTCAAATTAATTTTTTGTTACACGTATTGCCATATCATTGACCATAGGCTTTTACTGTACATAAATACTTATGGGTAAATTGGACGTCTGTAATGGAAAATGCAGAAGTGTTCATAAGGAGGGAGCAATACAAAAACGATGGCCAACTAACTCAACATGTAAAAGAAAATAGTGCGAGGAAGGAAATTAGAGAAGGAGAGATTTCTAGAGGAAGATAGTTGATGCTTTACATGACCTCTATTTTCGGTCAAACGGGAGTTGGAAAAACCTTCCAAGAAATAAGGAGACATAAACATAAAAGAGAAAAAATCAATCAGGTAGGTTAAAAAAGTGTCATTTTCCCCGGAAGTTCATTTTATTTCCTACTTCAAATTTCATTTTCGACACTTTTAGCGAACCTTTATTTAAATAGAGAAATTAAAAAAAGGCCATTCGCCTTGATCGGCATTCAAGCCCGGATCCTTCGATGTCCGTCCGAGTGCTCCAACCAATGAAACAATGAGTTATTTTTACAATTTATCAATTTCTGCATTTCAATACATATTAGCGAATGACTCCGTTAAAAGTTACTGTCGCGGTATCTCCCGCAGTTCTTTAAACCTTGATTACGATAAGTAATTATAAATATATACTCTGGCCTTAGCTGTTGGTAGGTACTTCTTAATTAATTTAAGGTATTTTACGATTGGGATATGAAATGGTCTTCGTTGTTTTCAAGATAATCCTTTTTCTAACATGTCGTTTAAATATCGTCCAGAGTCTGAACCGCAGGAAATGCCGCACAGCAACTTTGGCGGAGTTACTCTATGATACACTCACAAATGATAGAATTTCGAACAGGAAAAATGTAAAATACTGATACACGTCTAGGTAAATAATTTTTACACTATTAAATCCGTAATTAAAATAACTGTAAGCTAATATTTACAACAAGCCTGTATTTGAGAGCTTTCTATAAGGGGTAGGGTACTCCATGTGCATATAGTCTGTTTACAAATTTTTCTTTGTCCCAACCAAACGTCCCATCCTACGGAAGTCGCACCCACTCCCAGTGCTCTACCTATGGTACCTCAAGTAGGGATCGGGATACCGCTGAAAAATATTAATTGTCTCCGGACCCTCACGGTGGGAAGCCTGTCCGTTAGCCATCGCAACATTCTCTATCTCCCACATTGCATTCATTGCCACAACTATTTCTGAGATACAATGGTCAGAATCTCGAAGGTACGAATGTCAAAAACATTGTACCCTAAGTAGGTACATCGCAAAAACGTTACTCGGACACAAAAGTACAAACGGTACTTGAGTATTTCATAGTGTGATTTCTTAAATGTATTTATTTATTTCATACATGCGTTAAGGATTGAGCGTTAAATTGCCTTTTTTGCCTTCTGGTTAAAGACAAAATGTTTGTCTTAGGGAGGAAAGGTTATCACCTAACGATTCATTTTCTCTTTTACATATAACATATATTGTACAAGGAAATTGAGCTACCTCTATCTGTGCACAATTTAGTGATACATAACAAATGATAATTATTGCCGCTATTTAAAGCGTTACTTTTAATTTGTCTTTAATGATTATTGTTGATTATAAAAATCGTACTAACAGCCTGACGGAATACCTCATGAAGCTTGTCTTTGTCATTATTACTTCAGTACCATCGTGAGTTCAGTATATTTGGTTCCATTTTTTTATTTTTAGCTAGATTATTGTTAGTATTTTGTTTAGGTTTATTTGTTCAATGTGGGCCATCAAAGACGACCAGTATTCGCCTATCATGACTTTTTCCAGGAAACCGCGGGTATTTGAATTATTGAATTGATACAGTGCAACGTATCTTTTTTCCGAAAAAACTGCTCATTCCCCTCTCGGAAGACGTAAATCGGAATTAAAGGGTGACTGGAACATTGATGAAAGAAATTCAAGCATTATATTTTCTTTCTCTTAAGTTTTAACCAAATATTTGGGGCGTTTAGACAAAGAGAATTTGATTAATGTTCCAAGAATATCTTAAAACCAATTTAATACGTTCGCGAGTAAATCCAACTTTACGATGATGTTTTCAAAATTTAATTCATCGTGATAAACGTATAATCTTTTTCTGTTTTCAAATGTAGCTGTGCAGAATGAGAGGCAGCCCCGGAACACGGCAACCATCCGCCCAGAGGCGCTGGTGGAGATGGACCACGAAAGAGCACTTAGGGAAGCTGCTGTGGCTGTTGGGGTGTTCGGGTAAGTAACGTTGAATTTGGCTAATTAACAGACGATTCTCTCAATTTCATGAACTATCAACGTACCATTATTCTTTTTTTAAATTCGTGTTTTAGCTTCTAGTAACCAAGGACTAGAATATATGACAACAACTTGACATTATTTGTCATTCATTCTTTAATTAATAAAATTGAATTGTTATGAGACAGTAAATAATGCATCATGCAGTTTGTGAAAAAAATAAATTAAATAGAAATTTTCAACAGTGTGAAAATGAAAAACGTCCTAGAAGTGCATTTACTCTGTGTACATCATTTATTTGTAACATTTTTCAACCTTTATTTATCGAATAAATAGGCTTAAAATGTGCAGAATAGCCTTATTTGTGGCAGTTTTTCAAATTAAATGAATGTCCGCTGAGTCATTATTTAATATATTTCCTGAATCCTTTGCTTTTTAGACAAAAGTCTTTCAATGCGAACATTGAGTGAGAAATAGGATTTTTTAACAGTTGCTCGGGCAGTGAATTAGGACTTTTTTCTATCATTAACTGCATAAAAATTGCCAAGATTGAAAACTAATGTTATACACACTTTCTTCACAAAATATTTAAATTATTCTTCGAATGGCGTTACTCGCTGCATTTATTCTATGATTTACGTTTAGTTTGAAATCAGTAAACATACTTAGTATTTATAAAGTACGTACATATTATATGACTATTATTAATAGGCGTTAATTTTGACAATTAAATATCACAATATGCACTGAAAACTTGTCTTACCATGACAAATTTAATAGGGGATTTCACGAAGTATTTTTCATGCATGGAAAGCCTCATAATGTTAGACCAGTTAGAAAATAATTAAATTTTAGTACGTGTTGAAGGGTCATTATGATAGCGACAAAAATTTGACACATAATAATAATTATTTACAGAATACCTCTGGAAGGTTGTGCCACCACCATCACCCTGAGGTATGACTTTCACATCATATTGACTTTCATATTGAGTTGCACGTATTTCATTTTTAATATACTTTAAATGAATTGATATTCTTCAATCAAATTGCTCAACTGCAGATAATATAGCGTTTATAGGACGCTGTACTAACCTTCCATGTTGGTAGGTGCGCACATGAGGAACGATAGCTCGTAATGAAGAGCGTAATCAATGTCAATATTTACCAAAAGCAGAATATTATGCAGACAATAGAAAATGGACGCCCCTTTAATTAATCTCGTATACTGACGTTCTAGGGACGGCGTTTAATATTTTCATGTCGCCATGAGAATTCCTTATGTAGTTCTTATTTATTTATTCAAATTCTGCTAACATTGAAAGAAATGTTTCGGAAGCCATCATAATGGCTTTTCGTATTCGCGTCCACGTATTTATTTGAAAGAAATCATAATGATTTATTTAATTTGAATTGAGTCCCTCAAATTAAATGAATTTCATACGTTTGAGAGTGATAGTACAATTGATCATCATCGAATTGAAACATGAGGTATGTAAACCGTCTTGAACCAATCTCTTGGTACTGTTAAAAGTCTCTCCATCCAATATCATCTGCCCTATTTGTTTTCTTTTAGTACCGCGCATGCATAAACAGCGATGAGCGGAATTTGTATAACATTTATTCACCTTATGAAACAAAGCCAGGGAAAAATAAAATCCGGGACCAGAATTTGGAAGGGAACGGAATGTTTCGCGAGGAACAAATCCGGCGGTGTGTCGCCAATTCCATTCAGCCCTCGAATTGGGGACGGGAGAGAAACGGGGAGGAACAATAGCGGGACCGAGAGACAGAGAGAGAGAGAGGTTTTGGGCGTACACATGGGGGCGATGGTGGAAATAGGAATTGATTCCGGACCAACACGAGTCGAGGTGCACGATAATTGCCGTTTTACACGTTAAACCGAGCTCCAGCTACATTTTATCGTGCACAGATTGAGCGGGGATAAAGGGAGGGACGGCCGGGGGTTACGGGGAGGGACGAGGCGAGTCGGCAGCATTCGAAACAGGTTTGTTTATACTGTTGCTGGACCGCTGCGACCCTCGATCACCGCATATTTCTTCCTTGCTGCTTTTGGGAGGCGGGAGAGAGAGAGAGAAAGGGAAGGGGCAGGGGATGGGGAGTGGCATGAGGCTGGAAGCGGGTTACATTGTATACGCTAGGGAGAGTCGCATATGGCCCAGGATATCTGCTATGAACGGGGATAAATATCATCTCATAACCTGTCCTTCCTCCTCCACCCCCCCCACCCACTTCCATATCTGCGCCCTCACATTCCCCGTCTACCCACTCCTCCTCTCCAACTCTCTCGCAATCTCCATTTCCCTAATATCCTGTCGCTTAAATAACACCAGGAACCCGCGTCATTTTTATTATTGAATCAACGGCCTTGACCTGACCATCAATCTAGAAGGCGAATATAGTAGGTTGACACATGCTCTTGGTCCCCTCCCCCTTGCGTACCCAACCCCCTCCCCTCGCCGCCGCAAGAGGGATTCACTTCCCCAGCCCTCTGTCTCCAACGCCCGAACATGTGGGCACTCTTTGCCCCCGTCGCAGTCTCCACCGAGCGAATATCTTAGTGGCAGCGCACAAATGGTCATATAGTCCTCCCCCGAGAGGTACTTATTTGCATTCCGCCCACCATCACCCTCCTTGCATAGTCACGAGGAAATATTTACTTTTGAATGATATGTCGGATTTGACACCGTGTACCGTGCCTTTTTCCTTCCATTCATATGTTTAATATTTTTCTTCGTCCACTTTCAATCCCCAGAGCTTCAACGTGCCATCCCTTATCAATAGACCTGCAGTATTGCTAGAGCCTTTCTGTGTGAAATAAAATAACAAGGAATGAAATGAATAATCTACACCCATCAGTTTCCTGATATGTAAATTCAAAAAAAATTATGAACAATTTAATTATTGGTATTTACTTGTATTACTCTTGCAAAAAAATTAAAAGTATTCATCCCCCTTTAAAATATTGCACGCTTCAGATGCGGACAAAAAGTTGAGAATTAAAAATGAGCTGGTGTTGAAGTGTTGGAACGTTGCATCTACTCGTTACACGAAAAAAATTTTAAGTTTCTGTAGTAATTCGCTTCAACTGAAGTAATTTTCAAAATTTAATGGTTCGCTTTCATCTGTAAATCGGATTTTGACAACTGTATCGGTTCGAGGTAAAAAAATGAAACCACACTCCACGCAAAATTTTCTTTGCTTCGTTGCGTTTTTATTACGAAATATCAACTGCAGGTTGCCAGGTTTAATGTTTCGGTTACATTTATTAAATTGAAAAGGCAGTTGCCTAAAATCAAATCAATCTATCCAAATACAAGCAACTAGATATTATTCTAACGTTTCTAATTCAGTCATCAAAATTAACGTATTGAGCATAGAAATAAGCATTCATTGCCAGAAATCATCAAACTGGTAAAGCTACACATAAAAAGGCTAAAGATGTTTCACAGTAGACTCTACATATAAATTACAAATAATTCTATGAGCGGACAGCGGGAGGCTTCAGTTAAAAAGTAAATTTGGTCCCAAAACACAGCACTGTGAATATCTTAGCGAAGAAGCGGCTATGTACACGTACTCAGCCGCTTTTTCTAAGTGAACTTGGTGACTCGGGTTATTATCTACACGTAAGCTTCGAAAGGAGGGTTGCTGTGTTGGATATACTGTGTGAAAAGCTGTGTTGGATAAACTGAGTAAAACAGCAAAATATCTGAATGATGAAAAGCAGGAGTTGCTCTTCTTTGTCATCGAGACGAGCTATACAGCACCTTAGTACAAAAAAGTAACAAACAACCGTTTAAGATATATACGCCACGTTTATGTAAGACCGCCGCCCACTTCATAAACCAAACTACCGTCACACTCCTGATCAATCAAGCACTAACAGATTGGATGAGGGGAGAGGCGACGTCGGACCCCGCCCCCTCGAATCCCGCCCACACGCGAGGGGACAAAACCATCCCTCCCGCCCTCACCCCATCTCCGGATTTACCACCCGTAAGCAGCACACATCCCGGGAGCAAACCCCCTCCCCACATTCTACCCCGATCTCCCGCCCACCCCGAACACACAAGCATAGGAGCACCACCCCCACGAGCTTCGGGGGACTCGCCAAAATCCCAGCGGCAACAATCCTCCCGCCACCCGACCCCCGCCTATCTTTCCCTCCACTCTCCCCTTCCCCGGACAGTCGGCGCGACGCTCCTCCACCCCATTAGCATCACAAGAGAAGGTTTGGCGGGAGGGGGTTAAAGGGAGGGAGGGGTTGATTTGGGAAGGGGGAAGTGGCAGCCGGTTTGGAAAAGGGTGGGAGCTACGGGGATGGGAAGAGTATTGGAGGGGAGAGGGCGGATTTTTTTTGACGGAGGGAGCAGGGTCGGTTGCCGTGGAGGATGGCTGACGGAAGGGGCAGGAGAGGAATAGCCGCGCCTTTGGCTCTCCGGGGTGGGCGTGTGCTTGAAGGGCCTGTGCCGGGGTGGGAGAGTGGCTGTAGTGGTGGTGTTAGTAGTGGCAATAGGGAGGGGCCCTTAAAGATAAACTCGCCCTTCCACCCTCGTACACACAAACACGAGGACACACGCACGGGAGCTTCAAACCACACAGCAAACACACACGCGGAGCCGTCCTCCCTTCTGGCGACCTACCCCTCCCCCCTCCCTGAACTTCCCTGTCCCAGCCCTCTCTCCTGCTCACTTTTATTGCCTCATCCTCTACCTCGGTCCGCCAGATGAGAGCACCTGCTCTCCCTCGGCTCCTCTTCCCGTTCGCTGGCACTAACCACTATACTCCCCCACCCCTACTCACCGTGAAACCCTCGATGCCGTACCCACCGCGACTTTCCTCCCGACCCCCCTTCACTTAGCCGCCCTTCCTTCCACCCGATGCCCTGCAACCCGTCCTCCCGTCCCTCGCATGCCCTCAGTCACCCCCTTAATCCCTCTCAACCACCCTCCTCCACCCTAAAACCCCTCCCCCCGAACTTCGCCCTTCACTCCCGTAAACCTCCGCATCTTCCCTCGCTCATTTCAACCCGAAACGTACCAAACTTATCCCATGCATATATGTATGTGCATATAACCTACGCGCGGACGCAGCTCGATTCCCCATGCAGTCAAACGAGACTCGCGGAGCGTGCAGTCAAATGGGACAGTAAATCCCTCATCCCGTCCCCCCCCCCGAGTTCTCTCCGTCCTCCGACCCCTCGCGGATCTCTCTTCCTCTGCCCGCCAACAAACCATTAAGCACGCGCCTCCCCCATCATCAAACGAGAGGCCTGCCTCACTTACCCTTGACATTTCGGCACCATAACTCCCAGCGATTAATTTCAAATGAGCCAGACGGATCAGGTTCGTCCCTCCAGTCGGGCCTTTTTATTTCGCGAATCGTCCTGGAGGGGAGAGAGACTGCGAGGTAGGGGTAAGGGGTTGGTGTATCGAGGGAGTGGAATGCGGAGGTGGAAGGGAGTTCAGAGGGTGCGCGATGGTTGCCTGAGGGTGTGGAGCGGGGTCCGAAAGGGGATGCGAGGGAGGCTGTGCGCGAAAATGGGAAACCGTCCCCCGCCCCAACTCGCCTTGATGAATGCGTTTTGCGGGTTTGGGGAGATGCGAAACAATCACACGAAGCGGTCCCCGGTCGCTCGTCAACCAGACTGTGTTTTTTTTCGCTCTCTCCATTTCCTGACCGACCCCTCCCCCTTCTGCCACACTCCGCCTCCTACCCTTCCGTCCGCCCCCTTCCATCCCCTCCATGCACGCACACAAACCCCCGCGATCATTCACGGCGAGTGGGGACACGCGCTCGGCGGCCCGCGGAAAGGGGGGAGGTTAGAGGGGGGGCGGTTGAAGTCCCCTACCCCTAGCCACCGCCCGCCGGTCGACGGTGCGCTTCCCACTAATTGATTTGCCTCTGCCGGCGAAACGTGATTTCCATCGCAGTCTCGAAAAATGTTAGTTTTCCTAACGATAAGCAGCAAAAGTTCTGCACACGCGAGGTGAAATTGATTAAAAGTGTACATAAATTACCGGGACCTGCCTGTAATGGTGATGGGGAAAGATAAATCTTTGGGTAAGGGTAATTCGAGTAATCAAAGTAATTATTTATCAGTTCAGAAAGTAAAAAGTTATTTTGTTCGTGAAATTAATTCTATAGCACTTCCGAAATTCAAAGATTCAGGCCAAATTCAAAGATTCAGGCCATTATTTAACGCCACTAATGTTATATATTCAACAACAAATCAAACATTTGTAAAATGGTTTTATAATGTTGATATCATGTTTATCCCTAATAAAACTTTGATTAAAACTGTTTAAATTTGATCTATGAAAAGGCTTAGATGATACATGAGCTATTGAGTCATTCACAGCGCTACCATGCTGTATGAAATATCTTGAGCAATTTTCTATTTTAAGATTCGATATCGATGCAGCCTTTTCAAACTCCAATCTCACTTCCAATGTTAACATATATTGCTCAAAATTGCTGTGTAGAATCCACACAGTCTCCAAATCTCTCAATATGCTTTCAAATTGACATTAGGGAGCTGCGCGATGACTTTCAGCTTCTACCTAAGGCTTACATTACAGAAGAACGAGCTTAACAATTGCAAAAACAGCATAAAAATTGAACGTTTTCAAAAACATATTTAAGAGTTAAGTCTTAAAATTCATGTCTAGGCATGTCATGTCTAAGTACAATACCGTTCCATTAACCCAACAATAAAGAAATCCGCACGTAGCCCGAAGTGCACCAATGTTGGCATTAATTTCAAATCGGATTCTGTTTTATGAGATTAAAAGAATATAGATAACAATCAATCTATCAATTAATTTTACTTCATTATAATTTACCCTGACAAAATTATAAGAGGAGGGGGTGGATCCATAAAATTTTCACGTAGCTCAAATGGATATATTAAATGTATACAATATAACAGTCGGTATGAGTAGGAATTAGTATAAACATATTTAGCTGGAACTAAAATATAAATTTTATAAAAATGATTGAACCATCAAATAAAGCTTTATACTCATTTCAGCTAAAAATAGTAATTTATATTCCCAAGAAATTAGAGTCCTCATTATAACTTGATTAATACCATTCTTATTTTGAAGAGGTGGAGAGAAAATGGAGTTCGTAATTTTTTGACGGGAAGATGATATAATAAGATATAATCTCGTATAACCTGTAAAAATGTAGCTTTTTTTAAAATTTATCCTGCAAAATTCAACAAGGTTTATTTAATGTCATTAGTTTAAAGCCGATGAATGCATTTTACTTGAAATTAACCTGATGAATTAGAATGTGTACCATGGGAAGGGGAGAATATTGTAATATTATGAATGATGGTGGCAGGGGGGGGGGGAATGGAGCTACAAATTATGAGAACTACCTGCTTAAAAGAAGGTTAAGGCGGCTGTCATCTGCGAAGGCACTGTTTGATGGTTTTAAGATTTTTTGCTATTTGCCATTATTTTCCAGTAAATATGTTATCATTCAATGTAAACCTCAAATTAACCTAATTTGTAATTCCTGGCGACGTCATGGGGTCGATTAATACTCTATATGATACACTCCGTGGAATATTTCTATGTGTGAAGGAAAAATATAGCCAACATGCGGTAAAACCTGTGTTAAAACCGATCTCTTTTTCTCTCTTCAGTCTGTAAACGCATTTAGCGTAGGGGGTGGGGAGGATGTTCATATGGGAGGACGGAGAGGGAGGGACCGCACGAAGAGGGGCGAAGTGAATGGAAATCGCCGTGCGCTTCCCCGAAAACCCGAACCTTTCGAAAATCCGATTCCCGATACGTCACTTTCAACTCCGAGATGGCTCAATTAAATGACGATAATGAGAGTGGATGCGGTCGTCGGAGTATAGGGAGGAGGAGGAGTGAGAGGGGAGTGAGAGAAGGGGATTGGCGGGAATTTGAGGGCGGGTAGGTGAGCGGAAAAACAGAGGGAAGCATCCATGAAAAGGAGAGAGATTTAACGCGTGCGAAAGATGGATTCTAGGGGAGGCGAGGGAGGATGTGAAAAAGTGGGAGGGGAAAAAGGAAGTGGAGATTGGAGAGCGGATTTGTTCATTAAAAATTAACGGAGACGTTATGGGCACGAAGCGAGGGATATCATACGCTTAAAATAGGAGGCGGACATGCGCATTTGTATGCGCGGCGGGGGGATACATATATGTATATGTGCGAATATTCACACAGAGATGCATGTACCACAGGGACGAGATTATTTGAAGAGAGGGGGGAGGGAAAGGGAAGGAGCGGGAGGATGGAAATTAATGTGGGTTTGGCGGAGGGAGGGGTGTGTGTGGAAGAGAGTTGGACTTCACAATTGGTTTATTCTCTGATTTCGAGAGACTAATCCACCGGCGGAGGTAGTGTGGGGGGAGGAGAAGGAATATGAATCATTGACGTTCACGGAGGAGTGGTCATTAGGTGGGCGGAATTAAATATTTCGCATTTTGATTCGATCCCTCGCGCGAGATGAATTCAGATTTTGGCACGTGAGGGGACTTGATAAGTGGAAGTGACCATTTTCAGAACTAGGTATGCCACGACGGGACTTGGAAAACAACTCTGGGTTTTCCATCGGGATTTTCGTACCCTTAGGTCTCGGCAGAGGTTTGATTGTTAATTTAATTTTTATCAACCCAACTTATCGCTAATTTTTGCATGTTCAAGTATTACATCATTCTTTCCAAGCGGTCGAGATGGGAAAATCTAAATTAAAAAATTCAATTTCTAATATGCACTATCAGGCATACGCTAAAATGCTGGTGATAAAATATTCCATGCTCATTCTAGTCTTCCATTTGAAAAAGAAACTCATAATAACTTCTGATAAAGATAACCGTTTCAGGCTTAACTTTGTGGAATACCTCCATAATGAGGGTAGAGAAAGAAACTTTTCCCTTCCACATAAAGATTTATTACTTCACACGACGATGGTTTCAATGCTGCTCATCATCATCAGGTGACACATATATTACATTTTTCAACTCATATATCCTGGCTCCAAGAGGGGAGGATGGTAGGGGGAGAAAGGGAGAGGGGTTGAGTGAGGGCTAGATGACATTCAATCTGAGTCCTTTAGTTTTTGTGAGAAGAATGTCCGGTGTGAAATTACTGGTATGATTCTTTGGAAATGATGGAAATTTGGCAATCCCTTCAGTCGGACAGATTTGAGGTGGTCAACGAAACAATACATCTCTACTGTTCCCTCCTAAATTTCCTAAAAAATTCCAAAATCTTTCCCTAACGACCGGCGAAAATGACCAACGACCGTCCGTTAATGAGAGCCAAACTATTGTGGACAAACACCCCCCGTCACCTAGCCCTCTAATACTCAACCCCTCTGCCTTCCTCCCCCTACCTTCCTCCCCTCTTGGAGCCAGGATATAAAAGTTGAAAAATGTAACATGTATGTCACCTGATGATGATGAGCAGCATCGAAACCATGGTCGTGTGAAGTAATAAATTTTTATGTGGAAGGGAAAAGTTTCTTTCTCTACCCTCCTTCTGATAACGGTCCTTCATTATCAATAATCTTTCATTCTCGTGATGGCATGATAAAATATTAGATAAAGTGATTTTTAATATTAAATGTTCGCTTTTGAATGAATCATTTATCCTTGATTGTTATCAACGAAAATATATTATTATGACTATTATCTAATGCTAAACCTCGGATTTGGAATTTTATCTTTGTATTAACAATTTCTAAAGCTCACAATTCCTAGATAAACACACTCAATAGCAATTAATCTGGCTTTTATTCATTGGATGACCTTCATTATTTTCATAGCTCCATCTAATTAATTAGTATTGAGGTGTATGACACTTAAGCTGAGTGCTATGAACCATTTTATTTGCATCAAATATGTTTTCTTGTAATAATCAAATATTCTATCAAAAATAGATTTGTGTGCAACAAATATAGTTGTGCGATAAAATTTGTCATATTTCAAATTTTAATAGGCCCTATGTATTTGACAACTAGTATATAATCACTAAAATATGAGGCTAAAGATAACGTAATATATATTTAACGCATTTATCTGCTAAATGTGGGACTAAAAATGTATGGCTAAAGATATAAAAGACTAATAAATATAACATTAAAACCATTTTGGCTTAGACGAACAAAATCTTCATCTACTTATGTAAACAGCAACATACCAACTCTCAGATGAAGTCGATAGAGGATATGAAGTTAAGGTGATAATAATGCATGTCATGTAGATAATTGTCATTTTGATGAGCGGCAAAGTTATTATAAATGATTAGCTAGACAGGGCGATACCACGTATAAAATAAAATGTATTGACTTTTTGTATTCGATGTCTCGAATTTTGATTGAACTATATTTGGAACTTTCAGAGGCCAAAAGCTTACCGACATATACTTATTACTTACCTACGTATTTGGAACCATGATTTAATACAACTAAATGATAGTGAACATGTGGAACAGACTTCTTAGAATATGATTAAATATTGTATGATATAGGAAGGTAAAATATAAAAGTGCATAGTTTCAGTCTTTGAGAGAAATCACTGAACACAAGAAGTCCATTTGGAAACGAATTCAATCATTACTAGTACAACGTGGAATACTGATTTCGCTACTTGGAGACACAAGTTTGACCAAAAAAATAGTTCAGCATTTAATAGAATAATAGAATCCCTTATGTTATTCCAAAATAAACAAATAATACCTTTTCGTAAATGACCTTAGTGTAATTTTGTCTTTGATTCTTGGGGCTATGGTACTCACAAGCATTTTATCTCCAACAGACCTCCTGTGTCTTTAACGATGGGACTGTCTCCATTGCGATACTCATCGGGGATACTCAGTGGTGGCCCTACACCTTCTTCACCGCCACAAGACGGATCCACCAAGCAAGAGATGGAAGACGGTAAGCATCACGACCGCTCATTTTGCATTCGTGAATATTATTGGCATTTCAAATTTTAAGATCCCTTCTAAATATTAGTGCAGACATCTATGCACAATTTAGCCATATGACACGTCCAGCCAGGGGAATTATTGGAATCTCCTTCTAATAACAGCACATATTTAATATTTATTTGCATAACTATATGTATCTGTAACCACCTGATGATGACGTTTAACGTCGAAACCTGGGTCGTGTGTTTTTTTAAAATAAAGTGTGTGGAATTACAAAGTCAATTATTTCATTACATTTCAGTATATATAGTATGTATCTCTTTGAATAGTATTAGGAATTATTTTTAAAAGAAATTCCGGATTACATTAAGTTACTGCTATCAAAATTGTTTCTTGTTTTTATCGAGAATTGTGTTAGAAGGACAACTATTAAAGACCGTCACTACTCGGGTCACAAGTTTTTATTTAATGTAGATTTTTCCACTTTCAGTTATTATGTGAAACCTTGATAATCTCCTCGGTGGCAAATATAAAAAGGAAGTAGGCTTATTTTTGCAAAAGTCAACTGCTGATGCCAAGATTTTAATTCTTTTTTTAACTGGCGGATGCAATTTCAAATAGGATATCGTGTCAAATTGCTTCAGCATGGGAAATACAAATGGGATATCCAGTTTAGTATTTGAGAACGATTTTAAAAGGATTTTATGAATTAATGGAATATGATTTTGTTCTACTATTGAATAAAAATGTTAAAAAATATTGGTACTTTCTCCTTTATTTGTATTAATATTACTGCGGAGATTTGATTTCCCAGCGGGTAAATTTATTACAACAGTTCTCTTAGGTCGATGTGTTCTTTGTTTTTTCGGCTTACAGAAGTTCAATGGATGAAGATACTTGTAAAATCTCTAAGCATTCGCTCTTCTGCACTTTTTGGTAGAAAATTGGTAATCGTAATATCTGATTTAACAATTCTGATAACCTTCGATACACATTTTTAATGTTCCATAAAATATGTATTCTATATATTAAATATGTATCTTAGGAAATGTTTTATTATTATTAATTACTTTTTATTCGTCTTACTCAAGATAATATTAGGAATTTTAAAACTAAATGGCACTTTTGTCATCATTTATCTTCCTAAAAGGTAGAATTTACATTCTCAGGACGGAAATGTATCGCAATATCCATAGCGCATAAATAGCTATTGTTCGTTGAAATTTTTTGGAAAAATTGATAGACGTAAAAAATTTGCATTTACATTTAATTTTTTACATGCTCATTAAATTTTTTATGACATACAAATAAATAACTTACCTCAGTATTTTCAACTAACCCAAATATCAATTTTTTTCTACGTATTTACCTTTCAAAGCACAGAAATAAAATTCACAAATACATAAAAATTTCAGTGATAAATAAATAATCCAAACATCTAAGATTTAAATTTCCATAATATATAAGGTTCACTCATCACAATTACTACTGCATTGTATCCATCAATACCCGAAATAGGAGAAAAAATACATCGATTTATAAGAGCTCACCCTAAATTTCATCCCTAAGGTCACAAACAAAATTAAAAATATCCCAAACTTGAGTAAAGAATTTCACGTATGCATAACCAAGAGTTGAAAGAAAACGCTTACTTTTTGCGGGGTAATCCGATTAGTAAAAAATGAAGAAGCGGCAAGATAGTGAATCCCAACTTTCATCTTTTTTCCCGCTTTTCAAAATCCCTCACCCTCTTTCCTCCTAACCTATAGGCGTATCCTCCTTCACCTCTTCCCCTTCCTTAGAACGTCCTTCCCCCCCTACTCAGGCTCAGCCTCTTAATTCTTCCTTGCCCCTTCTCCTTTTATACCCTCATCCCTATAGCTACCCCCTCGCCCACCCACCCGCTTTTCGAAAGCACACTCACTCATAATTTGACTTCCCTTCTCTTCATTTCCATCCCGGGCTTCCTCCTCCCTCTCCCCCTTCCCTCCCCACTCTCCCAATCCTCTGGCACCCATTCAAATTCCTCGGCATATTTTTAATCCCGCGGCCTTGCAGAAAGGGCACATTCAGATCGTTAATTAATTTCGTGGTTTCATTACCGAAGCGGGTTGATATCAATTAGTCATCTCGTGGAGTCCCTTCCTCCCTCTCTCTTCCCCCTCCCCGCGAGGTATATCCCTTCATCCCTTAAGTATTGTTATTATTGCCGTTTTATGGCGTTCTTTATGTTTACTTTTTTCCTTTAATTATTCCTCTCCCTCTCTCCGCCTTGGCTCATGAGTGAAGTATGGGGATGAGCCGGAACAATATGGCGGCTCATGTTCCATTTCCGCCCGCCACCCTCCCTCCCCCACCACCCCGCCACTTCCATCATATCCCTCGTATCCTCACTGCCGCTACCTCCTCCCCCCCCCGACTCCCCTCCGCCCTCTGACCCAGCCAACCCTCCCATCCACCCTGGCCTAATCCCTTCTCCTTTCCCCAGCATATCCTACCAACACCCAACCTCCTCCACCACCCACCTACGCCTACCATCCCTCTCGGCCACCCCTCCTCCCATCCGTCCCCTCATCTCTCCTTTTATTTATTTTCTTCTTTTTTTTCTAAACCCCGCACCCCTCTTTGAAATACTCTCCGAGTCCGACGTCTCCTCCTTTACCTCTCCCCATCCCCCCCCCCATCAGCCGCCTCCCCCATTTCTCCGTTTCCGGAGGCAGATATCCTTCGTAAAAATCGCCGCTATTGCTCCTTTTCCTTAAGCCTCACTTTTTAATTAAAGCGCTTCATTTCCTATTTAAAAAAAGGGGAAGACGAAGAATTGATGGATATGATGTAAAAGGAGATCCTTCCCTCTCTCTCTTCCTCTGTTTCCGTCCCCTGTCAACTCCAATGCTGCCATCGCTGTTTCAGATCTTGGTTATTTTTTTCATTTTATTCCTCGAGTGCATGGTTATGAAATCTTCGCTACTTTGGCCATCCTCTCGTGGAATAGCCCGTTGAGGCATGGTGGCTCTGAATAGATTATAGATCTGGTTACGTACCCGTTATACTACCTTGATCAAAAAGTTCCCGGAATAACCACCGTGTGGCGCTCCCATCGTTCCGATTTGAGTTCTGTTTTTTTTTGTTAAATTGGTACATCTGTTGTTGATATTCCCTTTAAATCTTAGTGTCATAACTTGACATTTGCAAAAGTTACGTAGCCAAGAGTACATCTATCTCTGTGTGTGTTGGCGATTTTTTACAATTGCAGAAATGGATTTATATTTGCAACAACGAACTTGTATTAAATTTTGCGTAAAAAACGGATTTGGTGGCGCACGGACGTTGGAAATGTTGGAAAAAGGTTTCGGCAACGATTCTCTAAAAAAAACGGTCGTTTACCAGTGGCACGAGCGGTTCAGAAGTGGTCGTGAGTCAATCGAAGATGATGAACGCAGTGGCAGACCATCGACATCGAAAGTCGGTGAAAAAATTGATAAAGTAAAAGAAATGTTGGTCAATAACCGCAAATTAACCATCAGAGAAATAGCGGAGGACTTGAACATTGCCTATGGATCCGCCCAAGACATTGTGGTTAATGATTTGGGTTTCCGTCGTGTAGCAGCAAAGTTGGTTCCAAAAGACCTCAATTTCATGCAAAAAAGAGACCGTGTTGACGTCGCAAAAGACATGATTTGCGAGGCTGAATCCGATCCCACATTCATCAAAAGGATCATTACTGGAGACGAGACGTGGGTTTATGAGTACGACACGCAATCCAGACATCAGGCAAGTGAATGGCGTTCACCAAATGAGCCGAGACCAAAAAAACCACGTCGTTTTCAGTCAAAAAAGAAGGCAATGCTGACGGTTTTCATGGATTACAACGGTGTAGTGCATCATGAATTTTTGCCAGAAGGCCAGACAGTAAACAAAGAGTATTATTTGGGCGTTATGAGACGTTTGCGTGAAGCAATTCGCCGAAAGAGACCAGAAATGTGGGCAGAAAACTCGTGGATTTTGCACCATGATAACGCACCGTCGCACAGTGCTATCATTATTCGTAATTTTTTGACGAAAAATGCAACAAATACCATCCAACAGCCACCGAATTCACCTGATTTGGCTCCCTGTGACTTCTTTCTGTTCAATCGAGTTAAAAAACCATTACGGGGAACGCGTTTTAGCAGCCGAGAGGAAGTAATGGAAAAATCGCAGGAAGCACTGATGGACATACCGAAAACCGAATATAAAAAATGTTTCGAGGATTGGATCAAGCGCTGGCATAAGTGTGTTGCAGTCGATGGGGATTACTTTGAAGGGGACAATATAGATTTAGATGAATAAACTTGTATTTTTAATTTTCTGAATAAATTCCGGGAAATTTTTGATCAAGGTAGTATAATGTTCTTTTGAGTACCAGAGATTATTTAAAAAAGTAATAATTTGGGGAGATCATTTTCTTTTGTTGCTACCTCTGCGAAATCCCAAACGATCGTGCATAAAATAATCTATATAATGAATTAAATAGCCAATACTATAGATTTTGCTTTGAAAATATTTCATCCTAAATGCATGCATAAGTCTGAAAGGTTCATTTTATAGTTTTCTCAAACCTAATCATTGCGAGCACCGTGATTGACTGTTTAAGATTGATCTTTTTCATAAATATTTGCGATTAAGACTTCAGTATTAAATCCAAAAGACAAAGACTCTGATGGCATTCACAACTAACATTAGTTCAAATGCATAAAGTCGCTAATTTATAAGGGAGAATTTTTGGTGTGTTTCGTTTTAGGTACATAGAATAATGTTGCGAGGGAGAAATAAATACATAGATATTTGCTGGAACTTGTAATAAAGAGTTTTAAAGGTATTGCAAACTACTTTCATGGTCAGTCTTCACTAAAAGATATTTTGGATAAGGAGATATTTGATATGGCCACCCGGGTTTTGGTAGATTTCATCAAGGAGGTATCAAATAATATTGAAAGGAAAGTAGACGGATATTTTGACGAATACTTATATCTAAGAGGGATCAAAAGATTTCTCGAGAGGCCGCCAGATTCTATCTTGTAGAATACTTAAAACGATTTGTAATATTCTGATTACAATGCAGTTGTAATTTTCTCGCATTGTCTCAACGGATTTGACCACACCGAATACATACGCCTCGCACTGAGTGCACTCACGTTTTCACCTTAAATTATTCGTGATAAGGACAAAACAAAAAAGGCGCTAGCCTTGGAAAAGAGCCCATTAATGTGTATGATACTGGGTTTTGATCTCCCGCGAGAAACCTTAAGGAAGCTGCAATGCCTTCACTGTCTAATTTCCTTTGAGCATTTTCTAAAGTACACCCGTGTACTTTTTGCAAAAGTCTACGCCACCCAATAGTACTGTAATTCATATTGATTACGCGAGTGCATGTTTGTAACACTAACACACTAAGTAAGATATAACCTTGAGTCATGGAGCGGAGTAAGAACTCGACGCTAGCCTGCGCGGGAATCTACTGTTAATATAACAGCAATCCCGCTTAATTCCGATCGAATGGGCAAAATTTAATAGGAGGGGAAGGATGTATTATATTTTTATTGTAAGAAAATGATGGCATCTGAAGGTGTGACATTTAAGGGCAAACCAGAAAATGAACTCGGAGGTTAAGTGCTGCGACAAGGTTTCTTTTCACTAGTATGAAGAGCGCGGCACATGATGAGGAACTAGACTCCCCCCTAAGTCGGGAAAGGGAAACGAAGTACGCACATAGAGAGAGAGAGAGAGAAACATTGGTCCATATTCCCTCCTCCTACTTTCCCCATACCCTTTGTTTCCCTTTTATCGAGCTATAAATCAAATATTGGACAAAATGATATCAGCGTGGAAGTGTACCTCGCAGGATCGTCGCAGCGTTCCCTCAGTCTCCGTCTCCTCCCTCTCGTCCTACCACACCAATCTCCTTTTAACACCAGCCTATCTTCCTCCATTCCTTCCGTCCCACCCTCACTTACGCCCCCGAATACCCTGGCGCGACACAAGAGCCGTCCCTGTCCTCTCCTCAACTTCCATTCCGCCCCCCCCACACAACCCATCTGCTCCTCCCTCCTTCCTTCCCCTGGTTCTGTCTAACATGTCCCCAACCCATTCCCCAATATCGCTCCCTCCCAGCTCCCTCTCCTACCCACTCCTCTTCAATCTTTTTCAAGATGGTTTTCCACCCGGAGGAATCGAAAGGGGCTGAGGGGGCGTAGAGAGGAAATCATACCGTACCAATTTTATGACGGGCGCACTCTTCGTTTAAAAAGGACGGCCCCCAGCACCTTTATTTTTCCTTCTCCCGTTCCCCATCTATGCTCTTCAATTTGTTGGTTCGCCGTCCCTCCCAAGTCCTCCCTCTCAAACACGCTTTCGCAACGCTGGCCTTACTTTTGGTAATGTACAAACAGATCCGAGCCAAGGAATGGATGGCAATGAGCTCGATGTTGATGTCACGATACCGTAGACGCATTATATTAATTGATCGAAATACTTTTAAAAATACTTCGGAATTCGTCTCAATATTTTGTTATATTTCTATCGATTATACGGAAACCCTCACACGAGCAGTATAATAATGGGACGGCACAATAGAACACAAATAAAATAGTAACATTTTACCGTGTGAGTGTCCTTTTAAATGTTACTATTTTACTTATGTTCTATTGTACCGTCCCATTAGAAAAAAAAATTATATATATATATATTTATATGTATATATATATATATGTATATATATATATGTGAAAAAACATACATATTTTATATATGTATATATATATATATATATTTATATATGTATATGTAGTGGGTCGCGGTAGTCCAGTGGGTAGAGCGTTGGACTGCTCACCGGAGCGTCCCGGGTTTAATTCCCGGGCAAGGCACTCTCGGCACCTGCAGATCCACCCAAGCTAAAGTGATTTTTCGGGTACTATGTATTCCTGGGAAACCATAACTGGCACAGGGAAAGGAACTGGCCCCCCTACCCTGATGTGTGAATTTCACACGCCGTCGGGCTTAGTACTGGGTGAACTCCACCATCACCTACCAAACCGACCTTCGGGGTGATTACTGTGCGTTTGATTTTTCGTAACATTTAAACGGTACAATAGAACACAAAAATAAAATAGATAACACGTGAAAGAGTCTAACCTGAAAAAGGCCTAAAAGAAGGCCGAAAGAACAAACTTTCTAAAATGCGACTGTCCTTTTACGTGTATTCTATTTTATTTTTGTGTTCTATATTTATAAATATACAAATACACACACACAAACACAAATATAGAAATATCCGACTCACCAGCAATGGATGGATCGGTACGCCAGCATTGTTCAAAATGTGACACACATGCTCATTTTTATAGATTCTCTCGAACACCTATAAAATAAAAGCCGAAGGAAAGAGGCAAAGTTTTCCACTTCAAGCAACTGGCCTGTTATTACGGAATGGTCCCACCACATCACACCTGAAACTGTAATGCTGATGCTAATTTTTTTCCTTGAAAACGAAAGGTAATCAGAAAAACCAATATTAGCGGAAAAAAGGGTACTTCATTTGCCGGAGTATATTTTCTTTTATTAAGATAACATTTTTTGAAGTAAAAAATTTCTTCCATTTATGGGCAACTAAAATATAATAAACATGCCTAAAGTATCCGGTATTCGATCAGTTCCCTAAGATTACCCGTACTTGATTAAGTAATATCTCGCATAGCCAAATGGGATATGAATTTCAGTCAATGACGTTATTATTATTTTACGTTAAATTAAAATTGAAATCATAAATTAGGTTATCTTAATAAAATATAGTAAATTGCAACGTAGATACCTTTTCTTCGAGAAACACTATAGTTAGTCCAGTGAGTTGGATTGTGTTACTTTTGTACTCATCTACGCAGAACAACAATGGAAAATATGTGATTGAGGGGACTCTATTTGCTGAATATGTTTTAATATCACTGCCCTGAATTCAATGAAAGATTTTGTATTCTGTGTTTATGATGTCCTAATATTTTAAAAATCTATTTACAAAGAGTAAAACAATAAAGATATCTTCTAAGAAATTCATGGCTTAACAACATATTGTTCCAAATAAATTTTAGCTTGGCCTGACTATTTAATGTACTCTCTTTTCGCGTTTTTATTAATAGGTTAAACATTTATTGTGTGCAAAGATAATAATCTCTTACTAAATTCATAGAGACAATAGAAAACAAGGAAGGAACTGAAGAAATTGTAATGCACAATTTTATAGCAGGAATAGTTTTTAATAATGAAAGCGCTTCATATTTTCAGCTTAACCTCTCGTGGTATAAATTGCTTAAAGGGTAATGTGTTCTGCTAATCGCCATGACTTGTGACGAGAGTTATTAAAATTTTCGTCCTCTTGTCCACGAAAAGTGTCTGTGTTTTTAAACCTCAGGGGTACATGACGAGAGAAAGAAATTTCTTACCTGGGAAAAGGATATTTCAGAGAACATCACATATTCTCGACGAGCGGAAGGGATTCTGCTGATAATCCCCTCAGAGTGTGATACTCCACTCGTCGAATGTGATGCACAAAATATTGGTGCATTTTTCGCAATTCAAATGGTTTCAATATTCTCTTTATTTCCCTGAACAGACGACAGTATCGACGTTACCAATGAGGAAACACCCCCTCCACTGCCACCTCCCCCGGCACCCCAGACTCACCATCACCATCAGCACCACCCGCACCATCCACACCATCCGCACGCGCATCATCCTCAGGGCCCGCACCACAACCACCACTCGCTCCAGCCCCGGTCGCTCCAGGCTTCCGCGCCGGCGTCCGCCCCGTCGTCCGCCGCCTCGCCCCCCCCGAGCAATGGACCCTTGGGTTCCCAACACGGGTTCCCGCACAGCAGGGCCCACTCCCTTACCTCTGCCTCCCCGGCCTCCAACCAGACGCCATCCTCGGCCCCTAACGCCTCGGATCCAAGCGCCCTCGCGGCCGCCGCCGCCGCGGCAGCAGCCGCCGCTGCAGCTGCGGCCGCCATGTACCCGGCGCCGCCGCACGCCCCGCCAGCGCAGGAGACGGTGTACGAGACCTCCGCCCGGCTGCTCTTCATGGCGGTCAAGTGGGCCAAGAACCTTCCGTCGTTTGCGAGTCTGCCTTTCAGGGACCAGGTAAGAGATATGCCGTATCAACTTTGTCTCAAATCCATAGGAATGAAACAAATCGTCATAATAAGTGCCCTGAATGACGTCCTGATTCGTTCATTACAATTGCTTGTCAGTAATACAGTAATGTAACTTTGTATGAAAAATGTGCAGGAAGTGCGTATTCCCTAAAATTTTATGACTTTGAAGCTTATGTTATTTATCCATTTATACCAAAGGATTATAAGTCGTTTGCAATTAGTGAACAAGCCAGATTACGCATCAATAAAGTAGAATATGTTAGTAAACAGGCATTCATTGCGAGTGCGAGCTTAAAAATGTCTATTCTGCAAACATGCAAAATCTATTTTACCGTCTGTATGTAAACATTTGCTGTTTATCTTGTTTTCACCCCGAGATTAATTTAATGAAATGTTTCATCGGAGGACCTTGGAGATCCTGTTCGTAATCCATAAAGTTAATAAGAGCTTAATTTCGTGGGTAATCGTAAAAAAATATTTTTTCTTGGATATCGTTGAAAAACTTATCTTCCCGCTGAGCAATATTTCTAAACTCTCTAATACATTTCATAGAATTTCCTCCATAAAAACATGATGAAAATATTTTGAACCAATCTTCGGTCTCCTAACATTACTTATTTCCCTCTTATTAAGATTTGGCACTTTCTCGAGCAGACATTGCAAGTGCCCTCCGACCAACCGAGTAGGCTAAACACTTGATGATTGGCACACTGAAGATTGCCGTTTCTAATTCCGCTGTAAGCATGGCTGCAGCTTGGAATGCTATGAGGCTTGAAGAATTTGATTCATAGTGTAATATTTCTTTCAACCTCTGACCTGAGTTCCATGCCATATGACACTATTGCTGACAATACCTCCTCAAAAAAAACGCAAAAGTTTAATGTACCCATTATTAACTCATCTTTATTACACCAACAGCTACTTTATTAAACTTTAATACATTAAAGTTTATTTTTCATGTGGATCCACAAAGTTTTATTTTGACATCATTCATCATGGAATAATTCCACAAAATTACGCCTGGAACGATTGATAAGCCACTTTGATGACTTTGCTAACTTTCTATGATCATTTAAAGAAAGTGACTCAGAGGTTTATACTGAAAATAGTTTTTAATCGCATTTAATTAGGATAACTTTGCATCTTGTGGGTACTAATGGAACTGGTTTTCACTCATGAAAATATTGATAACTTCAAACTTCTGGGAAAGCCATCAAAATGTTAAATAGTCTAAGGGGATGAGTCAGTTCAGCCATAAATAAATTCAAACCGATTTAAATCTATAGATAAAAATGTAGATGCTCCAAACTTTATCAACTCCCTAATTTCTACGTCATTCATCGGGGAAACTGTTTTAAAGCTGTCTCAACTTTGTCAGTGTCTTCCGGGGGGTAAGGAACGAAACCCAATCCGTCCGCCTAATTTTCCGAAAACGACTCATATCCTCGCACCCAACCCTCCAGGTGATCCTGCTGGAAGAATCTTGGGCCGAGCTGTTCCTCCTGAACGCCATCCAGTGGTGCCTGCCCCTGTCCGGGGGTTCCTGCCCGCCGCCCCTGTTCTCGGTGGCCGAGCACTCGAACAACGCCGCATACGGGAACGGCACGCAGCAGCAGGGGCAGCAACCCCAGGTGCAACCCGGGGGTCAGCAGCAGGGTGGCGGGGGCCAGACTAACCACGGGGGTGGAGGGGGCCAGAGCAACAACGCCAAGGCGGCACACGCCACGGCGTCCGACGTGCGCGTGCTGAGCGACGCGCTCACACGGTTCCGAGCCGTGGCCGTCGATCCAGCTGAGTTCGCGTGCCTCAAAGCCATCGTCTTGTTTAGGCCAGGTGGGTTGCTGCAGGAAGGAGATCGAGTCGTCACATTTCGTCTTTCAAAAAATATATTCTCGTGCATCGTTATGATGCGCTTTGTTATTGGTATAGCGCTTAAGAAGCAGGGTCCCGGGTTCGAATATGGGTGATGTCAATGAACATCCCGAGGCACACCAAAGCTTTATTATTCTATGGAAATCATAAAAGTACGGTAAATTTGAGGGTGAGAACAGATCCTCTTAACCTAAATGCGCTGATTTCACGGCCTTTCTCCAATAAAATGATCATACAAAATCTTGAAGCTTTCGAAATCATTCGGCTCGTGGAGTCAAATGTCTCTTGAAATATCGATATGGTTAGTTCGCTGTTTTAAACGCCCGAAGGTCGTGGGTTCTAATTCAGTTACTGGAGTGGTTGCTGTGATGTCAACCATTGGATTTTTCTTGCTTGTGCTTTAAGACGGATTAAGTCATATTACTGTAAGTCATATGGCCTAATCCTTTTGAGCACTTAAATAATCCAATTATCATTATTATTTTTTTGTGAAATGTTTATCACGTGTTCTAAGTAGATATAAATGTTAAACTTTGGTGTATTAAAATGAGAATTTATATATTGAAATTGATGAAAATATTTCTGTCTTTTCGACGATACCAATTACACTTTACTTAATAGTTGTATTTTTTACTCCTCCCTCCAAATGGAACTTCTACCCTAATCGCTAGACGATAAAAACCGAAACGCTCTCAAAAAGATCGTTAGACAAGTAGTGTAGACTAATGCCTACAAAACCTACAAATTCTCATTGTTTGCTTAATGAGGGGTGGTAGTCACTATCGCTTTTGGAGGCAATATCGTACATCCAGAGTAGTACCACTTGATAAATTACATATTTTATGCAACAATTTTTCTTGGAAAGTTAGTAAAAGCTTTTTTCTGATTGGGAGGGGCCAAATGCCATACCATTGCCTGCCCGCACTCAACTTGCCAGTTTAATAGTCGTCTATATTCAAGATACGATGGTTTAAGTGTAATAAAACCATTTACTTGATCAAATTATAGTGATCGCACAAAGTTTACGAGCGGAAAAATACACCTTATGACATAATATTGTAATTTCCATACCCATGATATCTAATTCAAATGGAGCTTGATATCAATGTGACTGAAAGAAATTCCGGGACTAAAATTTTACTCTTATTTCAAATGCAAAGTGGTTGTTTAATACGTAACTATGTGGGCAAAGTTTTATCGGATCTTTAATACCCGTAGTAAGTTCACGAATATGCCACAATCATTATCCACCCTTTCTAAATTTCTACTTAATATTTTTCATTAAATTAGATTACGTTTCAAATATTTCAATTTACTTAAACAATAAAAATGAAAATATGAATTTCAAAATTATGATTCTCATTTGAATACCACTTAACATTATTTGAAGCACCAAGAACCAGAAGTACACCACGTTCCTATCATATTTGATAAGCATAATCTCCTCTCCATCAACGCATAACTTCGAATTTCTCCCACGATTTTTCCGCTCGAGAAGATGAAAGGTCGTCGTTTCAAAATATAGTATTCACAAGAATTTTGCCGAGCGATGTCATTTCTGTCATTAGCATCTAATTTTTTTCTGCTTGTCTCTGTTGCAGAGACGCGAGGGCTTAAGGATCCCGCCCAAGTCGAAAATCTCCAAGACCAGGCGCAAGTGATGCTTGGGCAGCACGCTAGGGCCCAGCAGCCAGGACAGCCGGCAAGGTTCGGCCGCTTGCTGTTGATGCTGCCCCTCCTGAGACAGGTGCCCACTCACCGGGTTGAGCACGTGTTCTTCCACCGTACCATCGGCAACACGCCCATGGAGAAGGTCCTTTGCGACATGTACAAAAACTGAGACCACCCTCGACAGGGAAGAGATGGCTAAATGTGCGACCTCTGTCCCGCAGGCAAATGCTATGCGGTCAGTGCTCATAGTCAATATGAGCGAAGGGGGATGACGTGCCAACGACCGTGGGCGAGGGGAGAAATCCCATGTTCGGGGCTTTTAAAGTCTTTAGAAGCTCATGAGAATGTTACCCTTGGAGTCGAAGTTGATGAAATGTTTTTGAGGACTGTGTTTACTGAAAGCCAGGTATCAAAATAGTTTTTAGGAGAACGGTTGAAAATGGGAACGAGCGGAACAACCTATGGAATTAGCTTCTGAGGACATGTTAAGAAGGATATTTGATGTCATCGTGATGATCATTCCGGAATTATCGAATGATTCACCTTGAGATTAAATGTAACCTTTCTGAGGGCCAGACATTGGTACTGTTTCAATAGTGTCGTAGTGTTGTATGTCGTTTTGATTGATTTAACTGATTGTTTAATAGTTTTTGTTGGTTGGAGACTCTGACATACTATTTTTTACTCTAAATTGAAATCAACTGATAAACTTAGACGGTGGATTTGTGAGATTAAAAATCACAGTTGTCAGCTGCGAAACTGATTTGATCAAGACCGATGGCTGAAGATGATGAAGATTCCTGTTTTTACAAGTTTATCGTTAATTGCTTAAGTTAATCTATATCGAGTATTTATTATATTAAAATGCACATTTGGTCGCAGACATTTTAATGCGGTCAAGTTTTATGCGGGAAATTACGGTTAAATGATTAAGAATCAAATACGCCGTGACATGTGCAATATTTTTGAAAAAGTTGTTCTCTCGAATTATATTTATTTATATGTACTAATGTTATGTATTCTGCTGCTTTGGACATATACCACTTTTATTTTTGGCATGCTGTCAAAATTTACCTAGTTTTTGTGTACTAGTCATTTAAATCTTTGCCTTTAATTTGGGTATGGTTGAATTATGAAACGGTAGAAATTCAGACAATCTAACATGGGCTTACTATATTTTGACTAGAAATCGTCGAGACAATGTTTTAGAAAATTATTCTCATCAGAGAATCACTCAATCAATTAAAATCAAAACTTTCATTTTCTCCGAAGCGTTGGTGGAAAATTTATTATTTCACTGTGACTTACAAATTCCTTCATTTTTAAATGAAGAGGAAATATAATTATTTGCTCGTCCTTTGCATTGTACAATAAAATGATATCCATTTGTTTTCTATCTAGCTACATGATAGCAGTTCATTTTAATGCAATGAAAAAATCGGTTCTAAGAAAAGGAAGACCAGAAACGAAAATGTTTATGCACGCGTTTGTAATTTTTAACTTTAAAGGTGATGCGATGCATTTTTCATTGAGTAGAATGCGTCAATATTAAGGTCCGCATTGGCGTTCAAGAATAATATGTGCTTAGTAAGACGTCATAGCATTACAAGCAGGGAAACCACTCACATTTTTCCAAAATCGGGACGTAAGTAGTTATCCCTTTTTAACTCGGGTAAATAGCATGTTTATTCATGTACGCGATTGCGTTTGATTCCAGGGAAAACATTTTTAATGATGTGGCCTATCACTAGTGAATGTCAGTTTTCACCATTGTGTCGATTGTTCAGCACGGTTCTTTATTAGTCGCACGAAGTTTCTATCATTTATAAGACATAGATTGAAATGTAAATACTCGCGATGTTTGTATAACAGACTTAGATTCTGCAGGATTATCCTGTAAAGTGTGAATGAGCGTGTAAATGCTACTAAAGTGTGTGTGTACATAATAAATCCACAGACGTGCCCATATAGAGATTTATTTCTTCATTTTCACACGAAAAGTATATTGTAAAAGGCCTATTTGTCATTTTTGGTGTAAACGATCGAAATCCACTTCAGGTGCATGTAATATTTGAATATATCTAGTCACTTGAATTGTGCATATTGTCATGTTAAGATTAGATATTAGATTTTGGTAAGCACAGAGAAACTTTCTCAAAAAGCTTAATGTTTTGATGTAAAAATTCATTGATATTAAAATATTATAAAATATATATTGTATCTTTTCTCTAATTACAACTACCATGAATGAAAGTGATATCATTTTCATCAATAATATAAAAAAAATAAATTGGAAGTATTTGAAGGGAATAATAGTGATAATTTACTTTTGACCCCTGAGATAAATCTCTCCATCATACCAAAAAGTTATGTTTAACAGCCTAGGTGGAGGATTACCAATAGTGCGTGTAAGTCAAAAGGTAACATTGATAACAGCTACTTAATTTGTGGTTCTTGATTGAAAAAGAGTTTCAAGTGATGATTGTATTGTCGGTGACTCACACTCCATTAAAATGGATATAATTCCATTATATTCTATCAATATGTTCGATTATAAAACGCATGCGTGTGCGGCTTTTCTAACTACATTCTCCTAGAAAGGACGGGCATACCACGCGAACCTGAATAAAATACGTAACTCAGAGTTTTGTTGTGTAATATTTTAATTTGGAAATGAAACAACGTGTACGTAACCATAGAGTAATTAATTTCACTTAATTTTTAGTGCATTACGAAACATACTCGTACTTTATTAATCCTTATGTATTAACTCTTAATCCATCAAATAAATGCAAGTATTTGAATAATATGTAATTTCACGTAATACTTCAAGTATGTGCGATTATACATAGATATCACGTTATAATAAATTATGGGAGTGGTTTTACTCAAGTTCTGTAAATTGAAATTCATTCATTTCACTAATGCATTTTCAAGTCATTCCTATCAAAACACCGGCAAGTTTCTTGATGACTGTCCTTCTGTGAATTGTGGTCGCTGTGTGACCGACTTGAAGACCAAATATATGTAATTCAAATTTTTGACTGACTTGCGACAACAGAAATGTATTCCTTTACTTTGTCTCAGTCTTTTTCCGGTGGAGCTTTGACGAGAACCATATCGTTACTGCCTGCAGCATGCCGTTTCTTACAACGACTTGAATATTTGTTACAGTCGAGGATAAACTTTGACCAGAGTCCACAAATGAGTCATGTTCAGGACGTAATAGCAGCAATTTGATTTCTCTCAAAATGATATGATAAGAATTAGCACATGGCTTATCCAATGATCGAATTGGTAAGAATAAACGGTAGGTATAAAATGTCAAACCTGTATCACACAGGAACATTTATTGGAATCTCTGTTTGTCAGTAGAAAATGAATGCAAAACTTAGTCTCTTCTCTTTCTTTTCTCTCTTCTTCGTAGGTAGAAGCTCCAAAAATATTTATGTACATTAGTGAGCAAAGAAGTTTAACCAAGAATCTCAAAGTTCGCCCGCGTTTCACTTTTAAAAAGGGATATCGGAATTGAGTTCCACATAGGATAAGGAGGAAGAAAAAAGAGGGCAAAGAAGAGACGACGAAATTAAAAAAGGGAAGGGCACGCAGTACGAAAAAAAACGATAAAGGAGATGGCATTTCCCCGACGCCACGCACCAAGGGACGGAGGTGAAATAAAAAGAGGCTCCAGATTTTTTGGATATTTCAATCTGAACTACCCTCCCCTCTTGCTCCGTCTCTCCCCTCTCCCACTTCCTCATCCTTGCTTGCTTCCTAGTTTCACTTCACTCCACCACCCCCGACAACCATATCCTTCTCTCGCGCCATGCCGTCCAGTTATTCTGTCCACTATCCCTTCCCCGATACAAATTAATACCTTACACCGACCGCTGGCTCTAAACAACAACCAGCACGCTCGGTAATTTTCTGCGGATGCCTTCGCCCCCCATCGGGGTTTACGGAGGGGTCGGAAGGATGTGCTGGGATGAGAAAGAGGAAGCTGCCGGGAGAGATTGGGGATGTTCAAAGAAGGGAGAGAGAGGGAGGGAGACAGAAGTGATGTGCTGGAGTACGGGAGTTGGAGGTGCGAGGTGCAATGCAAGAGGGCATCTATATATTTCGATTTCGATGGGAGCCGAGGGATTGGGTAAGGAGGAGGCGGCGGGGTCCAGGGGTTCATATGACGGAAGGGAGGGAAGGGGATGAGGACGGGGTGAAGAGAGAAAGATTCTCCGTCGTATCCCACTGCGCTCCTATCGCGACGAATAACAAACCGCGGTGAGGGGGTGGGGGGGACATAAGATTGGGGTAGGGAGTGGGACGGAGTCGTTGGACAAGGGGTCACCATCCCCTCCGACGCCCCCCCCCCCGACGACCATCCCTCACATCCTCCGCCCCCATCCCACAATCGCTCCATTGTCTCCCCCTCACCTATCTCTCACCCTCCTCCTTCTTTTATTTATTTCTTTTTCATACGTCTCGACCACACATGCTCTCGCACACGAGTGAAGCAGGCACACGTTCACCTTACACGATATTCCGGCGACGGGCAATGGGATCTCACCGTGGAGAGAGGGTGGTTCTCTCTTCCCCCATCCCAAGCCGCTGCGAGGGATGGGTCACCGGCAGTAAGGAGAGGGCATGGGGTGGATTGTGGGTTGGCCGGGTCGCCTCCCTCCGAGGTTGGGCCAGCTGGAAGATGCTGGGGCGTGAGGTACGGGGGAAGGGAGTTTGTGGAGTTTCATGGGGGTGCAGGGGAGAGTGAGGACGAGGGGAGATGGGGAGGAGAGTTGAAGGTCCATTTGCCTTGCCTGGGCGTGACGCAGGTTCCGGAGAAGGATTTTACGGAAGAATATCTGGATTTTGCCCAGTCCCAGTCTTTTTTCCCCCTCTTCCTCCTTCCCTCGTCCCATTCCCATCCACCCAGCACCCCCTGGACCCTAAACTCCCCTGCCCCCTTCCTCCTTCCTGCCATCTCCCTCGTAGGAACGAACCGCCAACGAAACAACGTTTCTTTCTGCCCATCTCACCCTTACATTAAGTTCCGTGTCTCCTCAAAGCTTCTCCTTCCCCCTCCCAAACCCTCTTTACCACCCTCCCTGCACTCCCCTGCCCTTTTCCTTTCCTCCATCCCTGTTGTGTGTGTCTGTACACCTCCCTCCACCCTCCTTCATTCCCTTCTTCCATTTCGACCTGTGGGAAGAGAGAGAGAGAACTCCGGGTGTATCGCTGCGGTCGTTCGTTACTTTTTTGTTTTTATCATTGCATTTTTTTCTCCCGGTCGTCGGGTTAAAAAGTCTGGAAGTCGTTAGAGGGCGGCGCGGGAAAAGCGAGAAATAACAAGAGTTCAATCGCGTTGCACCAGGTGGCTTTGAAGAGGGGAGGGAGACGCAGTGGCTTTGGAACTTTATTTATTATTTTGTGGAGAATGATTCACGGAGTAGGACGTCCCTTTTGAGTTCACGTTAGAAGAGGGGTATTGAAAATGACTTTGGAGAGGTCTAGCCATGGTGGCATCTCATAGGGCTGTAGGGGATAGTTTAAAATTGTAAATTTGATGTGATGTCATTTCCCGCTATCCTACCGTCTGAATGACGTTTATGTTTTAATGGATCCTTTACAAGACACCCAATAACAACTTCTTCGTAATATATTCTAAAATTCGTTGTTGTTTATCGTCTCCCTTCCTTCCATTACAAAATTAAAGTTAAAGTGGAATTTCCATTATCCGCGTGTGAAAGTCACCTATTTTGTGTATTTCCAACAAATGCATATTGCAAAAGGTTTATGCAAATGCATTTGCATAAACCTTGGCATTCTTATGCACTCAATTCCTAATCCCATGAAAATAAGCAATATAGGTACTACTAGTTTTTCAGCTGTAGTTACAACTCCGAAACAAAAATAAGAAAAAGAGTGTGAAATAAAAGCGTGTTTAAAGTATGACACATCTAATTACATGAAAACGTTCTGGAGAGTGAAATACTTCACTTGGCTCCTTCCACATTTGGGACCCGGAAAAGTCCTTGCATGTTATTAGGTTTCACAAAAAACTCGTATGAACTTCATTCCCATACACCCTTTAGTGTCGTAACAGCAGAGCTAACTAAGCAGGACCTTGCAGTGCAAAAAGACGCGCATATACACCTCATTAATGTGAAATATTTACACGACTTCGTTCGAGGAATCTCCCTGAAATGGATTTTACATATCGGGTGGAAATTTCAGCAAAAAACTGCATCAATGAAATAATTCGCAGAAAATATATTTGAAATAAAAGTAACACACCATTCTTAATCGAATATACAAATTACCTTTGAAGAGTTTTTCCAGTATCTGTCTAATCCCTCATATCGTAGAGATAAAAATGAAAATGTTTCAGTTTATCATTAGGAAGAAAATATGAGATAAAATGTTATGCAATGCATTTAAAAATCTGATAACACGTGCAATATATCTGAAATAGGTATTTTGACAAGTTTATAGGTATAAAATCAAGACCCGACATCTATTGATAAATTATTTTGATATCGGTAAATTAATCATAGTTTGCTTATGAAATTTCCCTGGAGGGATATTTATGACGATATCTGAGATGGCCACAGCAGATACCTAACACGCTGAGTTTATCTGAGTGCAAAATTTGATCCTGTTCACATTGAATCGTCATACCCAGAAGCCACCTCCGTATCCTTTACTGAACTCTGTTCAATAAATTTCCAGATTATTCAGCGTCACTTTCCATTCCATCCCATCCGGGTCTTTGCGGCTGTTGCCTTATCGGTAATCGAAGACCGCCCTCTCGACGGAGAGATCGCAGATGAGGGAGGTCTTCTCCCTCTACCCGCGCTCTCCCCACTCCTCTCCTCACACCACCACCCCCTAAGCCTCCGCCGAATTCCTCTCCCACGCCACTCGGGGAAGCGCCTCCCGATCCACCTCTCACCCAAAATGATTCCACCCGATACCGAAGGACGTCAGGGAAGTTTCCCCGTTGGTGGGGAAGAGGTGTTTTCTTTTTGTTTTGGTGACGCTGTGAATCCGGTGGGCGACGGATTGGCGAGGGGGAGGGGAGACGATGCTTCCGCAGTGTTGGGGATGGTGTGCGGGGGGGGGGGGTACTCGCAACGGCGACGCGATGGGGGTCGACGGATGGCCGGTGGTGTGGTTTGGGGAAAGCGGTGGAGGAAACTCCGATTCCTCCACCCCAATTCATTTCCACCTTCGCCGCTCGACCGCCCGCTTCACCCCCACCCCTTACGGCGATTCCCTCTCGCCACCCTCTTCCTCGATTCCTCCCCGCACAAAACCCCTTGTCCTCCTCTCTCCCCAGCCCTCCTAAATCCCTCCTTTTCCGCATTCTCGTTTTCTTCTGCTCTCAGAAGAACATTACTCACGGACTCCTGAGGAGTCCATCTTGCGTGGAAGGCCTGGTTGGGGAAGGATAGTTCGTCTTTCATAACACGTCCGGATATAAAGCATCCCCACTCTCTTGTAATAACTTTTATGGCCTTTACCCCAGTACTCCCCTTTCATGTGGCCCGAATGTCCAACGAGGTGGCACGTGAAAGCTAGGTACTCCATACTTGTGAAATTAAATTGCGTTCAGTTTTTCACTTGGCAGTGTAGATGAGTTAGGTGCGAGATTTGTTTAGGGGGCGAAAATTTCTATCGGTAGGGCAGAAATTCACTAGCTCACAAGAATGTAAAATTTCCGTCTTTGAAATGACGGGTTACTGTGGTATGTAAATGCCGACGAAATTTATGAGGAGTTAGTTTACCCAAAAAGAAGATTTTATATCCTAAAATACAAGGATTAATTATTATGGGATTGAGCATCCGCAAAACCTGCCTACGATTTCAAATGCATTCATTTTCGTCATTCGTACAATTTTTTATATTTAGCTTTAGACTGGTGCAAATCATCGTAGATCACATGATTTCAACAAAGAACAAAATTACTGATTTTTAACGTCTTTCAAAGTGTCTGAGGTGTCATATTTAGCTAGATGTTTCGAACTTGACTGCATATATGGCTTGGAATCTATAAGTATAGTGATTTTACTTTTTTGCTTTACCTTCTCTCAGTCTTTATAAATATTAAATGAAGATTCTTCCTTTAATTGTGCATTAATTCGTACTCATTTGGCTTTAACCTTCCAATTCCTTTTCACAAAGATATTTTCATTTTTAATCACAGTTTATCAATGCTTTCAATTTTTTCTCTAAGTTCTACCATGCTATCATTTCGTAGCTCCATATTGATACATCCGGCTCCCGAGTTGATCCGAGGGTACTTGTACATTTAGTCGTGTACAGCATATTGCAGTCACGAAATACTATGAGTAATCTACAATTTTCTACTACAGCAACTGGATTATCCTCCCTAAATGTGATTCACTATGTTAATTTAAGTTGCTTGCCACTAAGGATCAACTGAAGAAGTGGACTGGTCTCTTGATAATGTAAAAGTTAGTGAATAATAAAAGCAGATTTCTCTGGAGATTACTAAGTGCCATATGGCAATTTTTAATCACAGAGTACTTGTTTTAGTTTCCTGCTTCTGCGGATACACGGTTGTCAGATTTACCTCTTCTCAAGAATAGCTGCAGTAAAAACATTGCACTGATTAATTCCGTGAATAATAGTTTATAGAATAAAGGGGAAATACAAGTTTATATTTTATTTTGTAAACGCTTAGTAAAGTATCTTATCAGAATGGCGTCACCCTAATCCTAAATGAAAATTGAACGATTAAAAAGAAAAAGATTGACCCAACAGTATTCTCATCGGTCTGAAGTTCAAAGAACATCAACGCTCAATTGAACGAGAAAAATAATGAAATACCAACCTAATAATATACTCATGGTCTGAATTTCAAACAGTATCAAAACTGAAAAACGAACACCGACACACCTCATCCTTACTCTAATCCTGTTCCTAGTTCCGTCACGAGGAGACGTAATAACGTGAAGTGAAACTGTATTAGTAATGCTTTATGTACCTGAAGTTACCCGAGAAGAACTAGTATATATTTATTGTTATTTTCATTACTTTGAAAATAATATACCAGCTAAAAATGATTTTATCTTTTTAAATATTTAAGTACCGGGCGAGGTCAATTCTCCAATATGCTACGCCTGAGTTCATTAACACTCCCCTTCTCTAACACTCAAATCTTTTGTTCTGAAAGTCTCTCACAAGTAGTAACATATTGTTATGGACGACAATTTCAAATACGCAGCACACCCTGTAATAATGACAGACTAATATTTCCATCGCAAAGAGACGGATTCTTGATTGGCTTGCTATTCCCAACAGGAATGAAATAATGAAATTGCCCGTTTTAATTGCAAAATTTTCCATAAGAAAATTTAGAATTGTCAATTTGTTTATTTTCTTTTGGAACACATTGCTTTTCGTTGTGAAATTTATTATCATGCTCATTTTTACGTGTTTTGTTTTCTCATGTTTTATATTCAGTTTCATATTGACTTTCAATGCAACAAATTTTTGAGGCCGCCCACAAATGTTATGGATTAGGTAAATATAAATAAATTTCAATACTTCACGCCCCAAATTGTCCTACACCGTTCCGCGGGAGAGGAAAACGTGATGGGATGAGGGACACAAAGGAGGTGACAAGGACTGAAAGAGAGGAAGAGGGAGGGAGGAGATAAAATGGGGAATGTGGAGAGGAGAAGAGGGATTCGGAGATAAGTGAATGGGTCCCAGGGGGTGGGGGAGAGGGTTGTAGTAGGGGGAGGGTTGCCATGGGATTTCATGAGCGTTGGGATGAGGATGGTGGATATGCGACGCCATGCAGGGGAGCTCGGAGATGGAATGGGGAGGGAGAGAGTATAGCAGAGGGGTCTTGGAGCGGAGGAAGGGGGGATAGGAGGTAGAAGTGGGAGGGGTGGAGGACGTAGGGACGCGGATCGGAGGGAGGGAGGAAGTGGATATTCTATTTGACGGGAGCGGCTGAGAGTCTCCGAGCATTGATTTGACCGCCACGATTCTCCGCCTCCACCTCACTCCGGTTCCCTCCCCAAGCCACCCCTCCTCCGGCGCCACCTTTCCTCCCTCCCCAGCATAGACTCCCCCAACCCCGAGGAGTCCGCGGAGGCCCAGCCGCATATCCCCCTCAGCTCCATCATCCCCTCCCGCCGCAACTCCTCCCACCTGATACCCTCACCCGAAAACCCTTTTCCCTCTGCTCCCCCACGCCACCGAGCCATCCCGCGGACGCTCGGTTCCACCCAACCGGAAGCCCTCGCCCCTTCCCGGCCGCTCCGCTCCGACCCTGCGACCGCCAATTCTCGCCCTGCGCCGCCTGTGCTTCGTCCTTCCTTCATTTCTATCTTCCCGTCCCGCTCGTCTTCCTCTCATTCGCTTTTCTGTCACGTTACGAGTGCGTGTATACATGTATGCATACACACCCTCGTATACGTATACATACAGACTATAAGTTCTCTATTCCGCTGTATCTAGTTTCTTTTTCTTCCAACGAATATACATATATATAAATATAAATATAAGAAAAAGGGATTGTTACACACATAAAGGACGAAGACAGGGGAATTGGGGTAGGTGGATTAATATATGTATAATATATATATATATATATATATATATATATATATATATATATACCTGTACATATTATATATATATATACGCACGCGCGCGTAAAAATATTCACAGAAGTGAAAATAAGTATTATTATTGGCGTCACGATTGCACTAATGTACAAAACAAAAAAGGACACAATTTCATTTTTTTAATATTTCTGTGGCTCTACCAACATTTTCTCCTGAAGGAGGAAGACTCTGTCAAGGCAGACATTTACAGCAGCACACAATACATGTTCTAGAAATAATTAAAACATTGACGCAAATAAAAAAGCATTCTCACATAAGTAGTGTATGGTTTGGCGGCTGAACTGTCTCACAAATAACGTCCTCGGGGTGGAGGTTCATTTGAATTCGGGGTGAAGGTGATGTGCATTTGAATGTCATGGCAGTGGGAATTCACACAGAGAGCGCAGGGGGGCAGAGATATTATTAGTTTATCATAATGTGTTGTTGATTCACTGATTTTTTAACATACCGGAATGAGAAAAATGATGTTACTTCGATGATTGCTTGGAATCATGTCTTCTTAAACCTTCTGTACCTATAGGTACGCTTATATAGTTTTGCAAGGAGCGTCGAGAAGAATGAAAATTATGCCTTTTAACTTCGAATCACCAGGGGCATCTGGGGTTATTTTTTGAACTAGGCTATTATCTGAGCCTAAAACCAAGATTCCGAAGTAATTTAATTTTTCAACGAATAGAAATCTTCAACGTTTGATTCCATTCCATTTCATAGACCAAATATACTTGGCCATTTTATTTCGGTCTGTAGCGAAACATTAATAAAAAATAGTTTCGTTTTCTGAAAGGATTCTCTTTTGTTTTTTTGGCAAAATCCCTCCGAGTAAAAATTGGTATTTACTCAAATCATGTGGTTCTAACGGTCAGCGCAATTAGCGCTTTAACTGTCTTGCAGCGAAAATGAATATAATTTAGTGACGTGATAGCTCCGTGGGTTGAGAGTTTTGGCTGCTGATTAGAGGGTCCTGATCCCGGTTGCAAATATCGTGCGAGAAACTCCATCTGAAGCATCATTTGACAACTACATATAAAAAATAGAAGCAGCTATTTTTCTGATTGTTTAACTTCGTGTCGTGGGAAACGGTATAATGACACAGGAAATGGAACTGGAGCCTAATTGTGTGAATCACGCCTGAAGACGTCGTCACATTTAGTTCGGGATGGGCAGCACCCTAACCATAGATTAGGGCGATTACTTTGGATTGGTCAAGATGCAGGTAGTGACCACCGTGGTCCATGAGATCCTAACGATTCCCACAGCTCATCGTAAATTTCACATCTGTTCTGGAACCAATACATTGCCACGGAAACTTTGTGAACAAATGAAAACAGAGCCCCAAAGTATCGCTCCAGGGAAGAGCACCATGAGCCATCTTGTCTCTTAATTGAGTTTTCTTTAAGTATCGTTAATTTCGTTTCCCTCCAAATTGGTTATTATTCCTTTCAAAAATGAAGCCGCAGTAAGTAAACAGTAATACCTCATCTCACTTTGGATTTAGTTTCAGTCAACAGCTCTGCTTTTATTTGGTTGCATATACAACGCAAGTAGCTTAACTTCTCCGAGTACTGATGACTACTGTAAGTTCCTACATGAACTGTAAGCACTCGTAAGTCAGAAGGACTTTGGGGGTAGGCAGTACTATATCTGGTAAGATCTGTACTATGCTTGGAATCCAAGAGAGAATTAAATTAGTAATTGTAATGGTCTCTCCGAAACTTGGAAATTCTACCTTCGGTATTTGTTGTTTTTCTTGATTATTTAAAACCCTAAAAGGTAAGAGTGATGAAAGCCTCTCTCGACCTCTGAAAGGCCGCGTCTCCAATGGTTTTCTGTTAAGTTTGATATTTAATTTAATTTTACCTCTTAGTGTTCAATCATGGAGCCTCAGTCTTTTGAAAGAAAGGGTAAAGATTTTCTCGTGGAATTAATAATTATGGAATGCTTTTTATTCGGGCACCCAGTGAAAACATTGCATTAGGAACGATTACAGCAGAGGAATAAAGCCGTTCCGTTGCGGTAGACCTTATAATTTGACGAAAAACTTCCATAATAACTCCTATTTTATTGAACTTCAAACACTTCTCCAATGTAAAGAACATGTAAATGCTGTATGGGCATTGGAGGCTACACAGGAACATATTGGCATAGCTTTGAGGTTTTTATTTCTCACAGTGATGTATATATAACACTAAAAAGTGTTACATGCACTCTATTAAAAATATATTTAAATCATTTCGTCTAGCGACCCTGGAAACCTCCTTGGCAAACATCTAACATTGTAAATCGAAATCTATTGACCAAAGCTACAATAAATCTCTTCTAAGACATTGAAAAATTACCTTGCGCCAGTGAAACTGCTCCAACAAAACTTACATTGAATTGATTATATGGTCTGTAAAATTTAAATAAATTATAATTTTAATATGCATTATTTTAGTCTTGGAATCTTCTCAGCTTACATTTTACTTGTTGGTGTTTATAATTATATAAAAAAAGAAAGCAGAGACAAAAAATTATGTTTTATTTATAATTTGAATTAATGCGACTTGTATAATGTTTGGTAAACCATTTTTTGTACAGGTAAAATGAAACCCTGCTCTCCCTTAGAAGGTATGGTGAGATTTAAGACACTCCGCACGATATCTTATTGCACTTTATCCCCTGATAATTTTATCTGCTATTTTTAATAAAATGTATCAACCTCTTCTGATCGAATTCTCACCCAGAGTCCACACGTATGACAAAAATACCTTTTTAATCCGCCGAGAACCTGTAGAGCATCAGTTTTTTCAAGTTCACCCGAGGTTCGCAATCACTACGCCTCGGAACAGTCATCCCATAATACCATATAAAATTTTAATTGTGAATGTAAACCATAAAATTAAGCGTTCAATTAGAGAGTGCAATAATGATTAATAGTTTTGGAGCCCAGTGATACGGTGGCTGGTGTACCGGCTTCCCACCTGGGTTCTGTGGCCGGGGTTCGTATTTTTGAGGCGGCTGGATTTTTCGGTGGTACCCAAATCACTGCTTAAGATGCTACGTGAGGAGAACTTTAGGTGAAATACGCTGTCCATCGGATGGAACATTAAGTTATGGATCCTTTCGTTAAAAGTAGGCTAATGCTAACGCCGAGTTTCCCCCTTCTTCCCCAATTCCCTGAAAATCCCACCCCTATCAAATTATGCTCTGCCACCTATCTCAAATGGCGTAAATAATGGATTTCGGTCGCCTACTCTAAGGACCTTTGCCGGTATTAAGTATATATTGCAAATTAATCATATTATTTCCACAATTTCGATTTGAGTTCTTATTAGCAGCCCACTGTGGCACCTCACACAGTGAACAAAGTAAGTTCCGGAATTTTTGTCGTAAAGCGAAACAAATTTTTCCATGTAAATTAATGTGAAATACAGTCATGAATTCTTTGCTGAAAAAATAAATAGATTAAATTCGACACTAATTAGGTCATCGCGTATATGAGTACCTAAAGAGAAGAGCTGATAGGATTAAAGATGTCGTTTGTGCTTTGAAAACTAAGGGAAATTTTCTATAATGGAGATCTTCCACAATAAATTCTTTATCATATCGCAGTATGGAGAATTATGCAACGCAATTTTTACAGGAAACCTGAATAAATTCTTTTCCTTTTAGGAAACAGGTGTTTATGCATTCGGGGAATGACTTAACTTGGGCGCCCATTCCTACAAGTCACTGCTGCCATCTTACGAGCAGATAACACACAGTAGTAGACAAAGCAAATGCGAAAATATCATGGTTGTTTTCATCTGGTTAAATTTGACAGCTTTTAAACGCCAATGTTAATCATGTCAGATTATTTTTCTATAATACGCAGTTATAGTTCTAGTGTAAATAATTTTAAACTTCGAAAATAGAAGCCAAAGCAGCGGGGGATGTTTTATGTCGACTATCCAGTTACGAAAATTATGTAGCAGTGAACGAATAACTGAAGAAGGCAACATCTACGTCTCAAGGAGCCTAACTGAAAGTAGGAGAGGTATTAGTAAGATTTATTTCGCTTAGGTTCAACAGCCCTGTAATACTCATGACCGATTCAGTCTGTGTTTACCATGCGAATCCGTCTCGCCAAACTAAGCTCCATAGTCATAGTCATACTAAATTTATTAGCGTTGATATACATATGGAAATTACTTTCGATAATTGGTGAGGATCGGAGTAATACCTTGAATAAGAATGCTTTGAAGAGCCCTCCTCCGCCCAATATAGATGTGCAGCATCTGGGGAAATCTGTTACAGTTGTTATCAGGAATTTTGAGATTTTTGAGAATGATGTCGTTCCCACCGTAAAATCAGTAGTTTCTGTGTTTCCAAACATCCATATCCTTATTGTCAGTGACACTATTCCATATCCACCGTTAAACATAGACCAGTTAAGTAATACAACTTCGCAAAATGTTAAAGTGTTGAGCCTGGAGTTGCAACTTACTGGATCCCTCGAAGAAAGAAACCCCTTGTGGTATATAAAAACTAAATATGTACTTTTTGTTCCTGATTCTTCAAGAATTCACAATGAAGTTGCTCTTCAGAGTATGATGTTAGAAATGAAAAAGTGGCCTCATAGTATAGTTGCTCTGCCTTTTCCGACTACAAGAAAACCGCATTGTTACTTAATAAATATGAACCGTAGAGAATGGACTTTGACTTATGAGAGAAAGGCTAATTTGCTCGAGTGTGATGCAGTTGAGGGCAAGCAGCTCCTTTTAGTGGAGGCTGAAACCCTAAGAAGACTTCCAAATCCTTTCATGCTTCCATTTCCAGATTCTTTTTATATGCAGACTGCTGCCATTGGAGTTAAGGTAAAACGATTTATCATCAATAATTTCAAATCTATCACATTTTGAAGTAGTTTAACTCTAGTCAATGACTCTCAATAACGGTGCTTGTACCAGGTTAAAGTATAATATTTTTTTTTATTTACCGTCATTAGCTCTTCTTGAAAATGGGCTGTAAACACATCATTATTAGTTACTGCTATCATATAATTATAATTTCAGGTGCATTTGCTTCCTCATCCAACACCGTCCATTGTTGAAGGCCGTTTATTATTTCAAGACAACCATTTGCAATGGAAAGCAAATGACCTGCAGCAAGCCCGAAGAGCCAATTTGTTCAAAGTTTTTGGGTTTAAGAAAGTTGTATATGTAGGTGGTTCTGATGGAAAATCAGGTGATCCAAAGTCTTCAGCTAAAAATAAACCAAATCCTCTGGGTGGAAAGAGGGCACCTGGCCAGTATTCGGGTCTGACTTCAACGACAGTTGAATGGTTTGGGTGTAGCCGAAGCACCCTTCGTTGCTTCCCGACTGTAGTAAATGATACACCATCATATCTATTTGAGGGTCGCTGGACTCCACCATGCTGTCTTGAAGGACTTCGTGCAACTGCAAGACATGCATTTGCAGCTTTAAGAAAGTCAGGGGTACGCTTCTGGTTGGAAGGCAAGTTGATGCTGTAGTGTCCATTTTTATTTTTTTCATGTGCTCCCAACTTCCTGTTCTTTCAGCCAGGAGTTCATCTTGGTACCTTGTTATTCATGCAATTGACTGAAATGTTGTGGCTTCTCAAACTCTCATTTCAGCGTACTAGTTTTGGGTAGTGCAATTAGTTCAGCAACAACTATAAGCTTAATAAATGGTCATGGAAATAAAAGTATTAACCTTGCTTTTATGTATCAGAGACGAGTTTGAATGATGGAATGTAGAATACATATTAGATATTGATTTTTTGGCTTCATTATATTTAAAAATGAAAGTATCTTAAAGGAAGTGAAAATAGTAATGTGCTTTCATGCATTTGTTTCCATATATTCCCATTATAAATTAATTAAAAGTGAATACTACCTATTGAAATTAGAACAATGGTGGGTACAGATGGCACATGATATTCAATTATTAAGTAAAATGAATGCAATGGATCATTTTTATCCAATATTCTCTCATTGTGGCACATCTTGCAGGTGGCAGTTTACTTGGAGCGGCCCGCACAGGAGACTTACTCCCATGGGATCATGATGTTGATGTGGGAATGTATGAAGAGGATATTGCTCGTGTCCCATGGCTTTCTAAGCTTCTTGCTCCAAAGGGAGCAAAAGTATGTAGCAATTTGAATTAATTTCTCCTGTAATTCACTCTTTCCACCCTTAAAAATTAAATTATACAATTTACCCGATATTTCTTGCATAATTATATACATATTACAATGATTCTTGCCAAATCATTAAATAGGAAATAGTATTATTCTGGTCATTAAATGTGATAAAAGTGAGTGTATACCATTTTAAATTTAATACTTTTATACTTAAATCAGCATACTTAAGACCCATGTTCTTTTTTCAATACCCATTTTCACTTCTTCATATAGCAAAGATCAACTGAACTTATGTATGGGTAACTGGAAGTCAATAAATAGTGGCACTGTGTCATTCTGTAAAACTTTTCATATGATTGCACATAATGCCATTCATTTGAATGGATGTGTGAGGAAAATATGAACAATTGAAACAAACAAAGCTAAATGTATTTTCACTTAGGGTGGTGGTGCAGTAGGAGGAGATTCTGTGACGGATGATCGCGGCTTTGTTTGGGAGCGTGCCACTGAAGGTGATTTTTTCCGTGTCCATTGGAGTGGAACAAACCGTCTGCATTTGGATATATTCCCATTTCGTCCCACAGCAAATGGCACTATGACCAAAGACACTTGGTTTCCAACCCATCCTCAGGTAATGACTGCATACATCATATTGATTTTTTCTTTTATGCATCAGTATTTGCTGGCACAGTATTTCCTACAAAGGGATTTTAAAAGTAATGAATTCTATCTTTGGCTGACGAGTGAAGTTTTTAAGTGCACATATATTTTTTTATGAATGTTATTTGCAAACTTGTTTTATTAAAAGGAGGTAAAGTTTAGTAAGAAATAGGTTGGTTATAGTCAAAACTTGGATTTTTTATGAATAAATATTCTTTTACCAGAAAATGCATAGTTGAAAGTAGGAGGAAAAATTAACTACTATATTTTTTCATTAGCATTCAATATTAGTATTTACAACTATCCTGTGGTGTTTTGTAAACTTGTGCCTCTTTTTGTTATGTATTCTGCAATAAGATAAAGAATCGTGTGTCATCTTTATCCATTATGCTACCATCTCTCATTAAGACACCCTCCAAGGTTTTGGGCTTTTAAACAACTCTTTGATGTGTTCCTTTTACATGTCACCTGTAATTGAAGAAGGGTGTGTTGCAATTTTAAGTGTTAGGGTATGTCTTGTTAGCTCAGGCTCATAAATGCCTTGGTGTTCTATCTGTAACCATCTGAAACCTATCTTAAATGTTAGACTACCAAATAACAATAATATATCCTGTCTTTGTCTTCATTTAGCACAATTACATTTGCATCTGTGACATTGCTGCATTTCATTTTTTTCTCCAAGTTGACTCTTCCCTAGGTTATGTCTTGTTTTTGGTCTCACTTTGACATTATTTGAATCTCACATGACTTAGTTTAGTCGTCATAGCTATCCATGAAAGGTAGGGTTTGGAAATTCCTTTCTTCATTTGTACTTTGGTTTATATCATTCATTTTTTCCACAGAACTGAACATATTGTATCATAAGGTAACCATAATAATGCAATTATTCGTAATAATTCATTCTGGAAGAGGTAATATATGTTTGCAAAAGAAACACTTGGTTTTTCCTCATAAAATTTAATCATGACCTAGGTTTCGACGCTCAGCGTCATCATCAGGTGAAATACAGGCCAAAATCTTTCTTTATATACTAGAAGGAATGGGGAGGTGGGGTGGGTGTATGGATGTAAGAAAGGAAGAGGAGATGGTGGGGGAGGGAAAAGAGCGGGATTGGGGTATTACTGTGAAGGAGGAGTCAAGGTTAGGTCCTCTTTTCTCGGAGCCTCTGGGGGGGTGGGGGGGGGGGGGCGGGGAAGGTTAAGGAAGCATGGTAGGGAAAGGGTTGCCTGGTGTGGGTTCGCCTTGGGGTTAGTAGAGATAGGACAATGAGTTTGGGAGTTTAAGGTTGAGGAGGGATGACCGGGAGTTGCATAGCACATCGTTCACTATATTACCGGTAGAATTTGCTTTTTCCAATATCTCCATATGTTCCAAAATGTCCAACTGGGGGCCTTCTCTTTCGAAATGTAGAAACTCCACGCTAAAATCAACTTTATGTGGAACTTACTTCAACGTTATGTGGAAAAACCAAGTGTTTCTTTTGCAAATATGTATCGTTTCCACAAAGTGACGCCTGAAGTTATCTCTTTTAGGTAATATATGGAAAATGAATTGTATATTACAGATTTGATTCGAACTGCATGTGAAAATAACTAAGGTTGCTAATTAAATAATTCGTAACTCAGCAACTTGATATGATTTAATGAACAGATATGGAAATGTTACTGCTGGTTAAGTTTGACCCCACATCGCCCAACTCATGTTACTGGCAAACTGGCTATCCACCACGGCCAGCAAGACTTCTCAATTTTAAAATTATCATGAATAATGAGGCTAACAATGCTGGCTGGTCTGGAGAGGAGTGATGCTTATAGGGGTACCTTAGTGTTTACAAATCAATTCACCAGGGCTTTAAGAAAACCCTGATTTCAATGGTAATAATAAACCAATCAGTTGCAATGGTTATGACTCCTGAGTTAGCAAATACTTCAGTCACTTACATTTCATGTGGTATTGAATGATACTAGTAATTGACTTGATATATTCAAATGTATGACATGACAATTTTTATTTTTCTTAAGGTTTTTCATTGCACTTGGACATATAATGTGGGAGTCATTGCAGTATGTGCATTATTGTTTACTGACATCAAGGGAGTTCAGCATCAGGAGAGTTCAGAAAAAACTGTGATGAGGGCACTCAAATCCTGTAAATATGAAATATCCAAGGGTCTACACAATCATAATGAATTCATTGTTAAAGTAGAATTCAATTCAGGTTTGAGATCATTCAATCTTAAGCCATGAGCTTATTAGCAGAGAACTAAATTGAATTTTTCCTATTGAAATCTATCATTATAAAAAAAACCTTGGTTCCAGAATTGGATGATGCTGTCTGACTAGCTTTCACTATAGCATTGTAACGGAATAGTGCTGTTGGTGTAGAAATGTATAATTGTCATTAAGTTTTGACCGTTTGGAAAGACTTTTTATTAATTTTAATAATTTTTAAGGAATGTTATTAAGCTTTGTGAGTTCTAAATAATGAAGTATTTACAGTTTATTTTTTAAGAACTCAAATTAGGGTACCTCCAAGTGATATATATTTTTTGTTGAATTTTCTGTGGTTTATCACTGATGCTTAAAATTAATATGGATAGTGCAGATGAAGAAAATATTGTGTACAGTTTAACCGTACTTGGTACATATTTTCTGTACCTAAAGAATGTTTGGCCAGTATAACAATGACAGCGTCGTGAAAGATAATTTTAATAATCCATTGCCATAAAATCCATATAATTGTACTTACTTGGAAAGAAGGTGCAAGGGGTTTGAGATGGTGTGGTGGCTCTTGTCCTGGCTTCCTCCCCTGAGGGCCTGGGTTTCAATATCTGAAGTGACAGTATTTTTAATTGATATCCTGATACCCACTTGGGGTGCTATGTGGAGAGCACTTCAAGTAAGTATGCCTGTCAGATTGGATGTTTTACTGTGGATCCTCTGGCAACTATCATTAAGAGTAGGCTAATGTTGATGCCAAGTTTCTCTCAACCCTTCCTTCATTTCCCTAGCATCCTACCCCGACTGCAAGTATATTACCTAAATGGTGCAAATGACATTACTGGCATTGTTGCCTCCCCTGATAACCACTGCAACAATAAGGTGAGCACTGCATCAACTCATAGCAATAATATTGCTACTCATAGCACTAATAGAATGGCCATCTGTAGCAGAAAAAAATGCATGGATCAGAGTTCATAAGAAACTGGAGAAATGGGTTTTCATGCCCTGTGTGAACTGACATTACTTTCAAGTTTCATAACTACAGTCAAATCTCGTTACTATGCTACCTTTAGGGACCGAGCAAGAGTGGCATTGTGACGAGGGTTTGTAAAAACAGCTTCAATTTCTCAAGTTACCCATCAGTCCAAAGCTCTCAAGAATCGTCGGCTGGCGGATCTTCTTTCAGCGGATCTCGTGCATCTCGTTGTCTAGCTGATTGCATGCTTGCATCACACCAGGCTTCCTGCTTCTCTGTTTCATGAACTTCCAGATGGTGCTCCAAGCATGCTGGGCTTCCTCGACAGTTATCTTGTCATCTTCGCTTTCCACCAGCTCCACACTGCACAGCATCTCCTCTGCAATCTCCTCCAGTGTGAAAGACCCACCAGTCACGAGGCACTCGTCGGCTTCGAGAAAGTCAGACAGCTCGATCTCCCCGTTCTAGTGAATCTTTTCTTCAGCAGGCAGAGCTTCCCAAATCTTGAGCAGCTCTGCATCCTGTGCCTCAGTTTGGATCTCTTCAATGAACTTGGCCTTCGTGAAACAATTCCTGATCGTTAACTTGCTGACCTGCTCCCAAGCACGCCGGGCGACTAGTAGAGCATCGAGCAACGTGAACTTGAACTCCTTTCCCTCGTCCATAGCCTCAAGCTGGTGGCATAGCAGGAGCTTCTAGTAGTTGCAATTGAGGATCTTTATGATTCCTTGATCCATTGGTTATGAATTGGCTGTCGTGTTAGTTGGGAAGAAGACCAGTAGGATGTTGTTCAGCTGGAGCTCGGGAGGGTGGCCAGAGAGGTTATCGAGACAGACCAGCACTCGGCGTCCCTGCTGGTCGAGTAGTCCGTCCCAAGCATGCAGTATCTCTTCGAAAAGCTCCACCGTCATCCACGCCATCGAGTTTACCTTGTCCAGGTTGAAGACGCCATCTGCAGAGACCTGCCTGTGTTAGGGCCAGAAAACCTGTTGTTGCCACTCAAGAAGGGATTGCGAATCCACCGCTCCTGCTTTGCCCTGCTCTGTCTTGATTGTGATGCAGTGGCGCCTCTTGAAATTATCCAACCAACCATTGCTTGCCTTCAAGTCCGGGATGTGCTTCAGCTCAGCCAGTTTCATCGCCTTATCCTTCATCAGTTTGCCACTGACAGGCAGATTCTGTCCTCTTGCTTGCTTCAGCCACAGGAGCACTTTCTCATCAAGCTTGGGTCATAAGTCTGTGTCAACTTCATGTGCTTTGATGGAACTCCAACTTTGATTGCAGCCTGGATTGCACCCTTCTTGCTGAGAATGCCCTTCACGGTGGCTCTCTTAACTTCGACGCCCCATTTCTTGCTAATCTCCCTGGCCAACTTGGACTGATTCGGCTCCTTCTTCGTGGCATCAATGATCTCTTTTTTCTCCTTCAGCGGAAACTCGGTTCGCTTGCATTTCTGAGCTGATATTATGGGCTGAGTTTAAAAAAAATCACACCACTGTTGTGCACCTACGAATTGAGTTATGTTGTGCACAGCTGGACTGTAGTTCGTCGCTTCTCCTTTGGGACGTTAGTGTAATAATGGACCACTGTACAGGAATACAGACTATTTCACGGCTCGTGCCTTTTAACAGTCAGACTATAGCGGCATAGTAGCAAGAGTTGGGGGTGACTTAGTAAATTTATTTTGCATTGAATTTTTTTGGGACCGAGCAAAAGTGGCATAATAGCGAGAGTGGCATAGTAAGCAAGGTGGCATAGTAACGAGATTTGACTGTATCATAAATACTTTTTATCTCAATTAGAATAATTAATATCCCTGTGCTTGTGATGAAATATATCAATTCAATATAAAGTTGTTAATAATTATTATTATAACCTGTAATCTACCACTTAAGTTAGGTTTTGGATGGATACAAGCTACCAAACGGCTGAACAACAATTCCCTTGTCTCTCCTAGCAAAATACAAATTGACATCTGACAGTACATTGTTTCTCTTTATTCCAGCCAATTTGTCTATCCTATTCTTTCCTCATCTGGTTATGGTTTTTCCCTCTGCCACAGTCTTCCACAGCCCATCGCAACTTATTTTCTCGATATCCATGGTGGAGGAAATAATAGTTTAGTTGGTAAGAGATTTATCAATGGAATTGGGGTTGTAACAATTTCTGGGGACTGTGGATGAAAGTAGATAAGTATATGGTATAATTTGCTGTGACTTATATCCTGTGGAAATATATGTAATGTACAATCAGACAGTGTGGATGCAGTTACACAAGTATTGAGAGTCTCATGTAAGGAAACCTTTTCATAATGACAAATGTTGATTTTTTCCTGTAATTTCCTTTTGGATTACTGATAACCCCAATGACATCTTCATTATATTCTGTGGGCTTTATTTAGTATAAAATCATGCTTCAATGCTTTTGTTAATAAGCAAAAATATGAATCTTTATTCCCATATTTATGCACAAGTAATATTCATTTGCGTTTATTTTGACTTAAGAAGATTTTGCGAAGAGTATTTGTCCTGAGAGCATTCTTATTTGTTGTCTGTATAAGTGTTTTTTGGGTTTTCTATTCCACTTTTCTTTCCTTTCTATTATTTTCCTTGTGGTCTTTTAACAGGACAGAGAATTTCCAGAGCACTTTCTTCGCCCTCTGTCAACTGTAGACTTCATAGGTCGACGAGTACCCGCTCCTAATAACATACGGGATTTTCTAGAGCTAAAGTTTGGAAAGGGTGCTATTGAAAGGCCAGAATATCCAAATCCTAAAGCTGTGAAGTGGAAACCACCTCAAGGAATAGTTCCAACAGAAGAGGGAAATGTCCAGTGACTTCTTTATTAAGGTGCTTATGTCGCATAGATTTTTATCATTAAAGTGCCAATGTAGTATTTTTATTGTAAAATGTATGTATTTTTGGCCTGATAGAAGATTTGAAAAGTGTAGTCAATACTTGTTATTATGTGGGAAATTACTTTCCCTGTTGTTCTTTTTTCCATACTAGCTTTTATGTATTGTTGTGCAATACTTGCAAGTCCTACTTACAATCTATGATAGTTGACATTTATAAAAGATCTGCACCATAGATTCATGCTCAAGGGTGAAATTTATTTCCCTATATCTCCAATCTTATCATTTTAAAACTTAATATATTTTAATAATAACTTTTAAATTTAAAAATTCTAGTGCCAATGTCATAGATGTTACATTAAAAGCTCGAAGTTAAAATGGTGTCTGTTGTCAGTGAGTCAATAGCTGAAAGTAACAGAATTATGAAATGTGTTTATTGTTGTAATGAACAGCTGATATCTAGTTTTTATAAATCAATGGTATTTTGTGATCAACCTTAATGACTCATTTTGTTGCTATTAAAAGTAGAATTGTACTGAAAATATGCATAGATAGTTTTACAAGTGTTTTACTATTGCTGACATTGTATTGGCCATAACAGACTCCATATTTCCTCTTTATCTTCGCTATTTGCTGATACGCACCAGGTGATTAATTTTTATATTATTTTTCAGTCTTAGTTATTTGTAGTTATTAATCTCTTAACCTTATATTTGCTGGAATAGTTATGGTATTTAAATAAGCCATTTTAGTAACTTTTCTCTGTGTCTGATGTCATCTTTCATTAACAAACTTAATAAAATTCTTTTAAATTCCATTTAATGTATATAATGAAAATTGTGTACATAATTGCATTGAAATGTATAGTATGTTAGACTTTGAAATGACTGACCTAATGTTTGTAAAGGGACTATTATAATTGTGACGTAGACTGGACATGTCTCTTTTATAAAATTAAGAAAGTGTTAAATACATTCTCAAAATGTTGTAAATTATCTAACAATTGATTGTAGTTAATGGAGAATATCCATGGGATTATAAATATTCTAGTTAAATCATTGTACATATAAGTCTGGATGAATCATTTGAAGCTTTAGATAGTATTCATTACCTTGAAAATACTATGATAATTTTCCTGTTGACATAATACATTATGCATTTTCAGAGTGAATAGAATTTGCAGTGATGTCATATTACTTCAGGATTTTGTTTGCAACAATTTAAGAGTGTAAAAATCATTCCTCTTGACCATCCGGGTCAAGGCAAATGATTTTTACACTCTTAAATTGTTCCATTGTAATGTGTATTAGTGGATGACTCTGTCAAAAGTTAATGTTGCGGCTATCTCCTGCATTTTCTTTGAATTAGGATTTAGTTTGCTTATATTATTGAAGTTGAGGAATTCATTTCACCAATAAGTCCTATCTGCAAGACTACAAACTGTTCCTAAACTTTAGTCAACCCCAATACTTGCTTCCTATTTTTTGGATTGAAATGGAATAGGTATAATGCAATTGAAAATCTTTAATCTGACATTGTTGAGACCTTAGATTAATTTTTTTTTCTTTTTGGATAAAGATACATCTTTTTAATCAAGTATTCAATTGATATTTTTATAATTTTTCTTTATGTATTCCATTATTAATCATGGACACAAATAATTCTGAAAACTTGCTTCTAATTCCATAAGCAATTGTAAAATTTATTTATTTCTGACTGAATGCCTTCAAAGAAAATATAGGTATATCTTTGGGATGTGATCATCATAATATATTGGAACTAAGGCTAGTATAAGTATACTTTAATTGAAAAACCATTTAAAAATTAAATTAAATAAGTACTTAAATGTTAATGGAAACTGAAAACAGACTTTTGTGCCATGCAACAATTTTGAAGCCACGCTTTGTTAACAAATCATGATTGCGGCTATCATCAGGTGTTATGTCATGGGGGTTGAAGTTGAAGCTTTTGCTTTTTCTGTGTTACCATCTTTTATAAAAATTAAAAAAAAACAATCGGCTGTGGGTTTGCTTCATGTGTTTTTTTTTGCTGTGGGACCCAAGTTCTCATCTGTAACCAACTCTGTAAACTCTTCAATGAACTTACCAGCGGCTCCCATAACTCAAGAAAGTCTTTCTCAATTGATATACCATGTCTTAATTCCTGTATCTCTTCTGTTGTTTAATCTGATGAACTGTAAATCCATTGCTGACTGAAACAGATTAACCTGTTCCTTACTCAAACATTCACTGCGGTGACCACTGCACAAGCCCAAGTTAGTAATCATTGGTTGAGCCTAATTTCATATTTCTTCTTATTGTCCCTTTATTTGTGTCACTTTTTCATAAAACATTTTGTGTTCCTCTTACTTTTCAATGCCATTTATTGTTGAATATTTGACACAGTATGTCTTAAACAAGTACTGCACTGTTCTAGCAGAATCCTTTCTTTATATCAATTCAACTTTTTGTATGATTGATAATGTTTTATAATGAAACTTCAATCCTCTGCTGAAGTTTATATTTAATATGCCTGAAATAACAATTAAAAGTTAATGAAGTTCACTATGTTTAGTGAGCTCAGTATAAGAAGATTAAATGTTCATGTTAATTCTGGTTAGAGTGGCCAGTTAACAAATCAAAAGTTTCTTATGATCTTAAATGTGTTTGGATTAGTGAATAGGATAAGTGGAGGATATTAAGTTGGATAATATGAAACAAATTTTTTAGCATTGAATATTATCCTCATGAAATATGTTTAAAATTAAATGATCTCCTACCTTGAATGTGAAAATATGTATTGAGTGGTGATCCATTTCAGCGAGTTACAAAATACCAGTCACCTATGAGATTTTTCACTTATCAAAGCAAGCACGTAATCTATCTGGCAGCCCACTGGATTATGAGTGTTCCTGGATTAGGAGTGTCTCACTGTATTTTAATGTATGCAGTGTGTGATTGTAATTGAAAGACAAGAAATAAGTTCACTAGGGAACATAATTTTTCATTAGTTTGTGTACAGGCTAATTTGTCATTTGAAGTATTCCTGCCTCAATGAGGTTTGCGTGGGATATTAGTCTGGTGAATAGACAGCTAAAGTTTTCAAGCATTTATTCAAATATTAAGATATTTTCTTCAAACCATTCTTCTTTTTTACTTTGGTTTATAAGTAAATTAAATATTACATACATACCTTAATCTTGGTAATCACATTGTCTTTTATAATTTGAATTATTTTTAATTTTTCATAAGTACACAAACTGGGAATGCTATATAAGACCATTCAATTTAGGAGATTTAGGGCCATGATGTGCTAGTCAAAGGCAACAAATGGCCATTTTTAAAAAGTTTTTTCATTCATATTTTTGTTGTATTTATTCATTACAAAAAACAATCTTCAAAATATATGTATTGAAATAAGAAGGAATTTGAGGATTTCTGCCATCTGCGGCCTCCTAATGCAATAATATCAACATATGTATGCTTATATTCTCAGGCATATAAGTATAGGGGCAAAATCTTCATTACTAATGCCAAAAAACACTCAGGCTTGTGTACTTGCAGATTACATTTACCTAGGTATATATAAGTTACACAGCAATTCCTCTTAAAGGTAAAGGTCACTGCCCATATAATTAAATGAATTAAGATCTTTTCTTTATGCCTTGCAGAGTATTAGAGTTTATAGACTGGTATTGAAATGACACTATGCAATATAATTTTTGTAGTCATAAAACGAGCTGATACTTGCTTTTAGCCCTTTCTTACAGCTTTATCATTGTATGCATAGTCATTTGCAATAATATAAGGATAAAATTATGAATGCTCATGGATATTTTATATTTTTACCTTTAGAGAGTAAATTTCAATATTTATCCCTAAGAGTCAGTGAAATACTCATCTTAAGTACCTAGATCTGTACATTTAATTACGGGTATACTGGATGAATGTGCATGAAATTGAAACCTGATTCAACAGTCTTGCTATTTTCTTTGTTATTTATTACCCTAACTTTTAAACACTCCTCATTGTGGTGAACTAAATTAAGAGACTTCTAAACTTTGAAGAAATGGTGGGTATTTATTGAGTGGCACTCAAGAAATGTTAAACCTATTATAGTTGATGATTGATTATATATGATGTTTTGTAATGAGGGTAACTGTACCAGAAATGGATTACATTTTGAAGTTTTTAATTATATTTTGTTGACTTGAGAATGTTGTATGATTTTTTTTCTCAGCATTTTCTTACTGTCCAAAATTTTGTGATACTTTGTGATGCTATTAGTGATGAGCTCAGATTAGCTCATGAGCTCCGAACTCCCTGCTGTAAATTAGTTCTATTTATATTTGGCCAACAGTTTAGATTATTTATGTATCTCAAGATCTCCTACTAAATTTTCATATTGTTTTGAATGTTGTTTGTGCCTATATTTTTACTGGTGTGTAATGTAATCATTTATGATTTTGCAATCCTGAATTTGCACTATGTCTAAAAGATACATCTGAGTACTGAGTAAATGATTGTATACACTTGAATAGTTTAATGACTAAAGGTACATTAAAGCTTCATTTAAGGGGCAGCATCAAGGGCATACATTTTACCTGAGTTGTTTAACAATGAATAACTTTCATATTTTCCATATCCCAATCACTGTTGTGTTGCTATTAGCAATGATGAACCACTGCCATTCCACAAAAAGACTACTAATTATAGTTACATAAAATAAACTATTAGGTTTATTAATGGTGAGTCTGCATAAGTTCAGTATGTATTGGTTGTTGCAATTTTTTTCTCAAGTATTTTTGATACTCTGGTTTAAAACTATCTTGTTTTTATATGGCCAGTATTTTCAGGTTTCAAGTGAAAAATGTTCATTTGCCCCAGCAAAGTCAACATTAATTCATAGCATTTGTGAATTATGGCACTGTTTGTTGCCAGTGTGCTGTAACCTGTTCCATTGTAGCAGGATGCAAACCCTAATTTTACAAATCACTAAAATGCCAATGTCCACAAACGCCTACAAAACGAGTCATGGTTCATGCATTGACATTTTTCATGGATAATTTTTAAATCTCTCCTCTGTTTTGAGATATCTGTTAATATGCTTAGTTTTATTTTGAATTATTTACTTTGTGTGTTAAATTGTAATTGGTGGGCATGCCATTTAGGTCACATTTTAGAAGACTTGGTGATATCCAATGTTTGTTTTCAATACCTAGTCAAACCCATGAGAGAAAACAATTGAATTATAGAGCAAATTAAATGCCTGTTTCATGTCAGTTTATGCACTTAATATAAGGAAGGGGCAACCTACCAGATAGAAAAATCTTACAGAATAAACATAATGGTATTCTTCAAATCTAAAAGAAAATATGCATTTCATAATTAGCAGTTATCAAAAGTTTTGATGTCAATTTAACCTGATGGGACCACTTTCTCCTTTTGACTGCCATATTATATGCTTGCAAAGAGGGAATATATGTGCAAGGTGATCAGTGGAGAAATAAACTGAATGCAAAGATCAGCATAAAATTAAGGCACTTAATGTTGGAACCTGGATCATGTTATGTGACAGAAAGAAAATGAATAAGTGGAAAATTAGTTTTCATTTTTATTTTATGGTGAGTCCTTAATGATTAAATTCATCAGAATTTAAATTCATGGATCCCACCTTATGTTTCCTATCAGTTATTCCATTGACCTTTCTGCCATTCTCAGTGGGCTGATTGCTGAGAGAATAATATTTTTCGCTGTCAACATTTTCTGATGTGTTAATACCATTATCTGTTTTACATTAACTTGCCACAGTACCTCACACAATGCCAATATGTATGAAAAGATCTTCTCAAGTATTAGGAAGGGCATCCACTAAACATCCCATTTGACTTCTAGCAATATTGGTCATTTTAGAGTGTGCCCTTATCTGCAGCTGTTTCCAGTATTTCTTGGATAGTGAATATAGTTAATTGCTGCTCCTGAGTCAAGGTTGTATTTTCATTTGTGCCATAGTTAGGACTGCTAGTAGACAGTTTTTAAAACATAGCTTAATGAAGTTGAGGAAGGGGGAAAACTCACACTGCCTGAATGGTGCTGAAACAATTGTATATTGGGGATTGAGTGCAGGAGTATTCTAGGAATGGTTATCAGAGTGCATGTTAAGTGCATTAGACAGTCTTAACTGTGTTAGTAATGAATGCAGTTCAAATTACTGATCATAATTCTGTCTTATATTGCCTAATTAATCAGTGACAATTTATTTTGCCCCTTTTAAAATGAACAAATTCTGATGCCAGATGATATTGAATTTTTTTATGAATGAGTGTAGTGTTTGAATTGAGACAATAGGGAATTGTGGAAATGTTCACATATTTCCCCCCCCCCTCTTGATTTTTCCAATGTTCCAAGTAACAAATGCACTGGCATACTATGTTTTGGCATAGCCTGAAGTTGTTTTAATGGTATTACTCTTAAACGACTGTGTTCAATTGCCATTACATTTTTCATCATATATTTTAGCTCATTTCTCAACTTCTATTCATCTCCTAGTTTTTATTGCTCTGGTTCAAGAATAAATAGGAATGTGTTGACAATGGATAGGACCTTCATTGTCCATGCGTTTGCAAATCATTTTTTCCTTTACAAGAAATTAAATGGCTGTTCTGAATTGTTTCCTGTACTGAAAACTGGAAATATGTTCAATCCCCTCTCTTAAATCAAAATCTCGAATTTGAATCTTAAATTTTTCCTCGAATCTTATTTCAAGTCTGAACTTTAGTTTTTCCTTGTAGATTTTATTAAAATATTTGGAAAATTAGTGTAAATATATTTGTATTGATTTTATTTTTTCTTTAAAAACACAAGGAATTTAACACATTCAGGTCCAAGGTGATTCTCTTCTTATCACTAGACACACTCATTGCATTGAGATAAGATTATAATACAAGTAGACTGAAAAGAATATTCAAAACCCTATTAAGTTCCAGGGAAGTTTGTATATGTAAATATTTTTCATTAGGCATTTGATATTTTTGTTGTAACATGGAAAAACTTTGTACTTGGTGACCTCTAGTAGATTTAGCAACCATTAGGATAATGTTATAAGATATGTTATATCAGTACTCATGTTTTCCCTGTCATTATTACTGTATAAAGAGGTTGAAAAGGAAAATGTTCATATATCATGGCAGCTTTTTCTGTTAACCTTCACTTCATGATTCCATGTCTTTCTCTGTTTCAATTCAGCTAAATTGATGAACCTCTACTCGAGATCTCTAGTAGAAAATTTTAACCACCTAAGGCTACTCAAAATTGGTTTCTTTACTTTAAGTGATTTTATTTTAACATGACATTGAAAAACTAATTTTCTTGAATTCAAATTTTATGTACTATAGAGTGAAAAAGTATGAAAATTTAGTCTTTAAACCATTGGGCATACAGAGATGAAGTGACAGAATTGATTTAGATAGTTTGATTGCTCTGATTTCCTCAACAAAAACAACTGAAGGTGCTTGGCAGTGTATGGTCCTCTCGACTGTCTTCTGACTCATTTGTTACATACTTTTAAATTGATTGTTGTAAAATCTTTTTATAATTGGCCTGTAAATATCAAAGCTATCAAGTGTATATAATCAATTTAAAAGATCACAGAAAGGTTAAGGAAAGGCCATTTAAAATCCTAAACTTATAATTTGGATATGGTCGTATAATGGATGTAAATCATCAAATGTAGTGGAATAGCTTTCATATAGCTACCCTCCTAATTGTTGTGAGGGTGATTACTGTGAAATTGAGATTTTGCGTAAAACTACTTATATTCTCATTGTGAGGTGTTGTGCATGTTAGATTTTTGTATTCCAATTTTGTGAGTTTCTGCTGTGCAGTAAACTTTATGCTAGTTTCATTCATTTTTATTTCAAGTAATTAAAAATACATCTAACTTATATTGTTTTTGTTAATATTTCAAACTATTGAGACTAAAATCTTCCACTGCTTCATACAGTATGCTTAACTAATGTTCCAATTAAAGCATATTTAATTTTTGGAGCACATAGTTATAAAATAGTCAAAAAAATCCCAGAGTGAAATGCATAAATTTCTATCGTTTCCAGTTAGAGGTGGACAAAATGACTTAAGAGTGGCGAGAGAAATTTTATTTGAATTGCTCTAACATTTTTGTGCAAAATTGTGAAGGATTAAAGTCAATTCAGTAAGGGGCAAGACAATAGTTTCGCAGTGTGTCTCATTGAAAATGAAATATCCTTGAAATCATTTCTCTGATTGAAATTATGTAATAACTCACAAAATCACACTTCCTGTTATAAAGATTGTCGGCTGATAGTTTAGTAACTACCTGCCATTTTTTTGCATACTTGACTGCAGAGGTTGTGAAGGGCCTCCTCTCTAGGTAGATTGATAAATGCATGTTACTGTACAGTAATAATAAAGGTATTGCCATAAAGTGTAAATAAAATGTTTTGATCTAGGTAGTTTAATGTTCCCTCAAAATGTGCCAAAATATATGTATATCTCATTGTTCTATTTTAATGTGTAAATATGAGATTGTTTTAATAAAGAATGGATAGTTTAACATTGTTTATTAATTTAAACAATATTTATAAGTGAATAATTTATCTCAGTACATGAATGAATTTTGTCCGAAGCAATAGCATTCAAAATAAAAGGAAAAATCTCTTAAGGGAAGTCAAGACACTAACACCTAGGTCAGACATGAGGAATGTTATCAGGGAATAAAGAGAATAGTAATTAAATGAGTATAGAGCTGCAGTAAACCACTTTAAGGATTGAAATACTCATGGTGAATGACAAGAATACCTTCTTATTCCCACTATGTCGAATATGTAGGTGTAATCAGTTTGATGGTTAATAAACATCTCTGTTTTCTTGAAATTATTCGTTCAGAGTCCTGTCCAATCCAACATATTTGTCTTTTACGTAACTGTGGTAAGAAATATTTGAACTCCAGGAAAAGTGATGAATTTCCCAGAATTACAAATGCATAGATGAAATACAGGCCAGTTGAAAGGCAGTCCTGAGTGTTTTTCCCTCAGTGAGGCTGGTTCAAAGACATCCGACTTAGATGAAGTGGTTATTTAAATGTAAAAACTCGAAAAATTGAGGAAGGCGATAAGAAAACACCTCAATTATTTTTCCTATAAAATTATAACTTCAAAGTTTAAGAATAAAAAAATGTTAGCAATTGTGGGTCTGAACATTACAATGGGTTAGGTGACATGCGTGGGAGTAGAGAAGGCTATGTCCCCGCAGTTATCAGGAAACCTTGCACAGCCAAGTGTACAGCAATACAAATGAAGGCATGGAAGAGTACTTCAACTATTGAAATAGAGGCATTGGATGCTAATAAATTGTGTGATTGAAAGGGCAATAATAGCTACAAAACAAGCAATAGTAATTTTATTTTAAATGAAAGATTGAACTATGGCAAGAGGAGATTAGGAAGTTTGAAGAGAAAAAGAAATGGATGAATGTTAACACAATTATTAGGGAAAAGCGAGAGCAGTTAAGAATTCAGTAATAAACTATGGTGAAAAATTAAAATGATGAAGGAAATCTGGTTGAGCAGTAAGTAAGCAATGAGAGCAGTGTCGGGAGTAATGACTGAGATGGAAAATGATGACCAGATACAGGGAGGCAAAAGAATCATCAGGATTGTAAAAAATGATATGCACTATTGTTTTTAGGATATGACAAAAAATAAACCAGCAGATATCTAGGCAAGTTTGAGAAAACATACGAGGGTCATCCGGAAAGTAGTACCCGTTCGTGCCGCATGAAGTGCTGACGACGCGAGTAGCCGCTGGACGAGGTCAGATAGCTTCAGTGGCTTGTCTGCCTTCTCTGAGCCAAGTTGCGTGACGCTAGCATTGCCTGTGTTGTTTCTGTGATTGTTTACAATGTTTAAAAAAATTGAGAACGCCGCCAGTTGTGAAGTGAGGGCAGTGATTAAATTCCTCAATGCAAGAAACGTTCGCCCATGTGATATTCATCGCCAATTAAAGGAGGTGTATGGAGACAATGTAATGGACGAGTCGTCTGTTCGGCGGTGGTGTCGCAACTTCAACATGGGGAGGGGGAACACACACGACGATGAGCGTTCGGAGAGACCGTCTGTCATTACAGACCAACTGGTGAGCTCAGTTGACGAATTCGTGAGGAACGATCGGCGCGTCACAATTGATGACATCTGTGAGCATTTTCCCAATGTTTCTCGAACAATTGTTCATGAAATTGTTAAACACCATCTGCATTATGCAAAAATTTGTGCAAGATGGGTCCCTCGCGTATCTCAATGAGCTGGCGGCGAAGGACTATGCAGCAGGAATACAGAAACTTGTCACACGTTATGACAAATGCCTTAATTTGCTTGGAGATTATGTTGAGAAGTAGTTTAAAGTATCCTCTTTCAAATAAAATTTTTTATGTTTGTTAATATTTACTTTTGTGTCTTTATTTCACGAACGGGTACTACTTTCCGGATGACCCTCGTAGAACTTCATGATTAAGGTATTAGGACTGAGCTAAAATTGAGAAGCACTGTGACAAATGAGGAAAGCTTAGGTTTATGAATACTAGATAACAAGCCAGAAAATGAACGGCAGAAAATGAAGGCAATTAAGCCTGATTAAATAGACAATATCCCTACTGAATTTCATAAGAGACTGGAGAATGAAAAGGTAAGTTTTCATGGACTTACAAGTATTTCACTTTCACTTACTTGTATTTGTAATATTTATGGGGATGAAAGCTTGTCCATAAGACTTTTTTATATTCATCTCCATTCAAAAAAAGGATAAATGGATGAGATATGTCCATTACAGCTGAAAAGCTAATGAGGACATCCATAATTGTTTGTAGATGGAGATAAATGACTACTTAAGAGAGAGTTCAAATTGGTTTGAGGAAGGAAAGGGGTTTGTATGATGGCCTAACCCACTTAGCTGGAGCTACTCATTATCATGTCAAAAACAATGAAATTTTACCAGACTTTATGTTCCAGATGCAATTCCTGTTACCATTTTGGAAAACATGCATTGTTCTATCTTTTGGTCAGTGGAATATTTCAACTGAGCTGGTGATGTACCACAGTGACATCTACCAAGGTGATAGCTTTAGCTCCCTCCTGTCCTGTATCTCCCTCCTTATTTTCTTCAAATTACTTCCCCTTTACATTTTCAAAGGTTTTATTTAGTCTGAATCTCATTTGCTTATAATTAACTAGTCTACTTTAAAGGCTATGGGTATGCTACAATTAATTGCCATTGTGCAGGCTCTCCCCACCTCCGGCTAATTTAAATTGCACAATAAAGGTATACCTACAAAAGCACTCTCTATTCCCTCCCTTGGTAGTAATAGAGAAAGGGAGGTTGGGTTGATCACCCAAAGAAACGTTTGCATTCCTCATAATTCCATGGTGACGGTATTATTATTAAGTAATCTACCGGATGGGGTAGGTTTTGCATGGACACAACTGCCAAATAAATATTTTGTCACTTCTAACAAAACACAATCCAGCAACCTACTCTACATCAAGTCCTTCTTCATTTTTGTGTACTTCCTTCATCCCATCCAACATCCCTATCCTATTCCTGCCCTTTCATCGTTTGCCTAACATTCCCTCTTTCATCCATTTTTCCTACCTCCTATGGATTTCTCCCAACAAACCCCTCTCCTAACCCACCATACCTAGTACTTCCTCATTTGTTTCCCTTTTGGTCCATTTCACCTTCTCCTCACCCACATTTCAAAAGCCTCCAATCTACACCTATCGTCCTGCTTCAGCAACAACATTCCCGGGATGTACGTCACTATGCTCCATATCAAAGTTTTGATGAGTCTTTTCTTAACATTCTTATTCAACGTTCTTGTCATCAACTCCCACCTCTTTGTAAAAGCCTCTTTTCCTAGTGAAATTCTTCTCCTTACATCCCTAATCCTTCGACCATGTTGGTCCACAACACTTCTGAGATTCGTAAACTGTTCTACCCGCTCTATTTTTTACCCCCCTATTTTAATGTTCAGCGTAGCCTTTTTCTTTCTGGAAAATTGCATAACCTTTGTTTTATTAACTTTGATTGTCACCCTATATCTATCGCATTGAATTTCCTATTCACTCAGTAATGCTTGCAATCCCTTGGCTGACTGACAAACTAAAGCTTGGCCATCAGCAAACCTAACAGATTTTACGATTGCTCTGCTGACTTTCATTCCTACCTCCAGGCCTTCTCATGCCTTTTTAATCATTTCCTCCACATACATGTTGAACAGCACCAGTGATAATGGGCAACCTTGCCTTACACCTCTTCCTAACACTGCCCATTTGGACTCTCTGTTGCCCACTTGCACCTGAGCAGTCTGAGACATGCTCAGGTTGCGGCCTCCTGTCCCTACAATCTATTCCTATTTTCTTCAATATACTCAAAGAGTTTTCCCAATTCACTCGATCAAACTCCTTTTCAAAATCTATAAAACAGGCCGATTAGTGATTTCATTACTTCAATGGCATCTCCTCTGCCTCTCCCCTTAAATCTCTCCTATAATTTTCCTTTCTCCAACATTGTCCTAACATTCCTATTCTAACTAATTTGGTCTTCTGCATGTTCTGTCCTGCTGCTGTCGGCTTTCCTTTGCAACGGTTTCATGAGATGACAGCCACGAAAGCCTTGCCTCTCCCGCTGCTGGGCACGACACACGGCTGATTGAGCTAAGTCCCGTAGTTGCCAGGACTCATACTCTCTATAGTGTCCATCATTATATTCTTGAGAATGATAATGGAACTGGTAAGAATTGACAGGAAGTAGAGACCTTAATTAGTCTGAGATAATCCTCAGTTGCCATGACGATCTTGCTATCATTTATGAATGTAGTTGTCAATTTCTGTCTGACCATTGAAGTACTGAAAGTGCTTATTGAATACTCGATTGATTTATCTGTAAAAAGGTCACTTGTTTTTTGCAAGAAAAAAGAACCAGAAATGTATTCTAAATTAAATATAGGAAGTCATAATTTTCATTTTCAAGTAAAATGCTTAAATGAAGTAAATATCAAGTAATGTCAAGTAAGCAAGCAAATATTTTGTTAGTCTTAATGGTTTCCTGAAATAGCTGCAAATTATACGATGCCCACCTTTGTCTTACCATTAACGCCAAATACTATTTACCAGCATTTTGTGGTAGAAAAATTCACTTGTTGCCACACAATTTTGAAAAAATATTCACAATATATAACCATTAAAAAATTAAGTTCTATGCATAAATCATACTTCTATAAATTACTTATGTTGACAAATTAACTGTTTGGTCACTATGTGGAGGCTTGCATATAAGTTATTTTCTCAAAATCACCATTCTAGATACAAGAATTCATTTGAAAGGGACTTTTCTTTCATAAAATGAATGAAACACCTTCACAATCATAACAATGCCAGTGAGACTTTTCCATATTTAAAATATTCCATTGCAGAACTGATGCCTGGTCATTTAAATCAATTCCTTTTGTTAGGTAAGAAACCACTGTAATCAGATAGATAGATTTATTCGATATATAGTTTTATTTTCATTTGAAAGGGACTTTTCTTTCATAAAATGAATGAAACACCTTCACAATCATAACAATGCCAGTGAGACTTTTCTATATTTAAAATATTCCATTGCAGAACTGATGCCTGGTCATTTAAATCAATTCCTTTTGTTAGGAAAGAAACCACTGTAATCAGATAGATAGATTTATTCGCGATAGAACCGTACATAATTGTATGGGCTTCCCTAATGTAAGGTTAGTTTAATGCATTAGAGTAAAACTTACCTCAGTAAGCTCTATGAAACCTATATAATTTCTCATTTAATTGTTGGCGGTGGGTCAGAGATAAAGCTATTATTCCACTTTGAAATTTCTTAGGAAAAATTGGTAGGCTCCAAAAAATCACTCCGCTTGAGAGAAACTTTGTGTTCATAGTCATTGGGTTTGAACTCAGGGCATGAGTCAGTAGATGAACGCTTTACACAATCAAAACCCCTTTTTGAGAGGCTGCAATCAACAGTTACTGTTGTAGTTGAAGGATTGGTGAATATGTCCATCAACAAATAACATAAGTAAAAACTTGTTTGTGTCCATATAACAATGTGTGTGTGTGTGTATATATATATATATATATATATATATATATATATATATATATATATATACACACACACACACACACAAATTACTTTTAGTCATCAAATTAGGTGTTTATCAAACTTTACATTAATATTATATATATATATATATATATATATATATATATATATATATATATATATATATATATATATATATATATATATATCTTATATATATAATATTAATGTAAAGTTTGATAAACACCTAATTTGATGACTAAAAGTAATTTAAGTGAAAATTTAAATGGTTTTTAAATTGCTGATTTCTGAAGATTAACAGGAGAGAGTAGGATCTCCGTGAATTTTATTCTATGTGGGAATGTTGAAAAGCTTAATACTTCAAACATGCTGTAAAGTGTTTATTTCATCATGTTTCGCCGATCATTTTAAAGAATCTCTATCTATCAAACCAATCGCTAAGAAAGATTTTGTTTTGAAAAATGTGTATTGTCTTTCTTTTACATTCTATCTTTCTCTGCCTATACCCTGCTCTCTCGCTGTAACGAAAAATAAAGATCTGTGATACGCTCTGAATGGCTGAGTTATAATAATTCCTGAAAAAACTCTACTGAACTCAAAAGTGTATGACATGCGCACAGTTTATTTGGTGTATTTCAACAACTTAACATATTCTATTATAAGTGCACCCACCATGATTTCACAAATTACAATTATTAAATACGTTTTGAAATTCTGGGCGATGGTATGCGGAGAAAGATTCAAACAATGATATTAGAATAAATAAATATAATGCAAACGTAAGTAGGATGACGGACCCATGCAAACCAAAAAGTATTTATAAACATACATACCGAATACTATAAGACTAATTTTCGATAGAATTCTGGTTAATAACCTTTGATAAAACGTAGAAGTAAGCCCTCATTTACCTACAGTGGGTATATAATATCATGCACTGAATTCAAAATCCTGATGTGATCGGGACAGCGTTTGAATCGACTGCTGCAAATCCTGTGAACCAGTCATACGGGCTTTCTGCGAACTGAGCTAGCATGTGACCTGCGCATTGGACTCAAATGGGAGTACGCCATGTTATTAGGCTGTGGTTCTGGATCACGTTGGTTGTGAGGTCACAATTGTCATGTGAGGCTTAACCTCTTGGCGTGGTAACTTGGCATCTGGTCCGTATAATTTGGTGAAGGCTCGAGTTTTTCAAGATTGAAAGGAAGACATCATAAAAAATGCTGAGCTTAGAACGTATACCTGACCAAGTTGGCTACCTTGTATTAACTGATGACGGTGCTGTTGTAGCAGTGAGTATAAAGCAATTTGTACTTGGCGGAGGCTTTTCCAGGATTTTGTTTTGGGGGTCTCATTCATCAGTTATAAGCGAAAGTCATCGAGCGTTAAGCTATTGTAATTACGTTAGCATTATTCCTTATACTTGCGCTAAGCTTAATGTACACAAACATGTTTTATAACAAACGTGAAAAATATTTGGACTCCTGAAAACTTCTGCTTCCTGTGTCCATATTATTTTTCTGAGAACTTACCACCTGGTCGCTTTCTGTCAACGCCCCTCCCAATATTACTCTTGAAAGTAATATTTCAAATGTTAAATAATGTTTCCACAGTGGTGTTATTATGGTGGGTAAACATTTTCATCGGTCTGTCCAGGGATGATCGATGTCTTTTAAGACGCAACTTGAGGATCCGCAATAGGAATAAAGACGACTTAACCTTAACGGGTAGATATAGTTAGTCGTGCAGTGCTGTCCTGGTTATGTGGCATTAATACTGGCGCTAATAATCATACACTTATTGTATTGTTACTTTTACACAACAAATCAAAGGGAGATATGATGGGAGAAATGAATTTTTATGGGATATATGGTTAATTCGTTGCACGTATTCGAATAAAGTGAAAGCGGTCTCAAAAGGTGGAATAAAAAGTGCGTATTACACCTTATTATTTACACCATGGTGCTTGGCGTAACTTTGTATAACTCTATCCTGATGCGTTGAAAAGAGAAAACTCTGCTATTCCGCACAAATGTAAATTACTGCGACTGATTTTGATACAGTGCATCATCATCTGGGAAGTTGATGACACACTCCATCGAAAGTGGTCGTAGTGAGTTTTTATTTGAGTGCAATAGCAGTGTTTTTCTTTCCTACACATTATTACTTATTATTCTTACTTACTTATTATCTTACTTATTATTCAAGTGAGCATGTTTGGCTTATAGTTATTACTGTAGTGAAAAGAGGCGTGCGTGCAGAGCAACTGCATTTCAAACCATTGAAAGAGCTTTGGTTGAGGTGATTTGCTATCTATGGATGGCAACTCGTCATTATTTCTAACAGAAAAGAAACCTGTTAATGTACACACTGACAACATCTACGAGAGACAATTCATAGTGGCCAAGAATGATCATTGGACCATTGTTGGTGATACAGTCGAACTTAAAACCCTTAAATTTCATTATAGAAACTGGAGTAGGTCAGCCAATATGTACATGAATACATACCCCTTGAGGCCCATCAAAAGGGAATATGCTCTGGCTATTTTATGATGATTGAACTATATAAACAACCAATGGACAAAGCTATGAGGTCCATTAAGTTTCACTGCATAGTCCGGTTATAAGTGATTGCGATAAATGATATTTTGTGTACAAAATGCCACTGCTGAGGCTCCAATCGTTAAAGGGACAGCATTGTTATGAAATTGGAACATCTTTGTCATATTTAAATTTCTTTCATTAATAATAAGGTAATGCAAAGGCTGAGTTTCTCCTAACCCTTCCTCCAATCCTTGAGTATCCTACACCTACCAAATTATCCAACTATCCCTAATGGCACGTATGAGTTCAGTTGTTGGTTACCACCTACCCCCTGATAACTATAACTTAAAATCACTGGAACTTTACCTCTGCGGAAGCATAGTCTTGGAATTCAGCCTATGGGTGAGAAGAACCTCACCCAGGGTACTAAATCAGTATCCAGATCCGTGAGACAATAATAAAATATTTCTGTAAAGTTATCATTAGGTAATGAGTATTGAATTCACAGGCTCCTCAGTGCACCTATTCTGCAGGTTTAAGAGTACATTTGTTAAAGGAAAGAGAAAAAATATGTCATGAGCAGCAAGTGGGTCCCGCTTACAAGTGACTATCTCCTGGGTTCAAACCATGAGCTAGAAACCACATCTTTGTTTTCATCATAGCTTATTAAGGTCCATGTTTTGCTTGTCCTTTAGTAACCCTGGCGTTTAATGATTTCTTGTGATTCAAGACCACTTTTGCATGATAAATGGTGACATAACTCAGGATTTTTTTCTGAAAAAAATTTTGTTAGCATCTAATTATGAACTTGACAATAGGATTCTTAGATACAATCTTGGAGACTGACTTGGCATGCTATTTTGACTCCACCATGACCTTTCGAACAAATGTACAATGACGATCTAATCATCTGCCAGTGTGAACCCCAAGAGTGAATCAAGACCAATTTCTAATGATAATATCCATTTCCATGTGATAAATCTCCAAATATAAAAATCATGAATCATTGTTATGAAAGCATGAGGTCTTTAAATTCCATAGCAATTAAATGGGATGTTTAAACTAATGTAAGAAAGTTATTATTAGAATTTAAATGTGAATTCACAATGTTTTGAAATTACAAAACAAAAAGTGGTTTGCTGATACTTCGAAAGTTTTTAAAAATTCGACTCAGCAAAACCAAAAAAATATCGAATCAAATTCTTTCAGAAGAAACACATCTCGTTACAATTAATACTCTTTGCAGCTGATGAAGTTCTATGCTGCACTGGAGTAGGAGCTTGCTTCTTCACCATGGCCTACTGTGTTGTGGATGTTAGTTCTTTTCTTAAACTTCTTGAGCCACGCATTGCTTCTCATAAATACGTATTTGGACATTGATGATCTTGGTATCTTCTTAACGAGGATGGCAAAAATCATGTGTTTTTCCTCACAAATGATATTCTCATTAATAGTTTAGCATTGTAATTACTTTTTGTTTATCCATATGAGAAGTAATCTTTCAACATAGTTGAGAAGACAACCATTAAATAGAAATTCTTGTTAACCTGTTTGAAGCATTTATCTCTTTAATCTTGTTCTTGAAGAAAATGCAAATTGTTGATCTCGAACAATTGTGTGCGCGAGCTAATACAGACACACTTTTTTACCGCTTCTTAATGATTTTACTTTTCATTTCTACTGTTATTTTTTATTTATTATGGCTCTCTTTTTTTGTAGATTTTTCTTTGGGTACATTTTTAAAGCTATGCACAACATATTTTTGAGATTTGAAAAAAATGACCAATTATGTCTTAAAACAAGTTTGGAAAAATGTGTGAACAATAGTGACACTAAGATGTTAAGGGAATGAGTGCTGAAAACAAACTGAAGCAAGGTTCCCTTGTATTAAATTTACTGTATAAGATTGAGTAAACTTTGATATGTATGTAGGCAGGGACCAAATTTCAAATGCTAAGCATGAAGAACATTGGGATATGTGCAAATACTATTATTGCAAATGATGATTGAAAGTCCTGTGGGTAAAAAGCCTTTTTCGTGCAAATATTTTCATTACTTATTTACTGGGTTTTTCTTTCTCAAAGTGCTCTGATCTTAGGGGGTAGGGAGATACTGCATACAATAAGGGATAATAGAATTCCAAACCATCTTCCCATTATGTTATTGAATTAAATCCGTTTGATGTAAGGGTTTAGTTGTGGACTACCATGGTGAATAAGCATTGATTCTTTTGACTGATGGGTTGATGATTAGATAGTCAGTGTGTTCTATGGTAAATGTATCATACATTTTAGCCCAGTGCACTAGTATCACAATTTCCTTTGGCAGAAATAAAAATTATATTCCCTGCTCATCCATCAGTGATAGCATTATATGATTGCTGTGTGTAATTGATAGAACATGAAGATTTGTCCTGGCATAAAATTGGGTTAGAAGGTAAAAAATTGTCTATTCATATTGTTTTTGTGTCATGCTTCCATGAGTGTTTTTATAAGTCCAGGAAAGCACTCACTCCAAGTTGCATTACAGCACAGTTCAATATTGTGTGTCTAGTTACAGAAATCCTCAGTCAGTATAGGGAAGCCAGTCTAAGTAAGTGATAAAGTTTTCCTGTATGAAATTTGCTTTGTATAGTATGGGCTATTTGAAAGAGAAATGCAAATTATGCTCTCCTGTATAGGTGATTTCTCTCAAAGTGATCCTTGTATAAAATACCTGATGTGCAATTTAGGGCTATGCATAAAATATTTTGCACATTTTCAAACAGTAATTTTTTTTGATATTGTTTGTAGTTGTTTCCTTTCTTTTTTTATTTGGCTATTCCTTTGCTAACTTAAAATCATTGCTTAATATACAAAATGAACAAAGGTATAACTTTTGTTTACAATAGTAAGCTAAGAGAAATGATAATGTAGTTTTTTGCAATATAACAGTACTTACATGGTTTTGCCATTTCAATGATATCTGCAAAAAATCATAGAGAACACTTCAACATTTTGCACTGGAATCTTTGCAGCTTCAACCTCTGTTGTCCACTCTGAATTTAATTTTTAAATGTCTGAATTGAAGGATAAAAACTGCTTACTGAAAAAAATTCAGTATCTAGCAAGTGAAAATGTTTATTTGAAAACTTAAGACTTCTAGATTGAATATCAAGCCACACATTTACACTAAACTCTGCAATTTTCAACTCGTTGACATTTTCTAAAGTGTTTTCCTTCATGAAATCGTTTTCGATTGTTTTCATAGGTTTCAAAAATGTAAATTGCCGCTCTTCTTCTGGATATAATTCTGTTTGATTGAACCACTTAATTTGTATGTTCTTTTCAAGGTGAGATATAACGATGTGTAGGTTTTCATTCAAATGTGAGTCTGCAGATTTTGGTCAGCCTCTTACAGTTGTACCCCCTAATCTCAAGTGCTCCTAAAGTTCTGCTGCCAAATCCATAATAAAGTTGATGTGGGAATTATGCATTTCAACTTATGTTTTCTTGCACTCCTGTGACAAAATTGATGATTCAGTACACCAACTTCTAGACCACAGAAAAAAGCCATTTAAACGTCTACTTCGTAAAACAATGGGTTCGTATGTAATGATCACAGTAGCCTATACTCATTGCATCAAAACCCAGTGGCTCAAATATAGAATCTTATTGGGAAATCTTCATGCCTTTAAAGGTCCAATGTGTTGTAGTATTCATAAAAGCAGCACTCACACAAATATATTGGAGGAAAAAGTTTACACTTGAATTTATTTTTGAAACAAATGCATAAGTACTTTTAAGATATTAGTAAGGGCTTCATCCATGATAAATTAAGTTAAGGAAAGTCTTAGCACAGTAGTCTTCATTTCCAATGGATAAACGAATGCCTAGAATGATGCTTGAAGATTAATCCTTGATTCCTTCCCTTTTTCTACTGGTTAATATTTATACATGACAATCGCCTTGGCAAGAATCTCTGCAGCTCTCACTGCTGCTCCTGTGCTATTATTTTAGCTTGCGGGACTTTTAATTGTTTACTGGTTAAATATTTGTGCTCTTATGATATTTCTGTGGGACAAACCTTTTTTAGCTAATGTTACATATGGTAAAATGTGTCCTATATGGAGAGAGATTTCTTGTAGTTTTAGAAAATTGACATCTTGCAGATAATTGTTGCTGTATATAATAAGAGTTAATTGTAATGGCTTCAATTACTGATATTTCCATGTTTTTTCATCTATTAAAGTCTGGAGGTGAATTAGAGAATGATGAACATATGGCAAATATAGTAACTGGTCTTGTTACCATTACTGATAAAGTAGATCCTGTGGCTTTCTCTGCAGAAGAAGGCTTCAAGAAAATATCAGGTACAAACGGGAGGGATCATAGTGTTTTTTGAGGAAACTGATTTGATTTATAATCTTATTTCTGTGCTTTCCTCTTTCAGTGAATTTTGAAAAACATTCCTATGTCATATGCATGTCCAACAAGAAGATTCATGTTGTTAAAAGGAAAATCATTCAGGAGGTTGCCAGTGAGAATAATGAACAGTTATGACTGAAATGTGGTTTTTTGTATATTCACCTATTAAGTGTGTATAATATAAGGTGAAAATTAAGAATATATCTGGTGTTCTGAAAGTTATTAATTTTTCATGTTCCTTTTGCCTCATATGCCTCATAAATGAGAATTAAACCAACATATTGTTGATTTGTATTGTCTGGCAAGAATGAAGATGGTTGACACTTGGCTGTGTGGTTCCCTGAAGAAAGGTTAGTGGCCTTCAGAAGCTTTATCATGGCATCCAATGTGGAATTTCTTTTTCAAAAAGTGAAAATTCAAAATGATGTAAGGAATGAAGAGGAGGCCAATCCTTATGAACATTTCTCTCTGTAGAATATGATGTCTGACAATTGTGATTGCTGTTTGGTAGTTTTATTTATATTCTCTTTTTGTAGTTTTCTGGGACATCTCTCATTGAAATTTAAGTAATTGCATGCTTAAAAACGTAAAGGTAAATAATAAATTTGATGTCAGTAGTATTTTACTTGCAGTGATTAAACTTATTTTAAACTTATGGTGGGCTTACGATGGTGGCAGCTGAGACATTTTCCCAGTTCATGTGCTAACATGATAGCCAATATATTGTGCATATGAAATGGATTTGAATGAAATATCAGTTAAGACTCTCTTAAGTCATAGTAACCCTTGATTAATGCTATTTTCTTCATGCTCGTGTATGATTTTAAAGTAATTTTATTCTATTTCTTAAAATTTCAAGATATTAAATTTCCCAAAAAAATATGACTGACATAAAGGAAAATGTTGGATAACATAGCATTCATGTCTGAATAATGAGATTATGATCCCAAATTGAATGACGGATGTTGTAAAACATGTATACATTATTTTGTGAAAATATATTTTAGAGTTTGGTGGTAATGCCTTAGTTCAGCAGTGTTTTCAGCAAATATCTTTCAAATGTTATTGGTGCATGAAATTTTGTTTTAAAACATTGGAAGTTAATGGAAGGATACAATTGGAGGTATGCTCTTAGAATTGACCACAAACATTTATGAAGCCTTCCAATCATCCAACTAAGATAAGCATTTCTATTTTTGGCTCAATTGGAATTTAATGATGCCAGAATATGGATATTTCCTGACTGTGTGTGATAGAGTAACTTGTCTTTTGCTTATTAAAATTAATTTGCAACCATGTGGTCAATACTTTCATGGGTAAGTTTGTTTTTATCATTAAGAAATATGGGTTTTAAGATTAAGGGATAATCGTTGCTAAATTAAGAATAAATATATCAAGTATTAAAAACTATATGGCTTAAGAGAAAATAAAATATTTCTTTGGCCTACGAGATGTCATATATTCATGCAAAAACACTTATTTTGAAAAAATAATGAAACTTAAAATTACTTAAAAAATAACATGAAAATATTCATGAAAATGAAAATAATTTACTGTCCTGCCACAATTATGTCCATGAGTACTACTATTTTCAGGCTTTATTGTAAGTTTGACTGAAGTTGAAGCGTCTATTTTTTCTGAGTTACCACCCTTTGTAACATTAAAATTATAACTGAACCACTTGACCAGGGAGCCCATATTACAAGAATTTGGAGGCAGTTGAGGTCAGGAAAGTAAATTTATTTTTTCATGCATAAATGAATCATCTAGGAAAGAATGGTGAATCGACTGCTGACTGGGAGCATTATAAAGATAAAATGTTGATATAAGCACTTCAAAAATTGTCCTTCTTTACATTTCTAAACAAACTTCTGCAGTAGAACTGGTAAAATAAGGGTATATATGTGCTCAGAAATGTACTAGAGATAAATTCTTATAAATTTGATTTTTAAGGCAATTAAATTTTATAACTTTTTGCACCTTGCATAAATGTTGTGGTATAATTCGAGCCATATTAAATTAATCTTTGAATATTTTTTGTTGCTAATTAAAAATTAAGTGAAAAATATTTTAAATAAGCAAGTAAGTAATTTGAATAATGTCACAACCACTGAATAACAATTATCCAAATTTATAAATAAGCATTTTTGATAAGTTTTGTAGCTTACCTATTTTAGAAGTAAGGGCAAGAACCTGAGGAAAATGTCTGCTACTGTTCTTTGGCTGGGCGAATTCTTTTTGTCCTTGAATGTTTCCTTGCTGTACCTAGAAATTTACTCCTCTATGAGGCTGAGATAGCTAGCAAATATCTTTTTTGTTTGCACTCTAATTTACTTCATCGTCCACTTGCATTGTTTGTAAAAATAGTGCATCTCATTTTTTGCTTGCAGTAGAATATCTGAATTCTGTAACCATCTTTATGTATGCATGGCACATTCATTTAATCGTTGGCATACATCTATTAAGATTTTATCACCATGTAAAACTTTGTATGTGATTCCATATTTATAGTATATTTTGTTAAATTATAAAATAATGATTTAAACAATACTCAACTACTTGGATATTACTTTCTTGAGAGACCACTGTGACTTATCCTTTGCTCACTAGGGGTGATGAACTCCGTGGATATCTGCTGACAACATATGCATTTGTTGTGTTTGGAATTTGTTGTACCTGGAGATCCTTGAGGAGCAGATGGGGATATGATAGTCTTAGCCCTCAATTATCAAAATAATTTGAACGCACATGGAAATTGCAGGGTTCAACATCATTTAAGCCTTGGGTTGTTGTAAATGGTTGATAGAGTTATTTCATATTCCTGTGGTGAAAGTAATGGTAGTCCCTTGGCATATGCCCTGGAGGAGTCGCGAAGTGTAAAGGTTTTGGTGAATTTGTGAGTACAACATTCAGGGATTCAATTCGGATGTGGGGAAGCACACCAGAAGTGCGATACGTATACCTTAGCAGCCATTGCAACTGCAATGGTATGTTTTGAAAGGTGCTGAATGTATGGCCATGTAAAGGTGGGGGAACAAAACTTGCTCTGATGAAATATCCTTGCCACACATAGGCTATGTGCTTTGACAACATGCGTGGATGTTTAGAACAAAGGGTAAATTGATGTCATGGGACAATAGCAGGGCCATCACGAACGTGATATTACTTTTTCTTCCTCGCTACGAGCTCAATGCCCGGAAGACACATACTTCTGCCACTGACGTTGCTTGATGAATTTCTGTTGGCTTGTGCGCACTTCTACAATGGCAGGAAATGAGAATGGAGGGGCCTTGGGTTTTCGGAGCGCCGAGGGAGTTATGTCTAACACCCCTCTTGCTCCCAGAAAACAATTCCAGCCACTCCTTCCGTGGGCGAGTCCCGGTGAAATGTCGTCACTGGTCAACTTTAGACTCTGATTAGCCTACAGGGAGTTCATCATTATGTGGAAGGTTACACTCGACCTGAGGGTATAAATGGTTCATTGGTTAATCTTTTGTGAGCAACCACCATTCATTGGATGCGTAATATCTGATCCCTATCACAGACACCTGGGACTCCACGTTTAGTACGACTTAGTTTCTGTGGAGGTTGTTGGTAATACTTCCACCTGTTTGTAGTACATTCGCTTGGTGTCGGAAGCCGCCCTGCACCTCGCCTTTCTGTAGGCAGACCACCAGCAATTCTGTTTGCAATCCATCTGATTTTCGAGACTTCTGGCTGCTAAGTTTCCTCATTCTCCCTTCTGTCGATGTAGGTGCGGTGCTAATGGGTCGACATCGGTCCTCCTGGAGACCCTGAACTCTGCTTCCTGTGTGGTCCACCAGCTTCCTTAGATAACGTACAGTATTCACCCGAATCATACTTAGGGATGAGTAGCCACATGTAAAACATTATGATCAACTTATTAGCGTACCCAAAATATCAGAGGAGCTAGGCAGGGAATCACTCACGGAGCGAAGGTTAAATTACAGATTAAATCTCTTACGTTAATTGGATGTCTCTTAAGCAGTGATGCTTAAAATGTATTATTACCCCCGTACTACGTTAGGAAAGATAATATCAACAAATTAGAGAGATTAAGTGTATAATATCATTTTTTCCACCAGCGATAAGGGATCATGATAACATTTTCTGACTGCGGTTGAGTCATATTCGGGTGAATTCCACACCTGTCATACACCCTAAAGGTGACTTGTAGGGTACTAAAATTTCTAACTTTCTTGGAGGGAGGGTTTTCACTTGCCTTAAGCTCGTTATAATGATACTGTGGTGGCTTCAGTTGAGAGCCACTGGGACGTGCGGTACAATTGAGTCCTTCCGTCCGGTGTGGGGTGTGAGTAGTGATCCCCGTCTCACCCGGTTCTGGCGTCGATGGTTAAGGGCGGGCTCAGGGTCAACCGTCCAACATGGTTTGAGGAAATGAGGGCCTGGGTCAGGTAGATAGGCAACAATATCCGTTGATGTGCAGTAATTGTGCTAACCCCGAGAATTTTTATGTCGAAGGTTTTTTGGCTACTAACTAAATATTGCCCAAGGACATATCAACCGCTAAGTAAGTTTTTGGTTTCCCTGGCTATTATGCTGTTCCGCAGCAACAATAACTGACCAACACTGAGGGGTGGATTGAATTTTTTTTGTTAAAACGATCGTATTCGGACTCGGTATTACCTTTACTTGCGTTGACTGCATTTGCGCGGGTGATGTGTAATCTTTTCTGAAGAGCAATCATAAAATTGCTCCTTGGAGTAGGATAATTGGGCGAGTGTCCATGGTATTTGAAAATTTCTACCATGCATTGGGTGAAAAAGGATGCACCCAATGATCCTGTGTCGGCTATTTCGGTAGGGCAAGAGGGCAAAATTAATATGTTCATCCCAGTCCATATGGTCTTGTGATATAGAATGAGAGGTGATCATAGAAAAAACATTGGTGAGGTCTTTACAGTCTTCCGTTTGCTCGAGGTTTGTACTCAATTCTCAGAAGTGTGCTGGCATCCTCTATTAAATGAGGTAAAATTTGCGACCCTTAACCAATATATTTTGGGGTCCCACCTCGACAAACTAGATTCAGCAAGCACTCGCCGTGCTGTTTTCACAGAATGATTGGGCATTACAGAGACTTCGGCAAACCTCTAAAATAATCTTTGTTGGTTAACATGTAACGGTTCCCTATAGCTGGTATTGGTACGTGGCCAACTAGGTATAGGGAAAATTTCTCTAATGAATATGTAACCTCAAAGCGAGGCACTGGCTGCGAGGGGCAAGGTTGTCTCCTTGATTTGCTATTTTACAGGATAGTCGAAGCTGAATATACTCTTGCCCATCGGGGTAACTCATTCCAATAGGAATGTCACTAGAAAATTAGTTTCGTCAAACCCCAGGTGTTCTGCTTATGGACTTCCGTGAAGTGTTATTATAAAATTTCTCATTGATTTAGGGACGCTACGAATCGGGAGATGTACATCGACCTGGATATTCTCATTACCGTAAAAATGACTAGGATCATTGTCCTGGCGCGCATGTGGTATAGTTTTAACCTTGAACATTTGTCTGCATTTGTGAACTTCTCGCTTGTCCCAAAACAGCTGATGTGTTCTTTGAGAACAAGGGAAACGTCCGAGGAGTTATCGGATTGAATAACCATGAGTAAATTATTGTCCATGAATATGCTTTACCTGCAATGGATATTAACTCAATATCCCATGGCCCATATTGCCAGCCTCCGTTTCGGTTCCTTCAGTGTAAGAAGCCAACGAAGGGTTTTAAGGTCAGATTGAAGGAAAAACTGCCCCTAAGAGGTTAATTACAAATGTCTTCAATTTATTCCACAACTAGGGACTCGAACTAAGTCGCTGAGTATATCTTTTATGACCTATGACATTGTAAGAACAACGGATGTCTGGTCAAATATGTAGGTAGACATGGTAAGTTCTTATACATGTATTATATTAAGCGATAGGGAGAGCAGTGACTCTATGCAATGGAAGAGTTACACTTTCGGGGTAAAAGCACTGAAAATCTTAATCCACCGACGTAAGCATGACTGCGGCTTGATTCAGAGAAGTTTCGAGTGGATCTTAGCCGCAATGGGGTGGTTGGCGAGTAAGGTACCATGACCTCATGATTGGTCGTTAGTAACCTACGAAACTTACTGGCGTGCGCTACTGGATAATCTCCATCTTTCCATGATTGTGAAAAACTCCTGACATGGCGAGAGAGAATGCGTCTGTGGTTAGAATAATCTAATTTGCAAAATTTTGGCACCTTAGACCGGTTGTGGGAGTCTCTTAATGGTTTCAAAAGCGGCTTTTCTTCCCCGCGCATTTTTTTGAGAGATTACGCGTAATTGGGTTGGAAATACGGTCAAAGGCCTGCGTGAATTTACGGTAGTAACCCAGAAGACAAAGAGACTAGCTGTTAAATACCCTCTGTCATCGGAAATCGTCTAATAGCCTCCATACTGCTTGTATCTGGCTGTGTCTTCTGTCGAAATCACGTGATCAAGAAAAAGCACCTACCTATTTTAGGTATTGTTCATTTGACTTGGGATTCAGTCCCATATTATAATTTTTCAGCCTTTCGAAAACTTTTCATTGATGTTCGTCTGCGGAATGTTCTAGTCTTAGTACTTCGTCTTGGTAAACTATAAAACCGTAACTTGTGAGCCCATCTTTAACGGTTGTAATTGATCATACAAAAATTGATCAATCATTTACTTAGAAAATCTCCAATTCCCCTATACTCATAACGACTGCTCAAAGGCACTCGCCGACGAATTAATGATGTTTCACTAACAATTAATTCTCAACCCCACTTGTTAGTTTGGCGGAACTAGTTTAATTTCACATAGTCCGAAAGAATTTTCATGATAACAATGATTTTCCTAAATCAGTAGAATAAAAGTAGAATAAAGGGCTCTAGACTTTATGCGGTGGATATTCTTCCGCTGGTAACAAATGTAAATGATACTACTCTAAAATTCGACATTAACAAGTGAAATGGAGATTTGAAGCACTTTGAAGGCGACCTGCCAGGTAGCATTAGATATATTTGGAGCAAGCATAGAGGGTTCAGAAGGACCACCACATCAAACCAATTGTGGATTTAGCGCCACGCCAATTTTTGTATTAGTAGACGGGTTTGACGTCGACTCCAGATTTAGTAAAAAGGGGTCTCGTGTTTGCTATCTTTTACCCAATTACGAGAGTGCGATGGCTTCCTCTGGCTATATGTACTAGAGGTCAGGGGAATGTTGTGTGATCTAGTGGGGAAGAATGGAGCTCGGACGGTTTTTAAAGACATAGTAGCGTACCAGAGCTTGTTTTCCAGAAATCAATGAAGGTACCTTTATTTTCAGCTAAACTAAAGTACTAAACAGCGTAAGATGTTGGAAAGTAAAGGGAAAGGATGAAAGAAATCGCTGGAGAATTATCTTTCCAGTTCAGCCGGAAATAGAAAAACTAGTTCCAATAAGCAACTTGGAATCGGGAGCCTAAAACGTGGTCATTCGGATAGGAATTGAGTTTTTGTATAAGTCGGTGAACGAGCGTCGTGTCCATTAGGTAGGGAAAGAGGACGTAAATTTTGCCTGAAAGGGTCAGCAATAGGAACTATTGTCATAAATCTTAGCGAGGCTCTGTTCGATACTCTTCGAGCCATTCAAGTTGCTCGAAAGGGATTTCAGATGACAGACCTATTTTCTTACAACGTTCGGTTGGCGTGAACCAACTTAATTAAACATCAGATTCTTGTAGGTAAGGCAAGTCCCATAAAAAAGTGACCCTACCTCGTACCACATTCGCAACGCCATCCTTTAAACGAAAAAAATCATGGTATAAACATAATTCTGCATTGAATAACTTGATAAAAAACTTATTACCAGACTTAAAACTATATACATGGCGAAGACGCCGAATTTCATCTTTCCTGAGAAAAGCTCCCGCTTTTTTCCACCTTGCTTTAAAAAAATCCGTTATTTTTTCAGCTCTCCCTGCTTGGGTGAATTCTCTCAAAGAAAAAAGTGCTGTTGTGACTAACATGTAAAATACATTCCTGCCATGGCGATTATTCTTTTGCCGGTTGCCACGCTGCCAGCACTTGGAACTATGGGTTTGCAATATGGTGTATTTAGGGTAAACTTCTTGTATACTAATTCCAGGAGCCGAAATAAGTGCCTGCATTCGCACCCTCTTGCTACCTACCGAGTTCGGACACTCTTGAAGATGGCGTCCTCCCTAAATTTGAGCGATTTAGACGTCTAACCGATGAGTTTGGACGGAAATATAGAAAGATACATACATATTCTCTCCACCTCAGAACCGAAAAAGATCAGACTGCGAGAAGCTTCTATATTTCTTCAGGGGTAATGAGGATAGGGAAAAGAATCGTTGCATTGATGAAGAAGATCAATTGTGGTTAGATTCTTGGAGAAGGGAAAGAAGTTAAAAAAATAGGCTGCTGAGCTGTCATTAAGGCAGTTACGTACGGTTATGAATGGCAAATAAATTTGGAATGAAACTAACGTATCCTTTCAACTTGTCCAGTATATCATCACTAATAAGTGATTCAGTAGTAATTTATCAAAATGGTTGAAATCTAGTGGTTCCTTAAATAACTTAATTATAACTAGCTAGCGAACTATGACTAACACATCCTTACGTAATAGGCTAATGTGCAAATATGTGTGAGTCGAATGGTACTTTATTTTGGGTATTCAACTTTCCAGTTCTATTGACGGCCAAATTATTCCTAAATCAAACGAAAATATAGCTTACACGTACATCTCCTACATTCAACGTGGTTTCCAGAAAGTGTTATCACATTATAAAACCTTATGATTCTTGAGACGCTAATGTGACGAAGTAGAATTCATTATCTGTGTTCTTTGACCTTGACCAAGCATTCAATTCAGCATGGCAGTAGAAGAAGCCGTATCGAATGCTTATGGAGCTACGAGGACACCTTAGATAATCCAAAGCTTTATCGAAGAGCGTGAACTCCACGCATGAGTTCGGTATATTTTATTCGATAAAATCCCCCAACTGAATAGGGTACCAAAAGGAAGCCTTCTGAAGATTATCCATTTTGTATTGTCATTAACTCGTTAGTTAAATATTGAAATTTGTATCTGTATCAGGTTCTCTCTTTATGTCAGTTGTAGGGCATTTTGTGCACGAGGCAAAACCTGATTATATGCGAGCGTCAGCCACAAATAGCGATAAATAGACCCGAGCGTTGGGTGAATGAATGATGTGCAAGCAGTTGTTTTTTTAAGTCACGTACTGATTATAGGGAGTATACTTTTATGTATAAAGACGGGTTAAAATCTCTGATAGGGTTTCGGTGATCCATAGTAGAGGAAGCAGGCGTATCTCCATATTCATCCACTACTTCAACAAGAATTAAAACATCTGAAGTTACGGCAATTTATCGTGCAGTATTGAAGATCCATCGCTTTGCTGTATGTAGTGATTCTTTAAGCTACAAACAGCGTGTCGCAGGTGAATCCTTTTTTACAAATAACCCAGGAATTGTTATACCACGTAGCCTACAGAGGAAAAGCTGCTGTTCAATGCTGGTTTCGCTCACGTATATCCATAAAGGGAAATGAAACAGCGGGCCAGGAAACCAAATCCGCGGAAAATATTACCATTAAAGTGATTGAACCAGAGCTCGCTGATGTGTGTCAGAATTAAGCATGTATCTCAAGTAAACTAATTTGATATATGGATGTGTTGAAAATAACAAACTGAGGTATTTCAGGGCAAATATTTATGACTGGTCAAGCTCTTTATGACAATCCCTAGGGGAAGAAATAGGACTCGCTGGGCTGCGTATTAGACATTTGTGGTTTCTCCATGAGTTTTTCCTTCGCCAAGTGGAACCCCCCTCCCCAGAGTTGGAAAGATCCCAAGAACTCCTGACCATTTAAAATATAACGGAATGCATCCAATGGTCAGAACAGCGGAGACATTATGGAATTTCCGGGGATATATCCGTAGCCCTTGGTGAAGATGGTGACACCATTAACCGCGTCTCAGAATATTTTCGTTACATTGGTCTCAAAATACAGATTTTAACAACTGACGAAATGCGATAAGTGAAAGAGAGATTTGATGGCTTTCTTAACTTTCAAAAGCTGCTTTTTTAGGCTTTAATGCGATAGTAATTTTATTTTTTACGCGCTATTAAGCAACAAAGCTTGCTAACCTTTCCTTGAAATTTCAATTTTTGGTAGTATTCAGAGGTAACACATACTGCGTACGTCAAAAATATAAGGCAATTTCTCTTTTTCGGCAATATATAGGCAAAAAAATAATTTTAGGTTTATCAATTTTAAAAGCGTTGACCTCTCAGTTCTGCACCGACAGCGTCCAATGACATTTATGTTTTCATCAGCTCAACTTTTGATTTGAGATGCATTAAAACCATCAAGCATACTAAATAATAATTGTTCGAAAAATTGTACGAAATTCATTACTGGAATTTCACTTGCGTTGGCCTGCCAAGTTGGGAAAAGTGAGTGATCATATTTACCTCGATACTGCGAGAAAACTATTTGGCACACTTTTCAGGTTCAACCCAAATTATGTTTCGCCGGTATCATCTGCACTTACCTAAAAACTGAGTTAAAAAAATGATTCCCGTCATTGAATCCTTTTCATGAATCTTTATAAATATAAATCATGATATTCTTTTCAGTTTCTTGCTAAGAGTAATCGCTGTTTTCCAAAATTTGCGAACTCTTGAGCCTCCTAATGCATTCAACCAAGCGACGCTATATCGAATTACCAGCTCCGGTTCGAGGAAGAGGATGAAATTTCGGGCAAAAGCAGGAGGGAAGGAAGTTAACTGTTCATCTGAGGGAACTAGAAACTCAAATGAAGGAAATATCTTAATTTTCTAGTCTACATGCATTGAGAAAAAACAACGAAATGCAGTTTTATTTGAACAATATTTTATTTCAGCTCTATTCATATTTAAAATGTAGCATAAAAAATATATTACAGAGTAAAGAGAACAGAATCTGCGATCGAACCGCAAAGACAAAGAAAAGTCGTAATGCATTAAAAAAGAAAAATCAATGAGTCCTTTCTTGGTGCAATTACAGGTGTTTTTAGGCACCTGTCACTAGTGTAACATTAAAATATACTGGATAATCGACTAAATGCATTTAAGCATTGATAAAACTTACTTATGCAGAATCATTGCGTTACTGCTACGGCACTATATTAATCGTTCGTGATTGTACATATTATACTTTTGGAAGGTATTTAAGTCATCCAAAGTCTCTAATCTATGCTGGAGTCAATTCTTTAAAATCTCGTGAAGTTGTTTACTTGCAGGAATTACGCATGTGTTGTGAAATTTGCTTTTTGGTTTCACTAGCTTATTTCATTTGGGAGTTAATATCCAACGGCTTGTGTATCATTATTTTAATACCACCTCCTTCATGTTTCCCAGGCGACATTCCTCCTCCTGCTTCAATCGATTCTACTGATCCGGGAGGTAGATTCATCAAATCCTCACTAATTGACATTTCTACATTTCGATTCTTCTTACTTGTTGGGCTGTTATCAATGGTCTCTTTTAAAAACTTTAATAAATTTTGTAGGGATTGGATTAGCATGCCAGAAAACGATGAGGAAAAATCTAATTGTGATTTTGTTATGCTTGGCCACAGTTTTTGAAAATCCAGATAATTGGATGTTTCGGAAGTTGTTGCAAAAACCCCTCCTTTTTTAACCTTTCCGTTCAAATAAAGTGGCATGGAAATAGATTCTCCTTCGCCTAGGAATCGTTTATTATTTTTTAGTTCTTGTGGCGATATCAGCTTCTGGATACTACTCAATATTTCTTTCAAATCATCCAAAAATGATTCACTGTTATCATCTTGAGGTGTGGCAGATCTTAATGCTAATTTTTTATCTTGGCCTTCAGAAAAATACGGAAACCAGTTATTTCCTTTGTTAAATTTAATTGAATTGGCGTCTGGTTGCTTAACATAGTTTTTCAGTATCTTTAAAATTTCATCTTTTATTTTTTTAATGTCTAGCAGCATATTTTTCTCCTTAATGTAGAGTTCATGAGCAGAATTAGATTCTCTTTTAGGGGTTTCAATTTTTTTATTTTCATTGTTTGTATTCATAGCCACATTGCTTGTCCATCTAGATTTTACTTCCTGCACATTGTCTTTAGCCCTCTGGTATAGTTTTGCAAATTTGTTCCATATTCCCTGACTCTTCAATTCTTCCAAAGTTTTGACAAACTCCATATTTAAATTCTTGTGATCCTCCACACCGTAGTCAGCCATTCCATCCTCATAGTCAGACTGCACATCGCCTCTATTCCTCGTCAGGGTGAATGTTTTAGGCGGCATAAAATACTCCAGTAAGTCTTCTAGGTGTTTTTTGCTAGTATATGTGCTTGCTTTTTCGGATATTCTGGACTGCTGTTGAGTTTTTCCTTTGTATGGGTCGGGTGGATGTGGCGAGTGCTCCAAGCTGTAAGTACTACTGTTTTCTGTCGCAGCAGTTTTATCATATTTCGCCAATGACCTTAGTCTGTTATCATATTCATAGTTAAAGCTGCTTTTGAGAGATTGTAACCGTGGCATAGCAGTGACTGATTCCGTTTCTTGAGGTCTGCTACCATCAGCCCAGGGAAAATGGACAAAAGGGATTCTGGGGCGCCAACGGTACTGGGTGAGGTCTGAGGGTGGAGAATGAAAAATCTTTTCCAAGATTTTGTCCAATACTTGCGCATCGTCCTTCGGAGTTAGATTGGCGAGCTCCGAGGAGGGAATTACGTGATGCATAGGAATGAAGGGTGTCTCTGGTACGCTGTGCTTCGATATGAAACTCTGATAACGTTCATTTGGGGTGTAATTATAATCATACGCTTCTTTATCTTGCTGTATTTGCGACAAGGCGGAGGGAGGATCTTCATAATTTGGCGGGACTAGCTCAATTCGCGGATCAGCTTCATCGGGGTGCTCAGAGATGGAGTAGACGTGGACGGCAGGCTGTGATTCCGCAGCCGTTGGGGCCACACCAATGACGTCATCACTCTCTGATCCCGGGAAAGCCGAAGAACGGTCGATGCTGGGGTGGGAGCTGAGGACGTTGTGTTTGGAATATGCAGTCCGTCCGTGCCCTGATGAAGAAAATATTTAAAATTAATTAGGTTTGACTAACTCATTACGTGGAGTAGAGATATTAGCCTTTAATTAGATACATCAATGAAAATCGATTCCAATTCCATGCACTGCGGAACGGTTAAAGCGTATTTTATGATTTTTCCGTGGAATACATACTTTTTACGTTACAGTACGTTGTGATGCATTTTTTCACCTAATTAACCTCCATACAACACGCCACTGTGGCAAATAATTAGAGTTTCTCATAAAATTAAACATATTTAAAGGGAAATGAAAATTATGGCAGTATCAGTCGCTGCACCAATGCCTTTAAATCCACCAAATTGCGTATTTATATTTTTAGTACGCTGCCATGCAATGTCGTCAAGCATTTCCCCGGAGAGAGGAAGAGAAACATTGAAATAATCGATTATCCCTTAATATTATTTCAAGTTGTCATTCGACACGAAGCTTGTTGAAAGTGCGATGCTTGCTTTGTTTTAAATAATGGGTAAAACCATTACTTTGGGCATAGGAGATGGAATTGAAACTAGAGTAAAGAAATAGGGCATTTTTCATGGCCATTCTTCATATCTCTTGGATATGCATTTTATTGAAACCAACCATAGCTCAAAATTCTTTCGTAATATTTATTTAGTACCCTGCAAGCCACCGCTAGGTTGTGTGGCATGAGGTTATAACACCCGAGATAACTTATTACCCGAAATACTTTTCCCCTCCTAGCGCGGTTGGACAACGTTATCCTCATCCCTTATCGTTCGCGGGAAATATAGCATCTCAAGTCCATCGGTTCTACGCTTGATCTCTCTAATTTTATTGACATCATCTCTCCTACCCTAGTACGATGGGGATAATAATACGTTTTCAACAAGTATTGATTAATTATATAGATACCAAATGCCGTTGTCTCTATCATTTAAAACTACAGTAAAAGGGCACAGAAAATAACGAAACCGAAACTGCAAAGGTCGTCTCCATTTATTGGTGATTATTTACGATTTTCATTGTTACACCTAAATATGAATGCAGATTGGTAATCAATCCACGTTATATCTTTGTGAAATATTCATTAAATTATTTTATGTTTTTCCAAATACACGTTCAACTGTATATCAAAATATGGCGTAATTATAATCAATACTATAATTATAAAAAGTATTATTATAAAAATATATATACTTTTGACATAAATATAACAAAATCTTAAATTATGTGGGAGAATATATATTTCTGATCTTTTGAATATCAACTTTCATGTGATTGAGTCTAAAACCATGATATAAATAAGAGGTATTATATTTTTATTGAAGGCGTATGTGCATTGTTTTTGAAGGTGAAAGCCTGAAGGAGCTCTAAGAGCAAACCGGTTTCGATCGCCTTCTCTCTTTAAGCTTGTCAGCATTTGATGGGCGTATTGAATTAGCCACAAAATATTTACCTAAAAAAATTGCATAGCATCTCTTGAGATTTGTCTTATGGCATCCTTTATCTCCTGTTCCCAAATTACGTTTTTTATTTATGTCAAGTTTCGTCATTCTCAGTCATAGAGCTCTTGTTCACATTCAACCTCAGTTAATAAGATTCCTACTCTCTAAACAGATCTCCACACTGTGCTCTTATTTTCTATTTTTCGTGTATTATTTTCCCCTCATTCTTATTTGATTAAATAATTCACTTCCGGCACCACATTTCGAAGATCACTATTGTTTGCTTCTCTACTACGCTAATGATCCATGTCTGAGATCCTTAGTTTATCACACAAAAGTTTCCATTTAATGCCACCTATCTGTAAGAGTTACTTCTTTGAGCTTTTTCATCAAAATACAACATTTATTATTGGAAATAATTATCAAGATGTGATTTCTGTCCATTTCACCTTCTTAAAAGTAGCTGGTAAGGTATCTTTATGTTGAATATTGGTGCATCTTCACCTAAGTTAACACTCATTGACACCCTTTGCTGCTACCCGTAAATAAAGAATCTAACCCATTTATCCATGAAGCAATTTTTTCTGGCAATTCGTGTGTGCAACCATTTCATCGGTATTATTTATCGAAACAGGATTTTTATAATGTGGTAATTATATTATAGCTGCGGTTTAGCTTGATATCATTATTAGCCCTTAAAATAAAATTTTACTGATTATATTCATGTATTATTTTCTAACCAAGACTCTAGCTTAGTCATGGCTTCGAGAATCATTCGCTTTGTCTCCTCAATTTGTTGTGTGGCTGTTTTTCCCTTGGTCTCTCCCCTGGGACATTTCCTTCCCTTTTCGTTTACTATGTCCCCAAATTGGTATAAATATAACGTGGATTTAGTTGTGTATTTTTTAAATTGTTACAAATGATTATAATCTGCTGCTTACTATGTAAATGAATGCTATAAACATTATGATCGTATGTTCGATTATTTAATCTTGAAAACGTGCAATAGCTACTATAGCGGGCGAAAGTTGAGCTAGTTTAATAATTTTAGCAAAGTTTTAGATAAGTTGAGGAAAGGTAATTGGTGTTCTTGGAAAACGGAAAGATTATATCGTTGCCGTTTCTATTCATATCTTCTAGAGGTCAGAATTTTTCTCAAGCGTTTTCCCTTATCTTGCACTTAAGAAATTTGTTTTCAGTTTATTCCACCACTTATGAAGTGAAATGTTATAAAAGTTATCTCCGAGTGAGGAAGAAATTGCTTCTTTACTTTTACCTAAAAATCCTACCTCCACTGAAATTATCCGCCCATTTCCTAATGGCGCAAATTAACTCAGCAGATATGCCCCCATCACAAATACTGCTACTATGGAAAAATGGGGCAATATAACAATGATAATTATTTATAGGGTATAATTAACAGGTATTCGAAAAGTAGTGGAAGTGGATGAGAGGAACGAGTGGAAGTCAGTTGCGAGAAACTTAAAATATTTTTCAACGAAACATCGCTACCTCATTTTGAATCTATGACTGCAAGCACTTTGACAGTTAGGAAGAGAATACGAACGTGCCCTGTGCAATGTATGGGTCTCATTTGAAAGGAATGCCCACAAAATCGCTCAACAGCTAGATAAGCTAATATATAATAGGAAGAGAGGACTGCTTCGGAGGCCATCGGGATAAATTCAGTAGGGAGAGAACTGCGGAAAGGGCAAAGGGCCTCTTGTAACTAAAGAGATGTGAGATATCTATACTCCAAGTGAGACTAAAATCCTTCCCATTTGCCTCTCTCTCCTGATGAATATGACCGATTCTGAGGCGTAAAAAAGGCCCAGAAGAATTGCCACAAGGGGATTTGGATTGCTAGCAGAAGAATTTTCGGGGCTGGAGTGTTCTACCCCATTAGGCAATGTCGGTGGAAAGGAAACTCGTCGGAAGAGGGAAGCTCCAGCGGGGGACATACTTCTCGAAATATCGGGGCCGCGGAGGGAAAGGTTCAATTGCTCTACTCGCGAAACGTAGATGTGACGTTGGCTCATTCCCCAAGGTCGCCCTCAGAGTGAGAAGAGGGAAACGGAGGGGAAATTCGGTAGAAAGGTTTAGTAGAGACATGAAACACACGTGGGAGTGTTGCGTTAAAACACACGTGCTTCAGAAGGGCGGCAGTAAATGAATTCCGTGGAGCTCGAAGGACGGAAGAACTCATCAGAGAGGGGTGAAATAGTTTATGTAAATGCGTTCTGTCATTGTGGAAGAGTGACTAATAGAAAATACGATTCCTGGGCTTAGTAAAATGGGAAAAGACAGTTGGGATGTATCTGAGGAGCAACTGGATGTTGATGATGATTCTTTCTTGTGCTCCGCTGCCCATATAAGCCTGCTGTCTGCTTACCCAGAGGTATCCAACTTCCCATCAGAATTGGCGAACATCCGGAAAATGAGGAGTCTGTTGGTAGATCTCAGAGGAAATTAAAGCGACGCAGAAGCCGACATAAGGGAAAGAAGTTAAGGAGAGGAACCAGAAAAAAGAAAGGCAACGCCAGTGACAGCTTATCTGGTGTCAGCTCGTCAGTCGGCAAAAACCGAGTCTACGTGAGTACATTTTTCATTTTATTTTATTTAGTTGCAATAAAATTGATGTATCAAAATTTTATCCTGCAAGCCACCGCGAAGGCGTGAGGCAGGGGATATTAGGTCACCAGCCATTTGGTTGGGCATCTTTTCAGAAAGTTTGAATTTTCGCAGCTCATGTTTCCTACTGCTATGGTCACGAATTGTTTCGAGGAAAAACGAATGCCATAAAAATATTTTTTCGGCGGTAATTTCCCAGGAGTCATAGTTGAGGCCTCGCATGCTAATATAACGAGGGGCTAGAACTATTCATACCCTCTGAGTAAGCGTTAAACTCATAAGATTCATATTTACATGTTATTAATTCATTTGCGTAATTTACTTGCCTTCAGTGGGCGTCACAACGTAATATTTCAATAGTGGTACGATGCTTTACATGCATGTTCGTTTCAAACGACTCTTCACCAAGTGGGCAGCTTATCTTGTACTTCTCTCAGTTCCAAAATTTGGCTCTTCTTCTTAGGGGCCCACATGCTCCACGCATGAGGCATGACCGCATTAACCTCGTCTTTACTTTCCTTTCGAATACTTCCCCACCAAACTCTACATTTTGAAAATGCGGTCCGACAAACGTTTCTTACGTTTTTCATCCAGACTAGATCTAGAACCGGGGTTATTTGAATCCCCAAGTATTTCAGTTTGTCCGGTGGGTGTGAGATTTTATGGATTTATTTTCCTACAAATGCACTTGAATTCACTGGAGACCTCCTCTTACACGAATCAACAGTATTGCGGTAAATGTAAATAGCTATCCCGTAGAGAGAGACGCTCCTATTAGTATGAGGCGTTTACGTTACGAACGCACGTGAGGTGAGGGGGATGTGTGTGTGTGTGTGTGAATGGTGGTATGCACAGTGTTAGTGCGTATTGCTTTTCATTTTTTTTTAAATGTGACATGAGGTTTAATCTATTTCATGGTCTCCTACCTCTTCAGAGTGAAATCCTCTCGGGTCTTCCACCGAGTTAGTGTCTCCATTACTGCCGACGTTTCGATAACCGACTCAGCTACCCAGACACTAAAAGAGAGGATTTCACTCAACTGCTACCCCGGGAAAGCACAAGATCTTTCACTCTTCAACCTCTTCAGTTCGTCATTTTCCATGTCATTCATCACGGTTAATTGGCGAGTGCTTTCGCTGAGAGGATTCCAAGGGTGGTCCACCGCGACCTTGACCCTAGCCAGTCACCCCGTGTCACCCAGTGCCAGTCACCCTCGACCTACACATTTCCTGTTATTTTTCCCTGCCTTATCACATTAATTTTTATCCCTGTAATATGTGGTGTAACGATTAGTTTTTGTGTGGTCCTTGAAAGCACTTAAGCATTGCTGTGGACATGTAAATACTTCCTCCCAGCATTACGTACATCGTTTTCTTAAGTTCATTCTTTCTGTCAGTTCATCATTCTTTCTAACCCTCTAACAATTCCATCCAAAATGTTTATTCTGCTCTGTTTCCCCTGCTAAAATATCATTCTTTCTTTGTTCAGGTCTTACATCATCCTGCTTCTCAGTAGATCCTTTCACTTTGGCTCCCTTCACAATTTTTTTTACTGTTTCCTCTACCATATTCAACTCTTATTCGTTTGACTTTCGTTTTATCCAGGTTGTTTTTCCATTCCACTGCATGCTCATATCAGGAAGCCCCAATTGACGTTTATAATTATTCCTCAAGGGATCTATTTCATAATTTAAAAGGCTTTTTTCCACATTAAAGTCTTCACTGAACTTTACATCTTTAGTTTGTGTTCCACTCATTAATTCTCTGCACTTTATGCAGTTTTTTCTTATGCTAATCACTCTTCAAATTCCCTACTCCCGTTTTGGTCCAAATTACTGCTGAACAATCTCCTTCATATGGCCTAATATATACCCTGCTACTTCAGTACATTCGGCCTGCATTCCTATTTTCCCAGAATCGTATTATTTTCTTTAATGTTAATTTTGCAAAAACCAATTATATCCTCCACTTGAGCGAACAATTGACTAATAGCTATGCCAACTATCTAAATAAGGCTTTATCACCGTCAAAGTTGACTTCAGTATGTGTGAGATCTGAAGCTGTGGTGATATGGTTCCCACATGCCAATGATTAATCAGTTTTTCTTCATCGGTGAAGCGATAAAGAATGGCCTATTGTACTGTTTTTGTAAAGCGCTCTCACCGTCAATGAGAACAATAAAAATAATATTGAGATTTGTTACTTCCATCCGTCTTTCACTGAATCATTAATTAGGGCTGCGTAGGTATTACCTGTTCAAACAGCCTTTTTCACCTTCATTGCTAGCAACACTTTTTTCTCGCTCCCTTTTCTCTGGAACCAAGCTATCGTTAACCACGTTATTTTCTCTCTGCATTTCAAGGCTAACTGGTATATTGTTAGTTAGATTCCTTCTCGTATTTTTTATGCATTACATGAGTAAATATTAATTACATTCGTAAAACTATAGCTTTATTATTTGCAGTTGTAATCATTTCACTTGCTTTGAATCGTGTCTCTTGTTTCTCTTGTCTCTTTTGTTAAAAGTATTACTTTTATTAACCTGCAAGCCCTATTTTCCTGACCTGAAAATGTCTTCATTTGCAGTTTTTATGATGCTTTTTCATTTGTCCTCCAGATTATTTACTGAGTTTTTATTTAGAACTCAATGCATTCTTCACATTGAAACCAAGATCATGATATTTCATTTTATCTTTACTTTCTTCTATATTTTCTATCAGTTAAAACATAATCCATGAATGAATATTAATTTCATATTCACCTCTTCACCTGTATATTTATATCATATTCACTACTGTTTCCTTTGTGGCCCTCTTTTTTGGCCATTCGCACCTCTCGTCTACAATTATCCTGCTTATAAATGTATGACTGGTTTTTATTTATCTTTTCATTTTATTTCAGTTAAAGCTTCTACATTCAGTTTTCGCTTATCCTTTAATCCGTTTGAATGTGAAGTGGCATTTCATAAATGATACATTATGATTCGAATCTCCTCCTTCCCACGGGAAGTTATGCAAATTTATGATGCTGTTCCTGTACATATGCATGTTTAACGGTGATGTAATCCAACTGGTACCTTACTCTATCTCCCGGGATTCCCGTAAATACCACTTACACATTAGACGGTGTATTTGAACCTGGCGTAAGTAATAATTAAATATTTTCTCCTGTTCAAATCAATTTTTTCCTTTCCGCGGTCTTAAATTTTTTCAACCACCACCTCCTCCCTATCTCTCCCTTCGATTACGACGAGGTCCCAGCCGCCCGTAACTTTTAAGCGTCTCTTTTGATGAATGCCTACATTATTACCTCTCGCTGGTGACATAAACCTGCCTCTTTCTCCCCTGCAACTGATTGTTGTCAACTTAATATATAGTAGATTTGTCAGATTTGCTTTTATCAATGCCATCACTCAGATGTTTTATATTTCCTACCCCTCTCCCAAATTTTTTACTTGGTAACTCGGCTTCCCCGCGTCAACTTTTGTCTTCCAGATAAAATATCCCTACGATTGTCCCCTCAATTATTCTCGTTGCCTTTCCATCGCACTTCATACAAACCTCTAGATTTCCTGTCATCATTTATTGCTTGTTACTTGTTCTCAATCTCGTTCTAACATTACCTGCCTCCATTTCAATCGTTGCGTCTTATGTGGGGGTTATTTCAGCTGTTGATTCGCTCGAGCAAAGAATTCTTGTAATGGCGCCTCAGTGACCTTCTTTCCCCTGACAAACGTCCAAGTGGGCTTGGTTCCGTATTTTCCCAGAGTCATTGTTCTTAAGTTTCCGTTCATCATGTCTGAACAAAATTAAAAGAGGTGGTTGCCATTGCCTTTCTCGATAGTATTTTCAAAGTTTCTTCCATCGGCCCCCTGGTTTCTTAAGTCGGTCCCCAAAGTTTCTTAAGTCGACCCTCTGATAGGATCAAAAGTTTGTGCTGGAGTACAGGCATCAAATATGGCTTCTATTCCGGCTCATATCCAAAGATCTATCCGGCATGGGGGAACTTATGAGGAATAATCGTCATTCTTCACGCCATGGCATTTGTAGCAGTCGACGTAATTCGCTAGGCTTTTTGCCATATCGTTGTTGTAGCCACAGAGGTGGTACTTTGCCTGATATAATATGTTTGTGCTTTTATTGCCACTCTTTGTTTGAGCCTGGGTTATCGGCTGTCATTCCTCCTGCTTAACTAACATGCCCAGATTTCAAATTCAACGCATCACATGCGATCTCCTCATTTTCCAGCATTGGTTAAATATTTTTTTTATATTCTCTGCTAAAATCAATAAGTCAAGGTACACTCGATGGATTCGGTGTGAGCTGCTTATAAAGTTTATATTTTAGAAAGGTATTGGTGAACATTTTTGCTCATTTCTCTGTCTCGGAAAGTACAGTTTTAAATTCCATTCTCTGTACCTGTTATTTTAATGGCACTGATATTTGATCCTTTATGACTTACATACAAATCGATGCGGGGGTAAAAGTACATATAGCTACTTTGTGAACGCTGACGTTGCAAAGCAATTATCTTTTCCATCCAAATTATGTACCTCTTGGCAAATCATTATTAGTATTTTGATATTTATATCCCAGATGCTTTCTCTAATCTGTTGGAAGTTGATCGAATTGTTTAAATTTGAATCACTTTCAGATAGATCTTAATGCTTATTTTTTTGTGCCTCTGTTTGGTAAGAATGGTTTAGGGTACAACCAATCTCCCATTGCAATTTAGGTTTTCGATACCCGATAAAATGTTCCCAACGAGATTTGTAAAAATACATCATCTTAGTGAAAGAAATATGACCAATTTAGATAAATATATATTTGATTATTACCAATGATTTCCAAGATGAAAATATGATTAGAGTTAAGATAGAATTCTAACACATGAACCTTATGGACGCAGTTGTAAAACAGCACCAATCCGACAGAATGGCCGCGTGTGACTCACAAGCACTTCAACAAATAAATATTTAAGCACCGACGGCTGAAAATAATTGTATCGCGATTGTCTAATACAAAAAAGTTTTGATCATCTTGCCATTATATTATAAGGAGAAAGCCATTCTGTGTTGTTTTCATGCTATCCATCGCAAGAAAGATAGGGACTTCAGTCTGATAGAATGAGATATGGGATAGGGTAGTTTGAGGAAATACTTCTGGCATGCGATCCCATTAATGTGATGTATACATTTTTCATATCTCCCACAGAACCTCCTCGTTTGTCACTTTAATCACAAACCGCTATCGTATTGACCATGTGTTTTTTTCCCAGGAAGTGACAGAATTTCTAAGAAATACGGAAAACATACCTATCGTTATCTCATACGTTTTCCGCTTTTGATTAACCCTAATAAGCACAGCTCGAGTCTACGAAGAAATCTTTCGTGCAATTTGTAAATCAGGCAAAACAGTTCTTGGAATTAAGCAGGCGTCGTCGAGCTGGATTTAATGTTTTCAGTCATATATTTTATTCATATTTGATATTTACAAATGCTTAGAAGATGCAGAAGCGTACAGGAATTTGGGTTTTATTGTATATCAAAATTTCAATGAATTTAGTTGTTTTCAAAGAAAAGACGCTGCTCCGCTAGTGATCTGTTCGCGGATAAGTAGAGGGTTGGCGTTCTAAACATTGACGGGTGCTGCAGTTTTCCTTTCATCCCATGATTTAGTTGGATTTACTAATGCCGCCATTTCGTATCTTTGGATGAATATCTCATCTGGTGCAGAGGGTATTTTACCGTCTCACTAATTCGAGTTTTTCATGCTTGAGATTATACTGAACGAATCAAACAAATCATATGGCCATTAAAAGAGAGATTCAAACGTTTCCCCACAGTCTAAAGACTTATGGTGGCTGAATTTATCCAGGACACGAAATCAGAGTGAAAAACTGAAGTAAAATGAGCTAATCCCAGTATTTACTCAAATAGTATAGTAAGTAATACAATAGTATTTTAAGTAATGCGTGAACTTTTTTCACTACATTCTATGACGAAGTCTTATGGAAATTTATAAATGCTAAATAAATAAGCTGAGCTAATGATTGAATTATTCCGGCTTATGTAGATTACGCAACTAAAACGTAACACACATACAGTAAGGGAATATTTCAGGTTTGAATTTCTGTGCAATTTTTTCAAATTTTAAAGACTTAGCTTTAGGCAGAATTGCATCCAACAGGAAAAAGAGATCGTGATAAAAAAATCAATGAAATTATACAGTTGGTATGTTTTTGTGAGTATAATTTACCAAAGGATATTTTGACCACACATTAGTACCTGCGAGTATTTATGGCTGTAAAATAAGGCAATGTAAAAGAGCTGATCGCTTTCTTACCTTACAAACATGGTGTAAAATCGATGGTAAAACAATTTCCACATTAATCCGGCAAATAAAATCCTTCCAAAATGTTATTTGTTTGACAACATTATCCCCAATAGACTAACTTTAATGATGCGTATAGCATTCTTACTTGATTTCAAATGTTTTATAAATAAATTAGTATTAAACTAATATCATCAGCACAGTAATTTTAGCATTTAATGTACAAAATCTTGTTGTTTTACATAATATTACAGAAAGTTGACACGAGAATTGAAGCTACACGAGAAAATAGGGTTTTACCTAAATGAGGCCCGCAGAAATCATTTTTCGCGACTCGTTTTATTGCACTGTTTTAAACCGCTTGCCTCTTTAATGACTCGATCTTACACGACTCTAATACTTGTTTGAGGGAGAATTTGCGTGAATTCAATTAATAACGAATAGAACGAAGTTCCTATATGTCATACTGGCTAAAGAAATTGCATGCCCTTTCTAGACATCAACGGTACAGCGTTCTAATCGTTGTTTTATCATATGGTTTATTGCTGTGGCGTACAGAGAGATGACTCGTAGCACAATCTGCTATTAATTAAATCACTTGAAGGATGACGGACAAGAAATTGGACTTGGAAAGAGATCTAGTTCATAAGGGATAATTAAACACTAAAAGTCTAGCAAGTAATTTTGTTGTAGGTGGACGTGAGATACGGATATTTCTTTAATGAAGGAAGTCAACTCGAAAAAAATAATTTCTTGCGGTAATCCATGCTGTAAAATTGGACTTTGCCGTGCGGGAGGGTAATTGTTCGTTGGGTGTACCAACAAGGTATGCTTAAATTAATGCTAGGTTTACTCACAATTCCCCGTCAGCCGTGCTCCATCAACTGTGTTGCCCAAGATGCAATGAAGGTATAGCATTGCGTAAAAGGTATACATCTTGTCTCCCTGAAGAACGTTGCACGACTGATTCCAAATTGATTTCAAATTCGAACGACTTACTATTCGACCCGTGCGTAAGACCACCCTCTCGCAGATTCCTCCGCATTCAGCCACTGTCACAAGTTCTATCAACTGTGGAACCGTCTGCAGTCGGAAGGATTTACTTTGGTTTTTATTTCTAATTAACTGAGAGACGTTGCGCAGGCGGATGTGTTTGATTGCCTTGGCGGATGCATGATGCGAATCCGTGCTTATTTTCAGCGTCCTTTTTTTTTCGTTCGAGCACGTCTCTCTGCCAGTGCGCTTGGGGGTGGGATTACTGGAGTTGGAACGGATCGGAAGAAGGGAATTTAATCGGGATTACTAACAGATTTTCCCAGTGGATGTAGGATATGTGCAGGCTGCGAGTGGAGAATGAAGCCTTGGTGGTCGTATTTTTGAAACAAGGTAGTAAAAGGGAAATTTTTTTTACGCGTTCCGTCGATTTGGTGCAGACTATGCCTTGACTATACTGTATTTCATTGATATCCTCCGAACCCGATCGATTTACTTCTAAAATAGTGACGAGATATGATCCATTTAAGTAATAAAATGTGATTAAATAGATATTTCATGGGGTTTAAAATAGCGAAACAAAATACAGTTTATTTAAATGTCTGGCTTTTTCCATTAACTGCGCGACAAAATGTGAAATAAAGCTTTAGCTTATAATATCATACAGGTCTTGAAAAATAATATTTTTAGCTGGGAAATCAAAAATGTTTCAAGCGTAATGATTAATTATAATGCTGTCTTACCAAAGAGGGTTTCATTTCACCAATTATGATACATGATATTATTTTATGAGCAATACAATAGAAAATGTCCCGAAAGTTCATGAAGGAGGGAAGTATATTTCATTTCCTAGGAATAACCATGTTCATACCATGCATTTATTCTAAAATTAAGAAAAAGGTAAATAAATTGTGATTAATTTTCAGAATTACAATTTGAATTTCGGTTGTAAAGAAAACATTCTATGGGGAAACGTAAATAAATTCCCAGAGAACGTCGTATGCGTTTGAAAAAATAAAATAACCCATCAAATATGATGGAGTGCAAATTAATGATTTGTGAAATCGAATCCACAATAAACAGTCAAGGCCGGGGTCTTGACTTCGCCAAGTTTTTTTTTGTGTCCTACTACTTGATATCACCATTTGACGAGTTGAAGCAATGAAAAAATATTATCAATTCGTATAAACCAAAGCATAAAACGTTTCCCCACCTCCGAGTGTTGTTAATGGTTATACGATACTGAAAATGGTTACTCACTTCGAAAATCGAACATAATTACGTTACATAATATTGATAATGAAAATATACAAAAGTTATTATGTATATATTTAGCGTATTTCCTCTGCCTCCAATCTCTGTCTCGTTACTGTCACGGAAGAGAAAAATGGGTCGTGGATTTTCCTCGAAATACCCCCGCTCAAACATGTACCGCCCATTATCATATATATATACATCCATGTATATAAGGAACTCTCGCTGGATTGATCTTTGCTGGGTCGGATTTTGTGGGAATTTTGACAAATGAGGTTTTTGGAGTGTTTAATTCACCATACTGCTCATTGCGCAGCCATATTGGGCGAATGGGGATACAGGGCTCATTTCGATTCGGAGCGCGTGCCCTCCCGCTCCAACCCACTCGAAAAGGGATAGGGGGTGGTTGCGGAAGGAGTCACAAAGCCTGGGCCGAGGGTGGGCGGGGACACAGTGGGCGCGAATGTTGATGAGAGAGCGAGCGGCCGAAGGCGTGCCTTTCGCATGGAATGGCGACGAAACCGGAGGTGAAATTGGAAGATGGGTCACACGAGTCTCCCGTTTCTCTAAGGGAGGCGGAGAACAGTCGGGATTTGCGGTGGCCTGTTGTTTTAGGAAAACTATTAGCTGAGATAACAGGTCCCGATCCTGATATCAGCGCCGCATGCGTACGTACTCTGCCCGGATGGCCATCTCAAAGCTTACGAACGGGTTTGTTTTTCCTTCCTAGCGCCTCTTCTATTGTGCTGCTTTTTTTGACTCCGGGGTAAGAACAAGCAATTAAAAAAAACTCCGGAGAGGTAACGTCCGATAGAGGGCACATTGAACTTTGCATTGAGCGGCGAAGTTTCTTTCCTGGTTCAAGTATCAGCCTGTTTGTTAAGGTTCTTTGAATTTTACTGACAACGGCTCTCCAGAATCGCTAAAATATAGAAATTCCAAAGAAAAACTTGAAGTTAGTGTAAATGAATATTAATCTAAATTTTTGTTCATTAGTTGATGCGAATTTCACATAATTTTTCTTAGTAATTCGTGATAATTCATTAGTGATTAAAAAACCTTTTCACTGTGGTAGACGAATTGACCAGGTAAATGAGTAATGCTCACTGATAATTAAAAGCAGTACACAGGACCAATGACGAAAATCTTGCATAGTCTAGGATGACCTTCTGTGTGTATCACCAAAATGTTGATCATATTTTGTGAAAAAAGATACTAAAAGGTGTCTTATATGCTACAGATATATCGCCGCATTCTATATCTACCGAAATTTGAAATTACATTCAACCCTAGTCTCGTCTAAAGCACTTAAAGAAACCTATCTACAAACTTCTACAGCGTCATTTCCTGTTAGTATCTACAAGCTATGGTCATAGTGATTGAATTTCCACTGTATGTCTGTCAGTTGAATATAAGTATGTCTATTGTAATTGATACCTTTGTACATGACGTCCAATCATGCGAGGTACTGTATGTATTTTTGTTTCTGTGTGTATTTGTGTTGAGACTTGCTTACAACTTGAAGTTTGTACTGGCTTTCAAATTTAAATTGATTCTAAATGAGACCTTTTTAATATACATAATAAGATATGATGCCAAATCTCACTCTTGTAAAATAATTTGTGAAACATTTGAAACTCACTGTGGTTATCCTTTAGTTAAATGGTAAGCAAATAAATGTCTATCTACCTTTTAAAGGTATTTTTTGCAAAAAGAATTTCTAGATGGATATGATTTTGATTTTTTTGCTCAAGTTAGAATTAAAAAATTTTCTCTTGCGTGCATGAATGAAATTTGCATTCAAAAATGCAAATTATGCCATGCTCATTGTTTCATGGAAATTACTCTGAAATCATGAGAGAGCACGCAATTGAAGGATAGGGGGTGACTTTTTTTATCGGAAAATGGGTCGTATATCGATTTCATGCAGAGACAAAAACGTGCGATATATGCGCAATGGTACTCGCCATCAGGCATAATGAGGTATCAAATAGAAAAATTAAAACTAGAGAAGTTCTTATTTGTGAATCGCTAACCATATAAAAACGATTGCATGACCAATTATACTTTTTTTAACTATCTGGTTTTAGAGGCGTTTTAGAGGTTCACTGGGAGATCGGAGGCCAGGTAGGCAGATCGAAAGTATAAGCTACTGTTAGAGGTAATGCTCATTCAAAAATGGTGTCATCGTACAATTTTATCTTCTACTTCTCCTCAAAAGGATTCTCTAAACTCTCTATAATTCATTTAATTCTGTAATCTATACTTCATTTTTGGACGGAAATCATTTTTGCGTGGAAGTGATGTTTTGATGGCACTAATTTAGCTCGTGAGACATATTCCACCTTGCAATTATACGTAGTTACAAATTTGTTTCTATGGTAGCTTTCATGCTATTGTGATAAATTTGACTCATTTACGTGTGATAAGATAGTTAGGACGCTATAAATGGAGAGCAACACATGTTAAGAGTATGCCTATCTAGCAGCCTGAGTTTAACCTTTTCATATTCGTTGAAAAATATTAAAAAAACATTATTTTTACATGCCAATTCGAATTTTCTAAGTTCTTGTTTAACAAAATGTAGATTTTTTACTCCTGAGGAAATCACGGTAATTATTCTGTCAGATATACATATACGAAAATTGTCAATTGTGTACATCATGTTTTTCCAGTCTACACTTACTTTTATCAGTGGTGAATTCAACATCCGTCATAAATTTCTGTACTGATGTGATAATAGAAACAGTATTTTTGGGCGCTCGTAATGAATATTTGCTTGGAGGAGCTGACTCAAATAATATATTCACCTGAGAAATACCTTAGCCATGAAATACCGCCTGAAGTAGGAAGGGAAACCATACCTTTCAGGTTTACAGCAGAACACTACTCATGGAGCTACTTTGATGACATTCAAGTACCCAATTGACAGTCAGTCCTTCATTTTGCATGAGTCGGTGTTTCTCCAGTACCGCGTTGTAGCCAGCAACTTGTTCTGGAAGTTAATCTGTGAGTAAACTGAAGGTACGAGGGTCATCCGGAAAGTAGTACCCGTTCGTGAAATAAAGACACAAAAGTAAATATTAACAAACATAAAAAATTTTATTTGAAAGAGGATACTTTAAACTACTTCTCAACATAATCTCCAAGCAAATTAAGGCATTTGTCATAACGAGTGACAAGTTTCTGTATTCCTGCTGCATAGTCCTTCGCCGCCAGCTCATTGAGATACGCGAGGGACCCATCTTGCACAAATTTTTGCATAATGCAGATGGTGTTTAACAATTTCATGAACAATTGTTCGAGAAACATTGGGAAAATGCTCACAGATGTCATCAATTGTGACGCGCCGATCGTTCCTCACGAATTCGTCAACTGAGCTCACCAGTTGGTCTGTAATGACAGACGGTCTCCCCGAACGCTCATCGTCGTGTGTGTTCCCCCTCCCCATGTTGAAGTTGCGACACCACCGCCGAACAGACGACTCGTCCATTACATTGTCTCCATACACCTCCTTTAATTGGCGATGAATATCACATGGGCGAACGTTTCTTGCATTGAGGAATTTAATCACTGCCCTCACTTCACAACTGGCGGCGTTCTCAATTTTTTTAAACATTGTAAACAATCACAGAAACAACACAGGCAATGCTAGCGTCACGCAACTTGGCTCAGAGAAGGCAGACAAGCCACTGAAGCTATCTGACCTCGTCCAGCGGCTACTCGCGTCGTCAGCACTTCATGCGGCACGAACGGGTACTACTTTCCGGATGACCCTCGTATTTGGGTTGGGATCATTGGATGTATGCTTTTTCCCTTGTAAGCTATGCGTCAGTAAACAGGAGGTATCTGTACGTGAAAAAATGCTTCCAATCGTAAGACCTACACATCAAATTTTAATTACTTGCGTCTGTTGGTTAGGAAATGTTCAGCATTAAATTAATTTACAATCCATAATCAGGCTCATTGATGATTTCATTAAATATTTTTTCTTTTGGTTAAGCTCTATATAGTACATTGTACTTGAAAACAATTTCGCGCACGTATATAGCGAATTAATACAAATCCTAGAATAATCAAATTTTTTAATGCATGTAATATACACATACAGTTTTCAACTTTTTGTATAAATCAATACATCCACATCATTGTTTTAAAGACAGGGCAACGTAAAAAATTGAAAGCATCTTAACGTTTAAAGAGGATGAATTAGGCTACTTATATATGGTTATATTACTTAAACTTTCTTTAAATGGATTATTTGGATATTTCATTTAACATACAACTCAGTATACTTATTTCTACTCCGTTTTACTTTGTCGAGAGGTCAATTTTAAAGAATATTTTTGGTTTAGTTTTAGCTAATAAGAAAGAAACGCCTATTCTTTTTCAATCAACAAGGTTGGTTCATTCTAAAGGGTTTAGATAAATTAAAGGTTAAATTAAAGCAGGGATCATAATGGAGATTACTGAATGGCACAGGAGGTAAAACAGGTTTATTCCACGACGCAAATGAGGGTTTTAGTGTTACGGAAATACAGCGTTAAATCTAACTGTGCTTTTACATTTAGCTTTATAGTTTTGTTAAATTTTGTATTTTGGGAGAGCGCGACTTCTGATGCGAGTTTATAATATGTGAATGGAACCTTTTAATTGAGATATTCGAACTGGGATGATTTAGGCCTTCGTAGGAATGATGGTGGAAGATAGTATCAGCCCCTGAATAGTCATTGGCCTCCTCGAAATGCAATAGTAAACAGAGTCTGACCCGGGTTCCAGCGTGCGAAGTCTTTCCGTTCCCTTATCCCATTTTGTGATATTGCTATCAAGAGAATTGAAGTTCAGGAAATGTCAGATCAGTCGGGAACGGTTGGTTAGCCCGAGTGGTGGAAAGTATAAACTAATAATTTATCATTTTCTTGTTTTATACAGCAATCAATAGAGAAACATATGGTCAAAGTTCATGCCTAAAAGATCATACTTAATTCATTCTTTTTTCCGCACTTCAGTTACTATATTTTGAGATTCTTGGGAAGAAATATTTTTTTCTTATAATCTGTAGCTTTGATAGCTGGATTGAAAATTCTTGCCATTAAATGCCATGTCAAAAGAGTGGGAATCCTTCGTACGCCATTTTGTGGGAAATTGTGAATACCCTTCGGATTAGTCTAATTTGCCGTGAGATTGACTTTGGTTTATTGGTTCATTTCATATTCACCATTCAGAAATTTGCGGTGCATACTTCGTTAGTGAGCCTGCGAAGTCTCTGAATGGTTGACCTTGAATAACTAGAGTGTTGTATCCTGTGGGATCTTTAATAGTACTTCGTCATCGAAAGCTAATTTTACCCTAAAATGTAATTATTAGAGAATAGGTTTGATTACCTTCAGCTACTGTAAACCCTTGGAGATGACTTAGAAGATTAATTTATTTAAATGTATGATGAATGCAAAGATTTGTTCATTATTTTCGAATCTCCAAAATTACTATACAATGCATGAGTAGCAATGAGTGAATCTTGTATCAATCCTCACGCCTTAATTTATGGAAATAATTGGCGAATTCGTTCCATTTTCAACGGATTGATTTTTGATTTCATCTAGCCATATGGAAAAATAGCTATTCTCATATATATATATATATATATATATATATATATATATATATATATATATATATATATATATGTATATATATATATACATATAGGAAGGGAAGATCTGGTACCCGAAAAATCACATAGCTTGGGTGGAGCTGCAGGTGCCCAGAGACTTACCCGGGAATCGAACCCGGAACCCTCCGGTCAGTAGTTGACTACCGCGACCCACTATATATATATATATATATATATATATATATATAATTATCGAGATGTTATTTGAACCCTTTTCGAAAAACCTTTCTGATTTCTTGTGCTCAAATTAAATTCATCCTCGGTAGATAAGTGCACTTAATAACCTCCGTAGGACATGAACGTGTGTATTTGCTGGCAGCTCGTGGAAATATTTTATAATATTTGTTCTAGTGCTCCTAGAAGTAGCTGTTTCTAGGCAAGTATTTTTGATGCCCTTATATGGTTTAAGACAACAATGAGGACTTAAATAAGCAGCATGGGGAAGGGAGAGTATGCTTATTCTTTGTTGAGGATGAGTTTAGGAGTACGCTAATTCGAATTGGCACATCTAACTCACTGAGAGTTGTCTGATCAATACCTGTAGATGCATATTCATCACGTTAGTGGTAGGTTATTGAGGATAAACGTTACAGTGAATTATTTCAATACCTCAAAACGTCGAAATTTCTTATTTTGAAGGACGAATAAAGTAAACCTTGATTTGAAAACATGATTCCAGTGAACGACCTTTATTCCCTAAAATGCCACTGAGATTATTTTCAGGATTTCCATTCTTGTTTGACACTCAATACCCTGCCCATTATGTTACCTACCTTCTATCTAATGTTGTGCGCCCGCCCATCTTTGCGATGCAATTCCTCTGAGTAGGTATTATGAACGTATATTGCTAGAGATTTGTTGTATTTATTTTCATATTTTCGTTTATTGAATTGAAAATCTCTCGGAAGGTATTTCCTAGGAACTGGAGTGGGATTATTGTCGCGCGAAATTGAAGGCTCATCGACGAAAGGCATTCCGATCGTTCTTCCGTATTCTCTAAAGAGTGGAAACGCGGTGCCTTATTTTTATGTGTATGTAAGTTTCTTAGTATCGATTTGTGAGCTGTTTTCATCGAAAAGGAAGGATACGGGTAGGGCTCAGGTGAAAAAAAAAGAATTCTAGGTTGGTGGGGAAGGTGGAAAATTGTCGATTCTCAATATAAAAAAGGTCATCCTGACCTGATAACCAAACCACGGGCTTCCTCTTTTCTGTTCACTTCGTATTGTTCGGATTGTCATTTTATCTACATATCTAATCGTGTATGCTATCCCTTTGATGAACATTTGAAAACGCGCGATAGTATGCCATAATACTCGCATGTTATCGCCGCAAAGCGTATTTTCGTGAATCAATGTGCGTATACGCAACCACACAGCGGCATTTTTCTGTGTACGTGGGTGTGTATCGGTGCTGATGAAACCTATGGGAATGAGTTTGAAAATAATTATGTCAAATCTACCGGATTCACGGGTATTTCGGTACCCTGGTTCTCTTCTCGTATCCCAACCGAGGAGTTTTACCCCCGTGTCCTCTTTTCAATGTCTGGGCCAAACTTGGGGGTATCCAAGCCCATGTGTGTGTAATCCGAATATACAAACCCAGGTTTTTGGAATGCTCGGGTTACTTGAAACCTTGTTTTTTTCAACAAATAGCTCCTATATTGAAAATTCCAATTCCGTCGCATTAAAATACACCCGGAGGCAGAAGGTTTCATGCATAAACACACGCACAAATAAATGAACATAAATCCGTATATATGTACTTACTGGTATTTATATTCCATTATTTATTTGTGCCAATGTTTCATGAATGAAATCATCCGTTGACAATTGCAGTTTTCATACGGTTGAAAAGACGCAGTTTTTAATTTGGGTGAACCTTTTCTCTTAAGCTATTTCATTGCTACTTATGTGCAATGCTGCAGAATTGGATATAGCGTAGTGTATCTGCTACTTGGCCTGAGATGGATGTTTTTATTATTGAACTTGCCCCATCTCACGTAGTGTGTTATGCATCCACGGATTTCACGGGAGACCCGGTTGCATGCCGAGGTGCATCGTTGACGCGGCTTCGTGCTCGCATGAGTTTTCAAAGTATTGGGTTCCGAAGGTGTTAAAAAAGGTTGACAAGCTTGAGGATGCAGGGTAAGAACGTGATTGGAATCCCAACGGAATCTTGGTTTACGGCTATGGCCATTGAGCCGATACTGCTTCTGGGACCTGGAATACACTAGACAAGAGCTATTCTATCTCTGAATAACAAACAGATCATGCGTTTTCCTATCCATTCGTTAGTGTACCCGTGACCTACCTCTTTGTATTTCTTCTTCAAAAGAATTAAGACCAGTTCTTTTCGCTTGATTTTAAATTTGTTGCCTAGGTTTTCTTTTGAGTCAACTTTGGTTACCTTTTGAAGCACGCATTCAGTATGGGCTTCTCATCTTTTTAAACTTGCACGGAAAATATATTTCAGTTGGCCTAGAGAAAAACTTGGGAATTGTTTCTTTGCGCACAATAACATTAAATGAAATAAAAATATATAATAGACATTGTATTTATACGAGGCCATGTATTTACAGCGGTTGGATTATATTCATGGATATTTGTTAGTTAGAACTTTTAGAATTTAGTTATTTTACTTATCAGTCAGATGGCAAAAGATGACCTCCCTTGCAAAAGGTCATTCTATCCTACATAAAAAACTTCTCCTAAATATGCAGCATTTTTATGCACGTTTTTATGAAATGATATTTTTTCAAGACCCAAAAGTTGAACATTTTTCTAACCTTGCACATTATTAAATGCCTCCACTCCTCACTTGATAGACTAAATTTTGCACCCCTGCAGTCTCAGATTCGACTCCAGATTTACATGATTTAGGTGTTATAAGAAAAAAAATCGAATATTTATAGAGTTGAATGTTGTTTTCGATTAAAAATTGCAAGATATTTCACAAAAGATTGCCAGATACTAAAATTTAGATCTATTTGAAGTGACATTATGGTCTAAACTGCGTCCGAATAGTGATGTCTCTCTATCTATCTCCTTAGAAATTAGAGCAATTTTCAATCAATGAATGGGGGACAACGACCACAAGGAATCAATTGAGGAATCAGAATCCATTCAATAACCTACTTATTTGCTCATTTTGACCGTTGTTACTGCTTTATTTATTCGCATTTCCTATTAAGATTAAAGCAATCAAACCATAAGGCAAGTTGCTATTGTAACTTTACAGTCAAGTTTCAAGTTAAAATGTAGTAGAAAATTCTCTCGAAAAGGCTATGTCAATTTAATCATAGTTTTGCCACGAAGATATATAACGAGAACAATAGGAGAACATAATTGTAGCATGGAAGATTCCTTTATGAGGGATAATTCTTCAACGAAGCGAAGGGAACTAATCGGTAAATGGTATCTAGTATATGGACTCGTAAATGGTTTTATAAAGTTTCTTCAAATAACACCCTTCAGAAGATTGCAATTCATAGATTTCTACTGCTTTGAGAAATGGCATTGGAGCCTCAGTGATGGTGTCTCGTGATGGCTTAATCGGTCGGAAGAAGAACCTTTGGGAGAAGTAATGATTACTCATCTTAGGATAGGCCCAAGCATTTTGGTGCAGACATAAATGTTTATGAAAGACTTGCAGCAAAAGCTTCATGGAGTACATTTCAAATGAGTAGCGGCATCTCCAATAAGTGTGTGTGTAGTGTAATTGTAGGAAATAATTAGTTATTTCATACGGGAGAAACCATGGAATGAAGGCTTTGCCGGCCCCAGTGGCGTCGGGGTAACATCCTCGTCTGCCAGCCCAGAGGTCGTGGGTTCGATTCCCGCTTAGGTGGGTTTCCTCCACCTTGGGCTTGGGGGGTATATATTTGTGTCAATTTTTATATCGTTGTTCAAATTCCGGTGCAAAGACCGAAGTGTTGTTTTCGGACTAATGCAAAATAAATAATACTGGCTGGTCCATAGAGATTATGTCATATTTAATTTTTATAATAGATATACATACGTCTGATAGGTCTTTAAATGCAAGCTTAAAAGTTTAAAAAATGTATTGACTTTTTAATTGGGTAATAAATGCCGGCAGCCAAATAATAAAAAAAAATTCTCTCTGTATTGCATAATTATAGCCCAAAATTATGTAAGTCCACAAAGAATTTATTCAGAATAGTATTCTTTCATCCCCCAAAAAAGCTGTAAGGATAAGTGTATAAGAATTACAGATCAAATAAGTTTAATGCCAATATTCAGTCACCATTCCAAAAGATGCCTTCCAGAAGTGCTTCCAGCAGTAGAGAGATATCTGGTCAAGGTGTGTGGTGGCACAAGGGGCCTACTTTAAAAGATAATTAGGTTTCCAAGCCCCTGAATAACAAGCATTTATTTCCGTCAAAAGTTTGATACTTTTTACATAGACATCGTATATCGGGAGGATGTGTCGATATGTGAGGCAGTACAAGATTTGGAGTGGGTATAGAGGGAATCCAAAAAGTAGATTTGCATATGATCTAGATTTTACTTGGTAAGTCAGTCTAGGGGTTGCAATCCAATTGTATAAGAAAATCCGTGTGATAAGTATGGGGTGAGGAAAAATGTAAGCAAAACAAATGCTGTGATGTTTGCGATTAATAAGAAACGCATCTTGGAAGTGTTTTAGTCCAAGATTGTCACAGTAGTAGGGATATACTCGTAATAAGAACGATTGCGTTGTGTAAAGAAGCTTTCTCGAAGATGAGGAATTTGATGCCAGGGACGCTAAACATTGTGATTAAGAGAATGCTAATGAAGACATTGGTATAGAGCGCGGTTTTGTATGACTCGGAAACTTTCGTTGAAGTAAGATAATAGGTGTGGATTGGAGGATTTTGATATGAGAGTGTGTAGCAGAATGGAAAAGAATGGAAAAGGTGAAATGGGCGAAATGGATGCCAAAAGGAAAAGCATGTTGTGGGAGTAGAGAGGATTTATGGGAGAAATCAAAAGATGTCAGGATAGACGGATGCTAAACTTTTTGTTTGATGATTGTGATAATGATATTAAAGACTTATAAAAAAGTTAGGCAAGAGAGGAAGGGAAAGGATAAGGATCGACATTTTGGAGGAAACGAGAAATGGAATTTATGCGAAATTGAAGGATTTCTAGAAGTGTGGGGTGTCAGGTTTTCTTTCTGGCCGAGTATAAGAAATGTAGTAATATACAAGTATATATATATATATATATATATATATATATATATATATATATATATATATATCATAAACATAGTAATCAACCCGAAGGTCGGTTTGGTTGGTGATGGTTAAGTTCACCCAGTACTAAGCCCGACAAATTCACACATTTTGAATTGAGAAATTTTTAAATTGAAATTCACACATCAGGATAGGGGGGGGCAGTTCCTTTCCTTGTGCCGGTTATGGTTTCCCAGGAAGGGAAACCTGATACCCGAAAAATCACATAGCTCGGGTGGAGCTGTAGTTGCCCATATAGGCTTACCAAGGAATCGAACCCGGGCTCTCCAGTCAGTAGTCCAAAGCTCTACCCCCTGGACTACCACGACCCACATGTATATATATATATATATATATATATACATATACATACATACATACATATATATATATATATATATATATATATATATATATATATATACATCCGCCCGGCAAGTGGAAAGATCCGGTGTTCGAGTCCCGGTTGAGGAGATATTTTTACTCTTGTGATCCGTTCGATTCCGCCTTCCCCACCTCTATTGTGTTCGTCCTTTATACGTGTTCCTATCCCTTTTCCTTATATATGTTTCTGTATATATGAGTATTTATTCGCCGTTTGGCGGGATTTCGTGTTTGAATGTATATATATATATATATATATATATATATATATATATATATATATATATATATAGCACACAAACACACACATATGTATACATAAAATTAATTAAAATTAATGCGTTAAATACGCGTTTGTTTATGTAAATATATATGCATAAGGTCTGTCCACAAAGTAGTATGACTTATTTTTTCCCGGATAGACGGGCTGACGGGCGGCGGTTTCTTTGGCTTGGTTCGAGAGAGGGAAGTCTCAGTAAAGGCTGGCGGCTGGTGCAGTTGACTATCAGCTTTTTCAGAGTTCCCAGCGTTTGTTTGCGAAATCTATTTAACGTAACCTCGTTACGATCTGTCATAAACCGGTAATTGGAACAGGGCAAAGCCTTGAAATGTTGCGTGAAACTGAGCGAAACCGAAAAAGGGACTCATGGCATACTCAAGGGAGCTTACGGTGAAAAGACCATGGGTAGATCGAGTGTTTTGGAGTGACGCAAATTGTTTCGGGAGGGTAGAGAAGATGTTAAAGCCACCGAACGTTCAGGATGCCCTTCGACCTCGAAATTTATGAAAATCTTATAAAAGTGAAGTCTTTGTTGGACAGGGATCACAGATTAAGTGTTCGCATTGCTTCTGATGAACTCAACACCAATAAAAGTGATGTGCATCGGCTTGTGACCGGAAACATGGGCATGAAAAAGATGTGTGCGAAGTTGCTCCCGCGAGTGCTCTCGGACGAACAAAAGGAAACTCGCACGCGAGTCTGCCAAGGGTTTCTCGACCATGTGAGCGAAGATCCAAATTTTTTAGGCAGTGCCTCATCAGGCTTCTTCCTCTTTCCCTGCCATAAATTTGTGCTGAAAGGACATCACTACGGCTCGGTGGAAGCGTTACAACAGGTTGTGACGGGGGAGCTTAGCAGCATTCCGGGCGCCACCTTCCAGAAGGCGCACGAGGCGTGGAAAACCCGCTGGCAGCCTTGTGCGGACGCACAAGAGTGCAATTTCGAAGACTTTTGATTGAATGTATCTACTCTGGAAATAAATATTTTTAATTGACTCAGGCCTATATTTTTTGGACAGACCTTACATTAAAAAACAAACGGGCATTTTATGTAAATATATTTATTTAAACTACCAAAATTCCTCCCTGAGTCACTTGCAAGAATTTATTCTGCTACACTTTATCATCTACTTCATGGAGAATATTGTTGGAAGAAAGCTTCTCGATAAATTGGTCAATAACCTGTAAATTTTTGTTGCTATTGTCTAAAATATTTCAGGAGTGTATTACTTTCAATATTAGAATACACAGGATTAAATAAGCGCTAAAACATTTAAATATATGATTTTTAAATTGGCAAAGCGAAACTTTGGACATACCTCTTGATGATGGTGAATATTATAAAGTTAGTATTGGCAATGATAAATAGAAGCCACCGGGATAAATTCATGCAGCACCGATGATATATGTTAAGTCCCTGTATCCTTTCGAGGGTCCCTAAAATTTCGAAACGGAAAGGGAAGGAAGCGATGGTGATGTGCATGGAAAGAGAGCAGGCAGAAGTGAGGAGAAATTGGATTCCGGAGGGAAAGAAACAGCTGAGAAGCGGAAAAGGATAAGAATGAGAGAGGCAGAGGTGGAGACGATTGATTGAAGAGGGTGTAGGTGCCAGTATCGAAGGTTGGGAAAATGGGGTGGGGAGGAAGGAATAGGGTGAGCTATTGGTTTGGATAGAGGGGGAGGTCGCAAGGGAGTCGATTTTACGGGGGCGAGGATCACGGTGTGGGACTAGGGGGTAGAAGCGCAAGGGTTACTGGGGCATTGGTGAGGGAGGTGCAGGGGTGGGAGGAGGGTTTGGAGGGAAAGAGGGAGGGCAGACGGAGAAGATATAAATCAGCGCTTCATCGGGGATGAACTCGGGAGAGGTGGATCCCCTGGGGCATTGTGACTTTGGCGGAGACAGGAGGAGACTGGTGATCACGGATTAAAGGCGGAAGCCGGTTCTAAAGATGACAAAAAGTAGACACTCGGTTCAATGGATAGAAGATAGGAATGGAGTGTCTTAGTGTACGGGCCTACGTATCGCCAGTCACTGCATCAGGGGAACAAGGTTGCGATTTTTTGTTGACCCTACAAATATTGCATGGGATAAGTGGGATCAAATATGAGACATAGGTAATATGAACTACACTAGATAAAATACAGGTGAAGATGTAGACTGATTGTGAAGTCTAAGCAAAGTGCTGTTGACGATGAAGTTTTCTTCTGGGAAGTTTGTTCTTTTTATTTTTTTGATCCAATGTTTGGGGGCGCTGGATTTGGCTTCTTCAGGTACGTAGCTTCATGCAATTACGGAGAGCATGATTGACAAATTGGCGGACATTTTGAAAGAACAATACAAACCGAAATTTGTTAGCGACGGACTCCAGGGCCATTGAGACTTTTTAGACTGGTACTACATTGCCTTTTACCGGTGAAGATTCTGGTGTTGGGTACTTTAAATAATTTAACTATCAATGGCTGACGAAGAAGAAACATATCAAGTATACCTGAATGCCAGGGAAATTGTAATTAAAGTACCGTTATGAAACAGTTTTTACATTAAAATGTAACTTTACAACAGTCTGTATTGAACATTTTCCGGGAGTGGGGAAGGCCTCAAAGGAGAAAATTGTGAAGGGATAAATTGGCTGAAAGGACTGACTTCTGAAGGGGGTCTACGCGAAAGGTTCACGCACACGAGTTTGTGCATGACCGTACACGCGGCACTTTCCTGGAGACGAACTGGGAGCGGAACGACTCCAAGAGGATGGGGCAAACCTTGGATTTGTATTTCCTTTTCCCCCACCGCCTGAGATTTGTAAGTTAGGTCGGTGCTAGGTTGACGGTTTACGGGCACATAACATTGGGGAAAGAGAGGGAGACGAGTGCGCAACGGCGACGAATGAGTATGGAGGAGGGGGATTTCAGGAAATATTCATGGTGGTGGAGGTGCAAGGAAGGAATGTAAACCCCGTGTAGGGGTTTAGGGATAGTAAGTTCACGGAATCAGCATTTTTTGAGCACCCTTCATTTATTTCTCGAGTCCTCAATCTTGCATTCCTTCGCCCCCTGCTCCCCCTCTTGTCCCACCCGTTCATCCTCTTGGGGCCATGAGGAATTGAAAGAGGTCGAGGGAGGGGGGGGGTATTTACTTTCGCCGTGGAATTGGAAAGGAAAAAATAATATCTCTCTTCCAAGATGAGATCGGAAGAAACGGTAAGGGATGCACTCAATTTTAAGTCCGATTTTTATTCCCTTTCATGGCTACATACGTTTTTTTTTAAATCTGGCAATCGATTAGAAGTGATAAAAAGTAAATCGAATGGCGTCGACATATGTTTCATGGATGGATGATTTTTGGCCGAAGTGTGAGTAAATGGCGTCCAAGAGAAGCACTTTGAGATTATTCATGTATTTTTAAGGAGTTTTTTTCGGAGACAATTGGATTCATGCATTTCAGGTAACTTGTTTATTCAATGAATGTATCGGCATTTGTTTCACACGAATTCTATTGCTGTTAATTTGAACCGAATTTCCTCGGATTGATTGTGAATCATGAATATTTCTCAGGATAAAAACGAAACAAGTAAATGTCCATCCCCCTTCCAATTTGACTATTTAAAAACCATCATCATTTTTCTTGTTGCGCGTAGTCTAAATTAGATGACTTCTGCAATAAATAGTCCAACGTTTTCACAAGAAATAAGGTTTAATTTCCAGAATATTAAAAAATATTGTTTTCCTGACCTCTTTTTCAAAAATCTAAATGTCGATAGTAGTGTTATTATTATTTAAATTTGAATGAAACTATTACTTGAAATTCGTTCTCATATCGAATGTTTACTCACATCAATTATCTGCTTGGAACAGTACGAGTTATGATTCAGAATATAATGCCTGATTAGTCACAGTTAGTAAACATGTCAGATATGGCATTCCGGATCATGATTTCCTCTTTATCAAGGACAATCAATCCTGAATTGGTCTCGTGCAGTTCAATTGTCATACCTTCTTAAACTCATTTCTTTATGACTCAATTTTTTCCCTTATACATATGTCTCGCATTTTCTTCATGTGTTTCCATGTTCAGTTTGCATTTCATAAGTCGACAGCGTGAATACGCTTGTGGAAGAAACCGCCAGCGGAAACATTTTTACAAATATTCCATTAAAATGTTTTCGCTGGCGGTTTCTTCCACAACCGTCTTCACGCTATCGACTTATGAAATGCGTCCGATGTGTATCTATTCTTCTTATCAGTGTTTTTCGTAGACTTATCTCTTCTATCAATCTTCGTGAAATGAGAAAGAGGTTTTTCAGCCATTCATTGGCCCTTAAAATTCTCCTCACCACATTTCCATTGCTTTACATCTATTTTCTGCTGCTGCCAGTTTCCATATCTCTTATCCTTCGAGAGATAGGATCTATATATAATCTTAATGACCTGTTTTGGTAAATGGAAGCTTAAATTTAATACTGCGAAAATTTCCCTTCTTATGTAATTCCTCCTCATGATATTATGATATTCAATATTTACTCTTCCGCCGTTGTTGATTCTGCTCCCGAACATGGATAGCTTCTACTCCTTACGCTTTATTATTGCTCAGTTTTGCATGAATGTAACATACTCTCCTTAAGACGCACACTTGTAATAGATTTTGTTTTAATTTTGAAATTGCCATTTTCTGTTAGATTCTTGATACTAATAGTCACCTTCTTAAAATCCTTTTATTTTATGACTTATACAGGTATCTTGCTTCATGCCACTTCTTGTTTGTTTTTTTTCGTGAATTTTCACATCTCGAGTATTTTATTTGGTTTAATCTATTGCCACCGCTATACAAATGTTGATAAAATGGGTAAGAGTGTAATCCTTGCCTTACTATTTTGATTATTCTTACTTCTTCATAATGAATACTGATTAATTTAAAGCCACTTATACCGATTGAGAGCCACTCTTTTGTCATTAAAAGTTAATTTTGACCTTCAGGATAGAATGCATTTTTTTCCAGAATATATCGAATATATTATCTAAACCTTCGATTTTTCGGAACGTGTATCGATGGTTCCTATTCATTTCTATGAATCTATTATAAAATTTTAAATAGAACCTCTTCTGCCTCTGATTTTTCTAAAGCCAAATTGGATTTCATCTCGTTATGTCTCTGCTGAACTTTCTATCCAAGACGATCCCTTCCTTCTACTGCAGGGAACTCTTAACTTGTATCCTATCAACCTTCCTGAGCATTTCCTTAATTTCACAATTTCATTGGCAGATTCAGTGTATATGATTTTTTAGCGGCCACGTCAAAGGTTTTACGAGGTATTTAAATTTCTTTAATTTACATATACATTTTAAAGACCGAAAAAATTGAAACAAACTCTAAAATTATTATCCGCAATTCAACTTTCAGATTTTTCTTTTTCACTTAGAATGCGATCTTAATTTCCTCGCTCCAATCCTAAATTGTTTACCGCAATGCGATGCGATTAATCTGAGATTTTTCATCTCTCAGTGTCGATGAGGAACGAGTTTATAATAGAAATAATTCAATTGAGAGGATTTAGTCATAAATTTGCTTAATATAATTGCATATAAAATTCTTTTGAGCTGCCCCTTGTGTGTCTAATAGGTAATTTCCTATAGCCAGCTTCATTGTTCGAAAACCGTTGAAGTAACTCTCATCACTCATATAGCTAGGTGAATGCATCTGTATCTAACACTGCGTTCGCAAAATTAACTGAAATGAGGAAGAGAGATATTGAAGTTCTCCTTAAGGTACTGACGGGTAAATTTTTTTAGCAACATCACTTGTCGAAGCACGGTATGTTGTCGGGTTTTTGTGTTTTAAGCGTATCCGGCCCAAAACCAGATATTATATGTAGTCCCTTCTGGTCCCGCTGCTTAATGCTCATGACTGCTGATAACAGTGTACATATGTAGCGAATAAGTTACCATCCTCAGCCCTTAAAATTTCCTCATGCAGAAACCCTCGGGCACCAGAATGGGAAAAGCCCAGTAGCCACCCTCGCAGCTGAGATCTCTCGCTACAAATTCCTAAGCGTAGGGCCCCAAGGCGAGCATTCTGCATTTATTCGAAGCCAAATTTTACGGTTTTGAGCATCGTGTCGCGAAATTCGTTAGTTGCGGTGTTTAATAGGTGTATGCTATCACTACGTCTAATGTAACAAAATCATGGCGGAAAATTTGATGAACATCCCTCTTCAATATACTTGTGATATACCCCTAATGAATGTCTCTTGTGCCATAAATATAACTAAATTGAAATAACACACATGGAAATTGTTCATGCGGAGTTCAAATACTTGTGCGGTCTCACTCATACACGACAATCACCTTTCCCCGGGATTAAAAATTATATGAGCTGAGAGAATATAATTTTAAAGGGCAGCATTCTCCTGAATAACTAAAGATCTACATAGAACAGCCTTTGTAGCCATTATATTCCATTTAACATAAATCAATCAATGCCGTAACAAGATTCCTGTTAATCAGCACTGAGTACATAGCAAAACCAAATTCATCACCTTTATCTATGAGATTTTTTGTATATTTTGTATTCATGCTAATTTTTTTCCTGCCAAACGTTATTTTTATTGAATATTTCATAAGACCAGTGTCACTCGTTACCTCACGCGTGTGTATGTTCTGCCTTCATATTTTGCCCAAACCCTTTCTTTTTACTTCTGTCGAATGTAGTGCGGTATTCAAATCAGTCATTATTGTGAGGGTTTCAATATGAGTACGAAAATAATTGAAACGACGATTGTGAGACGGGGATTTCCATGGCTTAAATGCAGAACCAGCGGAAAGGATTCCTAAATACGTAACATTCATCGCGGTTGAGATGTAACTTTTTCGTAAGGCAGTTGTTTCAGGTCACTGGAAATGGGCCATCTTAGAGGGAGGATGGTTAACTACATTGAATTTATTGCCTCGGGCGAAGCGGTGCAGTTGAAACTAGGCGGATCGCGGGTTGGGCGATCCCCCGGGGGCGCATGATCCTGAGCCGGGAGGGCTGACGGGTGAGGCAGAGGGGGCTGGAGTGGGGCGGGTCCCACAGGAGCTGCGAATCCCTCGGGAGGATTCCTGAAGAATGGAAAAGAGGGCACCGAGAAAAAACTATCTGACGGAGAACCAAATATACGAGGGTATATATATTCTTTATCTTTCGTAAAAGTTAAAGAATTTGGTAGGTCGTGTATATATCACAGCGTGATGATGTATGCCATGATGGGTGCTTCAGGTATCAAGAAAAAATTGATGAAAGAAACGAAAATTAAAAACTAACCCAGTAATTTATTTTTATCAACCTTGAGTTTTAGTTTTTATGATATTATATACATACCGATGGAACATTTCGCCGTTTAGGACGCATAAATGTGGAACAGGGCATTGAAAAATTTTTGCTATGCATCGATTATAAAAAATTGACTAAAATCTGTTTGATGACATTTTTATTTTTTTGTCATAAGTAAAAAAGGATCGTTAATCTAAACTACTTCATGATCTGCAAAATAGCCATTGCCCACTCATATACCAAAAAAATGATTTTATCACCGGTAAAAAAATATTTTTAAAATTTTAAAATGCCCAAGGAGTTCGATTCTTGTATCTATCTCGTTGATCTTAAAATATGGTGAATATACGCAAGCAAGCTGGCCTACATATGCCGTCACATTGGCAACATATCTATGTACATATGTTGCATGTCCATGTGGTAGTGGAATTTCGCCTTCTTACTTTTCAAATTCTAGCTGGCACGTTATTAGATAAATTTCTTACTGCATTCTAAGGTGCAATTGTTTGTTAGATGATAGTATATGTATTTGCATGCATGTGGGGTGAGGGGATTTTTGCGTGAATGTATACACCACTGTTGGTATAGGTTTGCATGCATGTGTTGATTTCGCATGTCCTTTTGTTCCGTTTTACGGGTGGTGACCTAACATCCCCCGTCACACGCCCATGCGGCGGCTTACGGGTTATTACGTAAATGTAGATGGTCATCGTTACTTGAACGTCCAATACGAGATCGACGGTTAGTAAGATACCTCAAATGTAAGGTGAATTATTGGTTAGTTATTTACCAATGCCCCTCGCAAGAGATAAAATAAATATCAAGTTTTGTCGCTATAGGTCCTGATGCGTACGTCATTTAAGCTCAGAGGTTTAACTAGCTTGTTGACAGTCTTAATATAGCCGCACCCACATAGCGCGCATTTAGTATATAACAGTCAATTATTCTCCGGTGACAAGCTTTTCGTAATGTGAAAACACTATTCAATAAAATTGTTACAACCAACTAAAAGTATCTTTTCCTTACTTGGCGTGAAATACCGCTATAAAATTGACTCCAACTGACATCCTTTCTCCTTAAGGTTAATTATGATCCTTAGCCACATTATAAATTACCAGATTTACATTTGAGAAGGACTTCATAATGTAGTGCATTACTTCACTTCATTGTTTTAAAAATTTGGAATCTGAGCTTGTATCCTCATATTTGCTGGAATGATGTTAGCCTATCCTCTGGTAATATTAAAGTGAACAAAAGGTTTCTGAAGATATTTATTCCGCGATAATTTTGGGAATAAAGGATTAGGCGGAATGAATCACGGTTTCTGCTGTACTGACAAGGGAAGAGGATAAAGGAGGGGTTTAGAGCACTCTGCGCCGCGTCCACAATGCCACTTTGCATGCCTGATGGCGGTCTGCTGCATGCCGCCTCAATCCCATTATTGCACACTGCTCGTTGGTCACAAACTAGTTACGTTGACGTCGGAGGAGAGGTGACCCAGTTAGTGGACATATTTAAAAGCTGTTTAAAATGGAATACGGGGAAGAGGTAAAGTTACATTTCTTAAGACGGCATTCAAGGATTAAAATAGCCATTAGCTACGAGGTCTAGGAAAGACCCAGAGTGAGACGCTGAAATAAATTATACCAATCCCAAAGAATTAAATCTCCTTAAAAATGAATAGTCTCAGGCAGAAAACATTTATGCAAAAACCATATACCTTATGTACTTCTCATCTATGCTTTAGGCTGTGATGGCTAATGAATAATCCTATCGAATTTAAGACCAGTAATCGCACTCATCGATCTTGCAGAATCATAAAAATGTATAAAGAGAAAGAATGGTTTTGAAAAAAATTATTAACGTAATTTCCACAGCCACCATCCGGTGGGAGTTTGGCTCTTATACGTCTGATGCTGTAGTTCTCAGGTCCGTTGAATCTAAACCTCAGTTAGTGTTGGTCTTGAATATATCTTTTAGATTAGAAAATTTTACCAAACTGTATGCGAAAGAAATTAACCAAGAACGTGAATAGTAATTAATTTCACAGATTAATGAACAAACTCGAACATAAGGATTCGAAATGTTTATGATATGAATGAATTATTAACTTCCCTCGCATGGAAACATTGCCGCAGATCGACTTGATTTGCTTTACTAGAGAGAAAGAGATTATTACAATTGATCATACAATTTTTCGCTGACTTTATAAATAGAAATGCATTACTCTTCTTCAAAAAATATCATTTTAATTTAGGAAATGGACATTCGCATCGAAGTTTATAATAACACGGCGAAAAAATCGAAGCGGCCAACGAATGAAATATGCAGGAATATGGCATGTGGTGATTTTCGTATATGAAAGGCAATTTTCCTTTGAACACTGTGGGAGCAGGATAGTTATTCATGCGCCTAAATGTGAATCTCATCTTTGGGCATCGGATTCCATTGACTTTCCGAGTGAGAATAGATGTGTCGCGAAGGCAAAGTCATTACAGTTAAACTCGAATCAAACCCCTTTGAATCAGACGTCCAGTTCACTGATTTCAATAGTCCTTATGGGAAAACGCGTCGTATTCCGCGGAGAGAAGGTGAGAGAGAGCTAGGAAGAGGCCGCAAATGAACCTCGAGCCTTCGGAGATCACGCTCCATCGTGATGGTGTTATGTCATGGCGAAGAGTGATCGAGGAGTTTTTCGATAGGTGTTTCACTGCGTTAGCGCGTCAAAGGAACAGAAGAGGGGAGGGCGGCCTGATGGGAGAGAAATGGAGTGACCAGGATGGAGCTCGGTTTGAGGAGGTGGCGAAGAGTGGCGGAACGAAAATGGAATCGGGTTGGGTAACGTGACTTCGGTCGTTTGCTCCCTTTCGCAGTCGCATGGAATGGAGACTATTGCGATGATATTGTCCATTCCTTTTGCGTCGCAGAGAGTCGTGATGCCCTAGTTGATGCCCACTCACGAGGAAACGAAGCACCAAAATTCTCACGATAAAAGGTTCCCTTGAGTATTCATCTGCATCTTGATTACGGGTGCTAAAATTTCTGCATAAGTTGCTTATTTTGGTATGAAATACTCTGTCAACTTCTGGAAAATATCATCTAAAAATTATTGAATTTGCTTCAGAAGCTTCTATGACTGAGGTCCATTACGTTTACTAGATAACTTCAGTTGGGAGAGTTTCGTCGAAAACAACGGTAATATTGGGCAAGGAGAGTTCTGAAACATGCTCATTGGCTTATTTGGGGAGTTTTAGGCTCATCAAGTTATCCAGGAATGTTTTTCGGGCTTGAAATTTCGTACCGCTGACAGTTTTGAAAAAGTTTTTCCAATTATATCAATGATATTGGGGAATGAATCGGTCAAAACATTCTATCTTTTTCTAATAACGAGAAAGTTATCAATGGAATCTTTGTTTTGTCAATGATCAGGATTAGCTACTTTGTAAAAGTTATTTTATGACAGTTGTTGTCTTTCGAGATAAAAAGTCGGAGATTGGATTTTTTGCTTTTAAATTTAATTTTCGTCCTGCCGACTTTGTTATCCCGTCCTGAACGTATCGTCATTATAAGTGCTTCTGTACATAATGCTCAGCATTTCCCGTCCTAATTTTGTTTCACAGGAACAGGCTCATGCTCTCTGATGTGAGTGAATGGGTTTGAAGCGTTACAGTGATAAATAGTTTAAAGTCACGCAAATGCATTGCACTAACGTACGTAATCCAATTTCGCTTACATTATCGCCGTGTTTTTAAATTCACTAGAAGCTAATGGATAGTGAACATAATCTGTAAGATTATGTTCACTATCCATTGCCAAATGTCAACGCCTAAATATGTTCGTATCAAGTTTCAATGAGGTTGGTAAATGATTCAAGCCTTCGTATTTTTTGTACGACAAAACTTTTCTGCATAATCCAAGTGCCGATGGAGACGTCAGCAAAGTTATAGTATCGGGGCTGTATATGAATGGGTCTGAGGCGGACCGTTCCCTCAGATTCGTTTTGTGGTTGGTTTTCGGAACTTGTGCTTCGGAAATTGAAGAAATATAACGAAAAATTGTATATTCGGAGGAAAGAGGTTGGGATAGCTTGGCGCAGGAGACGCTTAACAAGGCACAAAGCGAGGAATTATCTGTCCGTGAAAAAGATTTCTGCACACGAGGCCCTTGGGAGGTCCCTCTTCCTTCCCTCCATACAACCTCTTTCCCTTCTTCCCACCTCCTTCCCCTTTCCGCAATTCCGAAACCTGGCAAGTTTTGGAAGGAATGGGGGCAGCATTCTTCTCCTCCCTTACTTCCTCCCTCCATCTCTTGCAAACTGCGCCACTTGTCCTCTGCCGACCCTCACCCCTGCCGACTTTCCCTTTCCAGCCATTTCAAACCAGGGAGAGAGTAGGAGGGGGGGAGAGCTCTCACCATTCCCCCCCTTTTCCTTTCCCTTGCCCAGGCAAACTCACTTTTAACGGCCCTTTCAAACGGCCTACCTGATTCAGGGACTCCATTCGAAACAATATCGTGTCTTGTAGAACCGTTTCCTACCCGACCCCGCCCTCTCTATTTAACCCCTCATCTCCCTCTGTTTCCCACCGCAGCAGCGTCTTACAACTTTGGCGATCTGAGGTTAGAGGGGAAACAGGATGGTATTATGATTCCTCCCCGATGGCCTATGTATGGGACTGCATTCTATCTCTCGAATCACATTTCGTCAAGATTACGCCTTCAAGATTTTTTCCTCAGATCATCTTCTTTTGGGGTTTCGGAAAGAACTGGAAAGTGCGAGAAAATTTTTTTCTTAGCGTCTTTCATTCTGTTATCATTTTATTTTTCGCCATAACGGTGTCGGTTTCACAAGTGGGAAGGTTTTTACAACGTGGTGAAGCCACATGCGGGAAAAATGCGTATTAAACTTTGGAAGATTTCTCCAGCATTATTTTGTAACAGCTTCTTCCTGACATTTCACGTCTACGAAAAAATTCGTGGCATTCGCTTGCTGGGATTCATATCGCTCTGAAACTCTTTGAGACTTCTTGAGCTAAAAGAAGAGGGAGTTTTAGACATTTTTTGTAAATGCGATTCGAGTTTTTTTTCTTAGTGTTTAGCATCATTATTTTTGCCAGTAAAATAGCCGGTAATACCAAGTGCGAATACACTCGATATCATCAATATTAAAATAATTATTGATATTCAAATTCTTATTAAAATTGAATTGAAATTAATGATAATAATTACTGCGCACAAAACTTGTACTCACTCTGAAATAGCTTCCATCACAGGAATAAAGGAGTGCAACCTTTCACCACAGTGATTTGTATAGTCTCTGCCAGGCGATGCGTAATTCATGAAATCGCTGGAGCGTGATTTAAAAATCAGTTGAATGTTTTATTGGTTAAAATTCTATGGTAAATCAGGCAGCTTTTCTTATCCCAAACTTTTTTCAAAGCCATTATACAACTAATGGTGTACCTGCGTGGTATTATTCACACATACCTTTGTCGTGGATTGTCTAAATGCACATTTGTGAGATGTTAAATTAAAAATTGGGATTAATATTTTAAAGAACGGCGCCGGGAAATTTTGATTTTATCGCATTGACAATTTAAATTTTCTATACATTTCCTTAAGCAAATAACATCATGATCGTATAGTTCTCTGCAACTTCAATTTCTTGCATTGAATTTTTATTGAAATAGCGAATAATTTGGAGTTTCCTCGCAGAAAGGTACCTCAAACTCTTGGTGTAGTTAGTTTTCATGTTTTGTGAACGACTTTCTCGTGCTGATATTGATGTCAAGAATATGCAATCACTGGCCATTTTTTTATTTACCATTAGTCTGAAAACAGCACTTTTTTGGCCTCAACATCGGATTATGAACAATTATAACAGAGGACGCAATTGCAAACACCCAATCACAAACACTCTTTTGCTATCGTTAGCAGGAATTTTAATGTAATTAAGCTTTCGCATGCCTAGAAAAATAATTTATTGGTAAATGAGCCTCTTTTCTATTTTGAGAAATAATCGGGAGATATTCGTAAGTATGTAGCTCGTACTGCATATTTGAATTCGATCGTTATACTGGAACGAAAATGATCAGCACCTTTCCCTCACATGATGGCCTAAGGGATCGTACTCCAGGTGGAAATGTCTCTCATTCACAGATATCGACCCTTACATAGCGGTAGTTGGTCGTGAGAGGAGCCGTTGTATCGCAGCAAAACGTCTATTTTCACCATTTCACTGTTATCTCATCGCATAATTCGGACGAAAATGACCTGAATGAAATTTTCTCTCGCGAATGTTTTTAGGTGTGCCTAGCTATATCTGATCACTGATGTAAGTACCCAATTTTGGAACTCCTTCGACAAAGCAGTCGTCTAAGGAACTTCAGGGTGAAGGATAACGGCCCATTTCATTGTCATTTTGGCGTGAAAATTTAGCTTCCCTCGGTAATCAATAATGAGTATGTTACCTTAGAAAATAATAAAAAAACATTACACGCTGGCTGAGTCCATATCAGGGAATGAAAGTTGATTCAATGCCAAGATACATATTAGGGACTGAGCCAACTTAAGTTGCAATATACTCATCACTGTCATAACCCGGTGCAATTCTCCCTCCGAACGAAACAAAGTCGAACTACGTGACTGAACTAGTAGTGGCGTACTCTTTTATTGTGTCTTGTCACCGGTTTGAATTTTTTTCCTATAACTCGTAGAGCAACGTATTTAAAGTTATTTTTCCTTCTCTTGCCTCAAAGGCGGCTGATTTAAGGGATTTTTATTTTGGGCACGGATATCTGGTATACGTCCTCATATCTAAAAGCAATCCCAAAAGGAGTCATTTCTCTTCCGAATCAGTGAAAAAGACGCGGAATGAAAGGCTAGCTGTACTAAAAATCCATTACCTTAATCTATGGCTGGGGCTGGCTTGAAAGCTTACGAGCGAGGACGTAATCCTATCGAGACTCATGCATCAATGTGTCCCACATTTTATAACGACTTTATCCGAAGGGTAATAACCTTTTTAAATAAAAGCTAATTTTAGTAGCAGTAGTTTCTCCTACCGAGTGAAATATGCTCCCTTGAATATGTAATAGTAAGCCATGGGTTTTCATGAACTTAAGTTTGCAGCGCAAATGACCTCATTTCCATCATCGGTATTTGAAACTGAGTGGGAGATGATGGAGACATTTTGAAGCCTGCAAATCCCTCTCGTAACGCTCCTTAAGTAGACCTTACATGTTACTTCACTTTATCCCGCACTCCAACAACGTATTTAATTTTAAGGGCATGAAGGCATGATTATTTCGCAAATAATTAGTATATACCAGTAGGGCGTCAGCAAAGCAATAATATAATTTAAAGAAACTTGCTTTTTTGACTGACTGTAAATCCATTATTTGTAAAATTTGAAAAAAAAATTTTTTCTCTATAATTAATATGATGGTTCGATACAACAGACTGACTGATCTTAAAACTGACCGTCATTCACTCATTTCACTGTATCGTTTTTGAAGACTCCAGCCAGATCGAGAGTTGTTAAAAAAACATTATCGTCATTTGAGTATCATAATTTTTGATTTTGTATTTTTTCCATTCAGTTCGTGGCTTATGTATATTGTTGTGTGTGAAAACGAAATTACTTAAACTTTAAGAAAAGTTCCCGTCGACTCATGGGCCAGAAGTCGAAGTCTAACTGGGTAAGGTTCCTTGCGTCGCAGAAAGGAGTGCGATCCCATACGACATAAAAAATAAGTTTTGGCACATCTACACTTTTATTTCATTATTTTATTATAATGACTACAGTTGAGTTATATGAGTAAATAATTTTAGGAGAGATATTTTTTTAAGTATTTCATACGTCGACTCATTTTTATAGAATTGTTGCTGTCTTGTCTGATATTTTCACTACTAATTGTAAATTTTAGTCAGAGTGGGAAAACCCGAATTAAATAGGAAAATGGGGATATACTCAGGAGTGTAGATTTACCGTGAAGGAATCATTGAACCGGACACATATGCGGACATCGGATATTCACAATGCTGGCCACATGTGTTAATCAGTTTCACGAGTTAACCCAAGGGGATTCCCGAAGGTGTTTATGTAACCTATATGTTCACACGGAAAGATACGGAAATTTTTCGGATACTCTCCTTAATTCGGTCCTGCGATGTCGACTATTGGTTTACTCTATCAGTGTCACTGGACGAAATGCTCTTAGGCTATTCGGGGTGAATCGATTATGCAGGCATTGATACCATTCCGGCCCTGCTCTAGGTATCGTCCGCTTGAATATTAATGGCGTCACGCACACAGAAATTTAGCCAATACCACTTCATTCATCTGGTTTATTTCTTTTGCCACGCAATTTTTTTACCGATTTCAGCACCATTGACCGATACTTCTCTGTTGGAGGTTGATGGGAACCAGACTTGAATTTCCCTGTACCCGTATAGATATCCGATTGTTTCCCGGCCATATTGTCGAATGAAAATCCTTATCAAGCCTCCAAAATATTTATTGTTAGTTTTCATCGTTATAACCCTTTAAAAATTCATTTCGCTGGCGCATGCACTGATGGAATATAACTATAATTCTTTTGATCTAAAACCGATGGAATGATTGCTTAATTATCACCCAATACCCTTTAGGTCTATTCATAATCGGCTTGATAATGACTTCACTGGATTGACAACGTATATGACTGAGAAATACACGAGGCCATGAAAAATGTCATCTTGCATGTGATTTAGGAACTCAGTCTTCTGTTATCATCGACATAATAATTAAAATTCAACATATTACAAAATGATAGTAATTTGATTAAAATATCTTGATGCGCACTTATTCATTGGTTAAATAAAAGTGATTTCATCCTGTAGTGACGAAGGAAGAAAACCTTGTGAAATTGAATGGGGTAACGTCTGTCATTATCCCTGTATTGTATTATGCTGTGGGTATAAGTAAATAAAAAAGTATAAATTTTTAGATAGGTTAATATTAAAATCATGCCTATTTAGATGCCCGGATATTGCAACTATTCTATAATGGCGAAACTTGTTTACTTAATTTCTCAGTGTCAATAAGGCGCGCCTTTTAATTTTGTTGGAGCGGGTGTATATAGCAAGCAGGGATGGTAGAATGCTAATCATTTTACCTGTTGATTGAATTTATTTAATATTTTCTGTAACCATTTATCAGGTATCAGCTGATTTACTGGTAAAGTGATCTCGGATTTGTGTTTTACAATCCAATTTATATGTACTAATTGGAGAACCAAGTTGTGGGATACCTAATTCTTATTCGGCTAGCCTTAATTTCTACTCCTGGAGTACGCATAAGTAGTTGCGAAAAAAGCTTAGGGCTCGAGGTGCTTTTTAGTAAGCATAATCAATGGTCAAGTATACAACAGTGTTCGTTAATGGGTATTGAAACACCGGTACAATAATGCTATTCCACAGATGAGGACAAGTTATATCTGTGTTTTAATATGAACATTCAATAATTTCTAGAAGTGAAACCTGAAGCAGTTAAGTTTATAATGCAGTTTAACATTGAATATTATAAAAATTAATGTTCTAGAATTGTTTTGGCTATCCCTACTACAGTTAGCAAGGGATGAAGACACTCGTAGTAGGATTCGTAATGTTTTATACTTATTCTTATGACGTATCTTGATAAAATTTCTTGTGCATTATTATATGGCCAAGAAATATCAGCTTACGTATTCTTTCGGGATAGTAAATATTGGAATTATCACTAAAATGATTAGTAAAATATCCTGCAGCGCCTTATTATATGTAAAAACTTATAGGAAAGACACTTCGTAATTAAATTTTAACTTTTATAAATAAATACTGAATTTTAAATACGAGTTTTTGACCAAAAATTAAAATAATTTGAGAGAAGAAGTGTTTTTACAGCTTTAAATAAATAGTGGTTTGGGCTTTACGGTAGGTACACAACGGGCGAGGTAATTTCTCTCCGTCCTGAAAAAACTGTTAAATGACAATACTACAATAAAATCTGAAATGGAAATTGAACACTCGACCTTCAGGCTCCTTGGCGATATCGGAACTCAGAAGACCACTCAAGTGGGAAAATCAATGCATGAAATGAGATTTAAATAATTATTACACTGAGGCGGGAAACGTTGGGAATGTCTACGAAGGCTCAGAGAATAAACACCGTCACTATGAGAAAGCAATGGAGATAAATGCCAAACTATTGACTGTTAACGAACTTGTGGATTAGGAGGGAGGAAGATATTATCTCAGTGCAAATGAGTTGAGCGCTTGATCGACTGATTAGAAACTCTGGCTGTTCTGGTCGATTCTACCTGAACTGCAGATTTATTCAAACGCAAACTATCGCACAATATTATCTAGGGATAGCAATGAACAAGTATATTTCTCAGAAATAGCAGGCGATGAAAGGTGCGCGATTATTTACGTTGGTTTCTAAATGCTTTACGTTTGTACATGTTTACATATTTACGTGTTTTAGGTTAGTTTAAACGGTACATGCAAATATTGGTTGGCTTAAAATACGGAGAGAATGGGATTATTGGGAAAATCTGAGCAAACAATAGTCTACTTTTCAATAAGTGCGCGGCTTTATATTCCGTCCGAAGGGTGGTGAAAAGCATTCTCCACACGAGAAATAAAAGGTGACCGAAGTATACTCGTAAATACCGAATGCTATCACATACGTGGTGTGTGCTGCGTGAATCGATAAGAGTTCATGTATTACCAACAGTGTGACTGTGTTTCTCGTTCACACTTCCTCCATTTTCTGACACCAGGGGTTATTCCTTTATTGCGTGAAATAAGAAAAGAAATTCATTTAAATTCCTTGCAAGTTGTCCTCGTGTTGAAGATATTTCTGTAGTAATTGCAAAGAGCATATGGAAAAATGAGTTTATGCACCGTCTTTTTAACAGGTTTAATTAATTGAACAAGTATTTTATAAGACAGTATTAGGTAGTAATATTTTTAAATGTTTCCTAAAAATATTTCAACAGATTTTAGATTTTTTGGCAACAAGTTACCTTACTGGTTCGTTCAAACATGATATATGTGTGGTTTTATAATTAATGGGTATTTTCGTTGGTTATTGACAGACACAATAATGTAATCCAATTATAGAAATTCCAATTACATCGAATCCTGATTCTCGCATCAACCGACTAATCTTTCGGATCACCCTTGACATTAATGGATCTCCCAGTCCATGCAATTAGTACTCTGCGGTCCATTACAATGAGTTTTAATATTTTAATAAGTAAAAGAAAATATTCGTATTAATTATTTGAGTACTTCGGTGCTTGCTTACTTACTGTGAATTATCACGCAATGGCTACGAATTATCTGAGCCAATATTTTGTCATATAGACTCCGTATGCAAGCCATTCGGTTATTGTGATTATTGAAATGATTTGTAAATACGTTATCTACAATTATGAATTGTCTCTGAAACGAAAAATAGTGAATATTATAAATATGAATTGACGGCTCAAAGGTTTTCGGGTTACCGCCATGCTCATCCCTATCATTGGAAGCTAATTTCACAAATTGATAATTTTGTTATAAATTCGAAAAAATTGGAGTCTCATTTACAATATAGCGGGAGGTTTCATTGTGAACTTAATCGGAGTTGATTAAAATGGTAGTTTGGTAGTACCATTGTCACCAGCACAATGGCCCAAAATGAAAGTGCTGTGAGGTTCTATTTTTCCATTTGCATTCTTGATTGGATGAAAGGCAAGGTTTCCCTGGGTCCCAATTAATATCACTAAAGAACCCTTCTGCATAAAAAAATACTCGGAAGTAGCCTTCTCGTGACTCCCGGCAGGTCGTAAGTGAAAGCTTATGCGGACCCTCAGGCGTCCGGGGACAACGCGCATGAATTGGAGATGAAGAGAGAAACGATTCTTCTTTTTCCTCCGGCGACCCGTCGTTTCCATTCCGGTGATTGACACGTGGGGCGACGAAATCTCCGGACGCCTCCCGCCCGGCCTCCCTCCCCTCCTCCCCTCCGGAGGGCATTACCATAACATGTGGAGCTGGTCTCCGGAAACCCCGGAGCGGACTGGGAATTGGCCCGGCCACGGCGGCGGCGGCGCTGGGCGATCAGCGCCCGTGACCAGGGGGCCTTTCCAGCGCGCACGGGGTTCGGGAGAGGCCAAACGAAGGGAGGGAGGAGGGAGCGGGCGTTTGTGCGCGTGTGTGAGTGGTAGTGCGTGTAGAGAATTGAGAGAGAGAGAGAAAGAGAGAGAGAGACCTTACCGCGTACACGCACACCTTTCCCGTGAGCCCACACGCTCCGCGCGGCAGTCACGGATGAGCGGCCACACCCCACCTTCCCCTTGCATCCTCCCGGAGTGGGAGCGGGCGGCCTGGGCTTCTTGGAGGGTGAGCTGGGGTAACTCCGGGAGAGGTGGGCCCTCTTGGTAGGCGTTGGGGGACAGGGGGATGAGATGGGTGGGGTCGACCGTGGAGGAGGCGTTCCCAACTCTCCCCATATCTCTCCCACCTCCAAATCCTTTCGTCCCACCGCCGCCTCCTCCTCCCTCGACCTCGGCACTATCAGCGCGGAAGATGAATAATTTATGCCGCAATGATACGGTGGAACCTCTTTCTCTAGGAGCGGGAAAAATGACGGGGCGGGGTGGGGCGGTTGGCGAGGGAGGGAGTGTGGTTTTGGGGTTTTTTGGAGGATGTAGGGGGGGGATAGCTGTGTGAGGCAGTGACGCCGGGGGAGGTGGAGGAGAACGTGGTGCGGAACAAATGAGGGAAGAACGGAACAAAAGAAGGCTCTTTAGCGGGATAACGTCTTGAAGGGGAAGGACGGGGAATCCCGTCTGAGTTTGCGGACTCGCTGGGGGTATCTGGGGGAGGGATCGAGGGCAACATGGCGGGGCGGGAGGTAGGCGGCGGAGATGCGATGCCTCCTGGGGGAGGGAGTGGAGAGGAGGTAGAGGATGTGTGTAGATTTAAGGGTGCTGGTCGAGAGCGGAGGCGCCGCAGTCAGTTGCGATAAAATGGCGAAATTTTATTTACAATGGCGACCGCCTCAAAAGGCCCTTCTGAAATATTTTCACCTTCACCAAAATGGGTTTTTGAAAGCATTAAGCTCATTATCGCTGCTCCTTCCAGGTAAATCACACGAGAAAGGATATATTTCTTTACGATCCCGCCGCTTAAGGATGGGCAAGGCGAAGGGAGAAAAAAAAACACCGAGTCAGGTGGGCCAAGAAGACCCGTTAAAGCAGAGAGACCTGTGGGCACGGATTGTGATTGAAATAAAAGTCTAGGTAAGGGAGAAAAGAGTGTTGAGGTGAATCTCGAAGTAACGAGAGAAAGGGAACCGTTGATATAAAAATCTCCACCCTTGAAATACGAAGATGGACGGCGTGAATTTTCAAACTTCCGACTGAGGTCATTGTCGAGAATGATCTAATGGAATTATGACCTCGTGGCAAGCGGGAGACGGCGATTTTCATCGGATGCAATTAGGGATACGAATAAATACGTGGGCTCCACGTCTTCCAATTAAAGGGTTGGCCCGTCCTTCACCCCATGTTTCGAAAGAGTCGTGAGCGTGTTTTTACCTCGCGGGGAGTGTGATTTCTCCCCACCCTGCTTACCACCACCTCACCATATCCTACCTCCGAGCAAAGACGTCCAGCAGGGAGCTCGCGCGATGACGGAGTAAATGGAGCACTTATCCTGAAGCTTTTCACAGGGATCAAACTCGAGGCATGAGCCAGTCACGCCTCCTTTCTCTCATGGCCGAGACGCCGAAGGAGGCGGATAGAACCTTGAGGGAGTGATATAAGGAGCCCGTTAGGCTACCAGGGGGTGGAGGGGAGGATGAGGAAAAGTTTTTGAGGGAATGAAAGTTTTCCCCGGGGGAGTGGGAGGAGGAGTAGGAGGGGAAAAAAAGAGTTCAATACTGGGGATTCACCAAATGGCCTCTTATTGACTTGAGTAAATGGAAGGTCTAAGGGCGGTGGGGGACAAGGGGAAGGCTTGTGTGGGCGTTGGGGACACTGGAGGGAACAGTGAGTCTGGGGAGGAGATGGCTCAAGGAATGCCGGGGAATGAGAGAGGATGGGATTTGCAGAAGACGGGTTGGGGCGAGGTAAGTTGGTGGAGGGGAAACGAAGAGAGAAGGGGTAGAGAAAAAAAGTGGGAGTGGCCCTGGAAGATGGATGGCGGGGAAAGAGAATGAATGTGAGACAGAGGAGTATAATAAATAGGAGGTGGCGGAATAAAGAAGAAAGATGAGAGAAGGGTGGAGTGGGAGAAGTTGAGTCGACGGGGGCGGGTAGAAGAAAGTGGGGTTATTTGAAGGGATGCTCTTCTTAAGGTCAATTCTGACTTGTGGTGCAGCGGCCATGGAAGTGGGAGAATGACAGTGGGGAGGACTCCATTTTGAGGAAAGGCACGGGGGAGGAGAGGGAGTGGCAAGCGATGATTTCGCGACCTTGTCTAAAGAAGTAGGTCACGGGAAACCCCTCCCTCCCTTTTTCAGCCCTATATAGTTACGTCTTGTGGGGCGGATGCAGTGACGATGCGATGGTCTTTCAAGCAGAAGAACCGGATTCGATTCTTACGTGCTGCAGCACTTATGTGTGACATTACTGTTGCTGCTCAATGCTGCTGTTTTGTCTGGAGCATTTTTTCGAGTACCTTACAATCCTTTCATAAGAGATAGTTACGTCCCAATGGCATCCTAGGCTAAGAATAAGTTGAAGCCAACGTTCTCGGCGGCACTTGCTCTTTCCCAAGGAAGCAACGAAGCAAAATGTGAAATCCCACGAATATGACACGCATGACCACCAGCTGGTAAGCGCTTCCGAACGATAACGACGCCCCTCACGCCCCTACCCAACCCCCCCCCTACATCGCGCCCGCTGTGTTCTTTCAGTGCCATGGTGCGCCAAATATGGCGCCCGGGTCACTGAGCCTCGCGGCATTGGAGAGAGAGAGGCAGAATCGAGACGAAGGGACGGAAATTGGTCGTGGAGGCAAGATGGGGCTGGTGGATTCGTGAAAAAAAAAGTTTGGCGAGGTACAAGGGGAAGGAGAAAGGCCGGCCGTTTAATATATAAGACTTAGGACGAGGGTTCAGTAATTGCCACTGTTATGCGCAGAGGGTACGCGTGGTAACTCGAGTCCGAAAGGGTTTTGTGGGTGTGGGGAGAGGGATGTGTTTGGGCGCGAGGGGTAAATTGGGGAGAAGTGAAAAAGGGGTCGAGGGGACGAGGTTTGAGTGGAAATAAACAGGGTCAGGAGTCAAAAGGGAGGAGGAATCAGAAAATGCTCGTCTGCGTGAAGGAGCAGGGGTCGGATGGGCGGGAAAGGAATTGGATACGGAGGAGTTGTTTTGGGGAGGTTGGGACAGGCCAAGGGGGTCGCTACGAACGAGATCGGGGGAAAAGGGAGGACTAGGTTGAGTTGGGAACTGGGAAGACGTCGAATCTGAGGGAAGAGAGGGGGGGGGAGTGCGGAGTGAGGAGTAGGGTGTTATGAAGGGGTGCAGGGAAGGGTTTAAGGAGTTGGAGTGGGCAGAATAACGGAGGGAAAGGGAGCGGTGGCGAATGGTGAACGTAAAGCAGAGGTCAGGGAATAGAGAGGGAGTGGTTAAAGGGATCTAGTTGGAGGGTATATATTGAGAGCTGAGAATATAATAAAGAGGGAGGAATGGGGAACTGCGAGGGACAGGGAGACAGTTGTAAGAGGGGAGAGAGAGGGCCTGCAGATGGGGAATGCAATAACGGAGGGATGGAAAATGTATGGCTTATGAGGTTGGGTGGGGAATCGAGATCCAATGTGAGTCAAGAAGGGCACAAGGGCGACCCGGGATGGAGGTGGAGCCCAAGGTCAGGCAGATTTGTGGAGTGCGGGGATTAAGGACGGAAATTAGAACTAGAGCGAAGAAAGAGAATATTTGTCGTCATTGGGAGGAGGGTGCAGAGGAGTGAGCGATAAACGCGTGATGGAGGAGAGATATTTGAGATTTGGCCTTTTAGACTTGAGTTTCGCCTGAATACACGAGGAGGTCAGACATAGGTTGATGAAAGGGACCAGAACAATTTTCATCATGGATACGCTTGCTATTCGGCCACAATTTGAAATCTTGGGCGTTTAGTGGTATGCTATTGTTTTATATGATTTTGCAGGATAATTGGAAGTAATGGAAATGTGAAATTGGATGCATTATGTTTATTTAACTCTCAAACAGCCTACTTGGTTGGATGTGAAAGAAAACCCTCATTAATTACTTTTGTCATCAGTGTGCGCTATGGCTTAATCGTGAAATTACAATCAAAATACCATCGCAGAATCTCAAGTAAAGTAAAAGATGATTTGTAAAAACTAATTTTAAAGGTTTCGGCACCGAAGTTTGAAGGTACTGTGGAAAGGCAGTGCTACCTCTTGGCGCCACAACTAGGGAGGTGACCAGATTGGTGACGCGAATAGAGGACCGTTTGACGGCGATTTAAAAAAGCTTGAAGGCGATGGAGAAGTAGATAAAATTGGAATCATTCCTCGAGAGAAGAACTTGTATGGTAATTAAGAGGAAGGGAAATGAGAAGGAATAGCATTTTTATAGGAAGCGTTGATTAAAAGCGAGTGGAAAAAATTGAATTCAAATTAGACTCATGCAGCAGTCAGTATAAGGCATTTTTTTATGTTGATTATTTAGATGATGCTTCCGTCTATAATTTGTGCATGATTTTTTTAACACTTCCAAAATTTCTATAATCTTAACTTGCCATCATAGGTTGGGATATACGTCATATGTGTCAGGCAGCAGAAGTTGTGAGTATCGAGATAAAAAAGTTTGCTGTGTTAGACTTGGCGGTTACAATGATTTTTGGATGGAGGGTACCATGGACGGGGAAATATCTAGTAGTAGGGTACATCTCTGAAAGTTGATATCATAGTAAATAACGTATATAAAAATGTAATATAACGACGGGGTTTGTATTAACAGGCACATTCCTAACCGCATTAGCTAATTCCAGTAGGTGCAATGCTCAGCCCAGGAATATAAAGTTAAAGTAATCATGCATCTACTTCAAAATGAATGTAAATGGCTTAACGATCTGCCTCTGATTTTTTCCAAAATTAATTAATTAATGTACACGTTTATTTTGAATGATATTATGCTCAGTAAAAGTGCGATGAAACAACAATATCTGTTAAACTTTGAATAGTCGCACGGAAAATTCAGGGTATTTGTCTTCATTATGTAATAACATGCACAGAACATCAGCTCACCAATTTTATATGTTGTTTGGGAGATTCATACAAGGAAGGTTTAAAGAATCTTGATGTAGTTACTATATATCAACATTTTTCCAGGGACGGTTTACCATTTAAAAAGTTATTAAATCTCTTTGAAATAGCTGATGCGTAAAATTAGTTAAGGTCCGCGTACTTTTGAATTCATATCAAGTCTTTTCATTGACGATGCATTTCATCGGGTGAATATTCCTCATAGAATGAGCATAGAATTTTTTTTGAAGTCGGAATTTTAACTTGGCGCCTTCTAATAACTATGGTAAATGGTTATGAAAATTATGGTTAGTTAAAATTCTCATGGAAACTACTCCTGAAAATATTTTGAAGAACACTTGAAAACATAACGATTGAATGGATATTATGGAATAAACTGATATCATATTCAATTTTTAAATTCTGCAAAATATTTTTCAGAGGGTGTTAATGAAATATCATCGTTTGGTGATGATTTAAAAATATCAAGGATGAATGAGTCACCTGAATATTACTAAAACTGTGAAACTACCAAATTAATGAAAGGCAGCACATTTTTTATTTCGCTCCTCTTGAATATATCATTAAATAATGACCGAATGTTTAAACTTTGTGCCATAGCTTATATGGATCTATTAATTAGCATGCATTTTTCCCCAACTGAGTTTTCGCGTATCATGTGACTTACGTTCTTACCATCTCGTTGATTAATAAGTTAAAATACGAACATATAGTATACTATTTGTTCATTTTTGTAATCTTGAGAAATGCTTTTCACTCAGAAGATTCCTGAAGAACTTCACGAGTAGGGGCTAAATTTAATGACGGATTATCTGGGAATCGCTTCTCGAATTCGTGGAAATTTCCTAGGAGTTGAGGAACATCCAGCAGTTTGGGTTCGTAGTTCGTGCAACCAAGTCATTATAATTTCGTTATTTTCTCAGGTATTCTTTAGGGAGTATCAATTTCACCGTATACACATTAGCTTTACTCCTTCTTATATGTTGTTATTGGCGTATCTTCTTCTCTGGATTTTATCGTTTCACGTATGGTTATATTTCATTCCTTTATACTTGATTCATCAATGAACGTCTTTATTGAAGTATGATCAGGTGCGTTCCCGGTGTATCAGTTTGATGAAGTTTTCTCGGGTCTTCCACCGGGTTAGGGGTTCCATGTTGGTCGACGTTTCGACGCACGACTCGAAGACGATGCTCGAGTCGAGCGTCGGCCAAAATGGAACCCCTGACCTGGTGGAATACCCAAAAAAACTTCATCAAAATCCTCTTCACTCATATAGCGTCCATTAAGTTTCTTCTCAACTGAACTTCTCTGAGTTTTTATTATCATAATCTCTCTTCATTGCCATTGCTTCGGGATCTTAGGTATAATATGACTTCATCACCACTAACAAAATTTGAGCTTCACTACATTTGGTTTTGCAATCTTTGACTTGGTTTTTGTCCTTGTCCTAGTACATGTGTTGTCCTCTATGTTCTTCTTAGTATTTATATACACCTGTACCCTTATGATATCCTTGAGCTTGGCTATTTTTCTATCTCAATGGAATCTTTACGTCACATCGCATAATGCCTTTGCACTCCTTCGGTCTTCCTAAATAAAATCATCACTCCTATGTTGCCTTCCACTGATACAGCCAGTATGACCTTGCAGTGACTTAATTGGCTTCATTTCAAGGGTGTTTTTGATGTGCTGTCTCACAGTATATTTAAGTATATATTTTTAATTTTCATTTCCAGTTTTTAAAATTATTTTTAGAAATTTTTATTTTTTCCAGATTTTTTAGTATAACTGTTAGGAAGTGATTTAACATTGCAGGTTCCAATCTTAAATTGTTCACAAGGCTCCTAGATATAATATCTCAGGCAGCCTCCACCCAACGATCCGCATGGGTACAGTTTATATCCCGATAGTATTGCCCGAAAAGCTTGCAATCTTCAACTTGGGATACCTCCATGATTGTAATCATACCATAGGTCAAGCTCACCCAAGGTTAGACCGATAAATTTTCCAAAAGCACCCGCTTATTCACCTTGATAGCTTATTAAAGGGTGAATTCACTTACTTCACGGCCAAGTCCTATATTTAAGGACGAATAACCATCAGGCATTTGGTCGATATTCTAGGTCCAAGATAAATGTTACACTCTATTCACTCTGGCTTTTCGAAACAATAGAACTACAAATTTAAGTTCAATTTGAGCTCTTGGTTCATAATGGAAAAGATAGGCGTAACGCAACATCTCGATTTGCATATGAAATAGCAAATCAAGAGAGTTTAGAAGTAAATAAATTATTAACTCTCCTTTGTTACGTGCTTTCTTCGGATGGATTGTTAGTTCACCTTGTTCATGTAATGCGCATATTGTAATTTAGTAACCATAACAGTGACAAATTTGATTAAACCTTTTTTTCCTTTTATTCTAATGAGACTTAGGCTAGACACAATCGCAGTGTTACGGATGGAGAGAGTAAAAGAGCACGAATAACTTATGACGTGGCGGGCTTTAATGATCCTTCCTATGTTTAAAATTTCAGTATAAAATAAATATTGCTTGCATATAGGGGTATTCCCCTCTAATATATGCAAATTTATATCAGACGTTAGGCACGGAAGGAAACAGTTATTGTCGCCCTATTTCTGAATTCCGGGCGATCGTCGTTTAAGTTTATCTCAGGTTTCCTTAAGACTCTCCATAAATTGAATAAGTAGAGAGAGTTTTACGGTCTCGCGCTTGCATTCCAAGGAGACCGTAAAAGCACTTTACTGCTCACTCTGTCCAGTTCTTTCCCTCTTCCCTTTTCTAATCACTTCAATTAGACTTTCTCCCATCCCTACCCTCCCTATCTCTTGTTCTCTCACCCCATTTCCCTTCTGCTTTTATCTCTAAGCAATTCCCTACTTAGTTTTATTTCTTTGCACCCCCTTTACCTTAACCTCTCTTAATTTTTCCGCCACCCCCCCTTCGGCTTCGCCCTCGACCCAGTCCCCTCTCCAGCTCTTTAATGGAAGGGGCGGGCGGCCCATCGCGTCGCCTCCCCCGATCCCCATCCACTCTGCCCTCCCAGTCAGTGCGGTGCGGATGACGTGACAGTTTGCCCGGGAGATAAGTCGCTTAAATTTTAGATTCTCGGCTCGGATGCCGATGTTAAACAATTCTTCGAATCCGAAACGAATGAAATTGCCATCTCCCTAAAAGCAACTTCCTCGAATACTGTTGAAAATTCATGAAGAGTAGGAGTAAATTATTCAACGCACTGGACTTCTATCAGTATCCGTGGAAGATTAGCGTGGGTAATATGCATAACAGTACTATACCCGACCCATACTCACCATGCGGATCTGTTTTTATATTGCATTGAAGGTTTATGCAGAGATTTGGATATTTATTGTTTCCAGTTGTGTTTTTGTCATGTGATTAATGTCAGAAATGCGAGCAAGTGCTGTAAAAAGTTAATTAAAATAGCACTCCGGAGTAATGGTCCATAAATTTGGGTTACTAAGCATTAGGAAGAAGTCTTATTCCGCTATTATCCTTCCAGGTATCGAGTTATATCTAATTGGTTTTTATCAAAGAAACTATAAAACATAACTAACTTTTTTTTTTAATTCTTACTGACGACTTATATGTAGAACACGAGAAAATGCTGAGAGTGTTACAGAGTGTTGAAGTGACTATTACGGATTTTTTTTACTAATTCTGCAATTAAATTTCAATTGAATCAATTTAAATTTCAAAAATATAATGGGTCACAAATTTTTCGGATGAGTCATTAGATTCTCATTAATGTTCTGGCTCTTTCCGTTTAAATACGTTTGGGCATTGCTTTAATATTGGTAGTTCCGTAAGTAAAGTTGGAATTTATGGGCTTTGGAGGACATCTTAAAAGTCTTGATTATTTTTTTTTCATTGTCAAGAATGATTGGAAAAGTTGGTGCCTCAAAGTTCAAAAGCAAAGCAAAAACCTTTACCTGAAATAATGATTTTTTTTAAACCGTTAGATACTAAGAGCATTCAAACTTAGAAAATAAATGTTATTGACTGTTGGCTAATTGAGTATTTGAAAGGAAAATTGAAAGGATAAAAAGGGAAGATAAATATTATGATTTACCTTGAAATGGTCGATCAGCTGTAAATAAATGAATAGTTCTAGTAAGGGGTAATTTGTTTGTTTGCATTTTTTAGCGTTTGTATTAATTGAATTTTATTATGATTTACTGAAATTCAATGAAATTTTATTTTTTATTTCCTGTGTTAATTTTTGAGTTAACTCGTGTTGAAATACAACGATAAGGATGCTTAAAAATGCCCGGCAACGAAATTATATCTGCATTCCAAGCTATTATTGTTACGAGGGAAATTCAATTAACTTAACAGTTTTCGACCTTAAACCTTCTGAATTACAAAGCTCAGTTCACAGAGCTTTCATAATTTCACTTATTTTATTTATTCGTCAAGTTATGTTAAGAATACCTTGAATCGTTCTTCTCAGTCTGCGCTATACCTTAACTTCACTTGGAGAATGGTAAAAATAAACTAAACCGAAGCCAACATCGTGCCGAGCGATCACCTCGATGATTAAGTGGGGAATCCACTAGGTGCGATTAAAAACGGGCGTGATGCAGAGATATCGTGAGGTGCAAAGGAGTTGGAGGAGATATACTCTCTCCGAAAATGAAGACAAGTGGAGGGCAGAGCCCACGGTGGGACTGCTGGCACGCCATGTAAACCTTTTCTCTTGACCTCAGGTGACCTGGTCACTAATTGCTTCACCTGCCTTGTCGTATCTCGTGTTAAGTTTATTGTCGCCTAAGGCCAATGCTCAGGAATCTATTCTATATTTTCTAAATAAGGTACATGCTATACTTTAAATCTTTGCGTCGTAGGCATGTCTAATTTATCCGAAAAAACATCTCCACAAATTGCCCGCATAAAATTCCGGCAGTCAATCCTGTAAAAAGAGTCAATGCAGGCAAAATTACCCAAAGAAATATTCATGACCGGGTTAATACGGTTTTTAAATTTTGAAAATTATTTTTATCAATTCGTGTGAGTTTAAAGTGATTAAATTAGTGATAAAGTAAGAATTTAAACATTTCCAGTGCTTACCTCGTGAAGTCCTGTATTACCCGTAAAGTTAGGTTAATTCCTACAGCCAATAATAAGAAACTTAAAAGGCTCCAGTAACATTATTTTGATCAACCGGTGACAATCGCGGGGAGAGTAAAGGGCTTTACACCGAGAAGACGTCAGTGATATCAAGTCGAACAGAAGCACTGCTCGACTTGAAATCGAAAAGTGCTTCCGCGTTGATGGTAATGGAAATGACGTTATTGGAGCCTTCTAAGTTTCTTATTATTGGCTACAGAAATCAACCTAACTTCACATCCACAGCCCATACATCACACGTCTTCTTTCTACTCTAATAAATGTTAAAGAACAAATGGGAAAACAGTAATGCATATTTGAGAGTTGAAGTTATTGCATCCTCTACGTTATAAATTCAACCACATGGTTTTGCTTTTAAAAATGGAACATATATTTTTCTCATGCAATTCAATCATACCCAAATAGTGGAATAAGCATACAGTTAATTAACGCCGTTTTAATAACATTAACTCAATTTCATGGCATTAAAAGTCAACTAATTTATTTTAATCGGTTATTATTTACGGCCGTGCCTGACAGAAGAAATTTATATTTCAAAGAGGGCCTTCTAAATAACTTTGCTGTATATGGGCAAAATTCAACAAAGTTGATTATATGTACAAGTATTATTCATTATATACATGAGCAATTTTTTAGAATTCATTCATCATAACGCGGGAAGAAGGGTTCATAATTATCCAAAATCAATTCTCATGCCAGAAAAAAAGGCTTATGCTCTTTGAAGTTTATGGGAATAGGTATGAGCAATCGAATTTATATATACGGAAGGGAGCGGAAACTGTCATTAGCCCGAGATAAAAGAATGTAGACTTACAATTGGAATAACTCCCATACTCTCATAATGCTTTTTTTCCTCAATGTCCTAATTTAAATCTGTTCACCTTCTTCACAACAATTATACGCTGTAATGTTACAATCCCTCATCTCGGAAAAACGAGCAGAGATTTTATGAGTCAATACGCCGAACACGAAGGAAAGATACCATGTTAGGTGCCCATGCTTAAGATTATCCAGTTTAAACAACATTTTATCATGGCTAACTTGTGCATGAATGCTCAGTTGCGTTGTTTTTTCGTTAGGGAAAAATATTTTAAAACCAATAAAAAATGGTAAGAAGGAAATATTTTTGCTTTTATGAAAATGAAGAATTTTTAGTCATGTAAATTTGAACCTCTTTTGGTCTTGAAGTGACTTGAACTCTAGAAATAGAGGTTTTTGATATACGCGAGCGAACTCGACTAATCATTTGCTGTCGACGGTAAGCAGCGATATTTGGAGGTCGGAATCCGTCTAGTAATTGAAGACATTTTAATTATGAACATAGAATTATTCTAAACTTTATTAGTTTTTAACCTGTAGGTGAAACTTTTTCCAGAAAGCCAGGCCATATTTAAAATTTTGTATAGAGTTCATCATTTTTTGTAATTCATCACCGAGAGAGATATCCAGCTCCCAGTGATCAGAAACACTGCTCAAGGACTACTGCAAGTCAAACTCCATACTAGGAGAAATGTCGTATGTTGCAAGGAAATTTAATCGATGGATGGAAGACCACACAGAACATTAGGAGGACTTCTGAGCACCCACAAACTTGGTGACAGGTATCTTAATCTCTCTGTGGCCGTGGATATATCCAGATGTAGTTAATACGGAGAATTGGCCGATAGAAAGTGATAATTGTCGATGATTCAAAATTGATTGGTCAAATAATTAAAAATTCAACGACGGCAATCAACTCTCACTTGCCTCTACTATTACATCAACTCGAAATATGAAGATTAAATTAAATGCATAGCTTCCGACAGAAAACGTATAGAAAAATAACACTTACACAGGGAAATTGGACTATCTAATATTTTGTTATGAAAATAATTCGTTCGTTAAAAAACGCAAATTTACCGCCTGCCCCTCTTAAACTTTACTTCTAAATTGCACTCTAATACACACAGAGACATCTTGATCAGATTTTTATGCAATGAGTAAATAATTTACTTTCTCTGATTTACGGATTTTGAATTCTATCAAAAACGCTTGAAAATGTATTGATTAAAATTTTCGATTAGCTATAAGCTACATTTATGTTCTTTTGAATTCATATATTCCTAAAAGGATATACATAAATTATAATGCATAAAATATGCTTCTAGTTTCTGTGTCACTTCTGTTATTTTTAGCAAACATTTATTTCTAAAAAAAGCTAAATTTTTAAAGATCCCATATGGTTCGTATGCTAGCTCACATGGAAATTATCAATTCTTTTATTTAACGGAAAGGATGCGCTATATATTTTATCGTTACTAGTATTATAACTGAAATTAAAACATCCTAACAAGATAGTTCGATGAGAAATGAGCTCAACCGCTGAGCGGATGTGTGAAGAGTGTGGATTCGAATTGCCATTCAGGAGTGGAATGGAATGATGCATCTTTTCTGCATTTAGGTGGAAAATGGTCAAATTATTCGGAGCGGTGAAAATCATTTATCACTACTACAATAAAGGGATACACATTAAACTGAACAAAAAAACAATCGGAATACAGTGGTTAGATATTTTTAAAAGCTTAACTGTAGTTATGAGGGCAAACAAAGGGGAGATAGAACAAAAGTAATTGACAGAATCAATAGAGGTTGGAAGTGTGGGGTTGAAGAATGGTTCATTGTAAACCAGGTTTTAGTATATTTATTTAGTGCTGTATCCTTTGGGACTTGCCAATGTTGCAGCGCATAGACAGTGGATCCATCAAAAACCAACCTTGACCCGTAGACTACCTTTAAAATCATATAGTTACAAAAACCCTTTATAATCCTACCGTCTGGTTTCACTAACAATAAGTTGCTCGAGTGTAGTGCGCGAACCTTTAAAAATGGAATAACTCAACATATTATTGGACTTTCCACACGGTGGCAGGCAATGTACAATATAGCGTGCCTCGACCACATTTCAGCCAACTCCGCTCCAATTTACAAGGTTTGCTTTTTTTATTATTTATTTAGAATTTGTAATTTAACAAAAAGCTGCCCACATTCAGTGGAAAGCTCGAAGTGAGCCGCGCGTGGAAAATGGGTCATTGAAAACTAGGAGGTTAGAATTGAAGGAGATACTTCGCAAGTCCATTGCAGCTATTTTTAGTCCGTATTGTATATCCCGACCATTATAGAAATAACTTTCTATTAGGCCTTTCACTGCAGGTAGAGTAATGCTTGTCCATGTGTAATATCTTTCTGTGAGTTTGAAATAAATGCCAATTTAATAATGTATGTAAAGAATTGTCAAATCACCACTTACAACTAACAATTTATGATTCACATTATGATTTTAATGTTGATACTAATTATGTATTTGAAATACTGAAATAGATATTTTTAAATACATTATTATATTTCGTAATGACATTGCAAAACTCGTCTATGTCGATGGATGTTCGGGGAATCCGTCTCTGGGAATCATCCGGGAATGCCTGGTTTCAAGTTCCTCGCTGCGAAACGATGCTCGGGGCCACCTCCAATGCCTGGAAACCTTCCCCTTTGAGAACTGGAGACCACCTTTGATCCTCCAGTTTTATACATGTTTCATCCAGATGGTCGTTAGTACGGTAGATAACCTGAGTTAGAGGGGAATTTCACGGGAAAGAAATCTTTTGCTGAAGAGGCTCTAAGGTACCAGTCTCGTTAAAAACGCAGTAAAATATTTCTTAAGATACGTTTTACTTAACAAAATTCATGCCCGAGAACTCGAGGTAATCATGACGACATTCATTTTCTCTAACACTCCTGTCTTGATGATGAGATCTTGTCATCCAGATAATTCTGAAATTTTATCTTGACTACCTTAAAATTCCTCAATTCTTGAGAATTATTAGATTCTTGTTACCGAAGCCAATTTTACACCCGGATGAAGTTACTACTTCATATACTATGCGTGAATTAATATCAAGAATAAAGTGATATGGATAAGCGTCTTTGTCACTTTTTTCAACATAAAACTGGTGAAATCTCTATTCTGGATAAAAAGTATAAACCAAAATACACGTTCTAAACCGGCTGTTGAATGATGGTATTGAATTTAGGTAATATTTATCTAAGTTTGAGAGTAAACTAGAATATAATACCCTTAAACTTAATGGAATTTACCCCATTCTTGCCTTTTGTGCCGCTTAAAGAGGATGAGTTGAGAATAAGGTGAAGAGAAAAAGCCAGTGTTTCTGAGAACCAAGGAGATAGTGGAGATGAAGGGGAATAGTATGTTGGCAGATGAAGGAGCTAGAAGTGCGTCAGATAAACAGCATGCCTTACTATGAATTAAATTTATTATTCGCTTTCTGAAATTCTTCCTCCATCCATAAATGTACAGGTGGTGTACAGTTTTCAAGAGTGGGGTCGGATTGTAAGCATTACAAATCATTAAGGTTTCAGTGACGATAAGTAGATCATAGGACATCCTAGGGACTTAACTAGGCATGGTAATTTTTCACTTTGTTTTCACATAATCATTACCTGATGAAAATAACATAAAGGAAATATAATAGAGTCCTACTTTTAAGGTAATACAGTTTTTTGTTTTCCTTACCTATGCAATCTGACTGACTGCATTAAGGACAAATTAGATGCCAATCTCTCCGGTTCACTATATTTTTATGTGAATATTTAATTTAATTTTTTAATTTGATGGAATATCTTACGGGGATCGAGATGGTGCGGGGGCTAACGTACTGGCTTCCCACCCTGAGGGCGCGGGTTCAAATCCCGGCGGTGTTGAATATTTTTCAGAGGTATCTCGATCCCTACTTGAGGTGCTTTGTGGAGGGCACTTTGAGTGAGTACGCCGTCCGTCGGATGGGACGTTAAACTGCGGACCCCTTGGCGCCTTTCGTAAAGAGCAGGCTAATGCCGACGCCGGGTTTCTCTCCACCCTTCATCCTTTCCTGTCCATCCCCTATGGCGCAAATGACCTTAGCTGTCGGTCGCCTCCCCTTAAAAACTACTACTACCCCGAATATCTTACTTATGTCCACGGGATAAATAAATATAACCAATTGAACCTTAGCATCGTGGAATGGCGCGCAACGCGCACGACTACGAATATCTGTAATATTGTTTGTACGGTGTTTCGCCATAGCATCTTGTTCCTTTAAATCATCGAAAATTATTAAGTGTGAAGGGTCGCATCGTTAGCTGAACTGGCTAAAGCTCTCGGACATTGAGGGATTCGGGTTCACGGTCAAGGTGAATGATTTTTACACTTTGAAATTGTTGCAATGAAATTCAACCAACTTATTTTCCCTCTCTGATTATATAAATATTATCACTACAGGCCTAAGGTCATGAGCTCTCTTGTATCCATATATAAATTATAAGGTTACTTGCTTAATTGCCCTCTCTTTTCACTTCTAACTTTTCTTTCAATTTTGTCCAAAATCCTTGGATGGCATACGCCTTCCTTTCCTGTGCTTTCTTTTCAGTGTCATTTTCTGGAATTACTAGACGCAGAATATTCTCATAACGCTCTCTCTCTCTCTCACAATTTTTATGTATCTGGTTTAATTTGTTAACTATCGGTAATTTAAGGACAATTTTTCTGGCATTTATAAATGACTGATGCCTTCTATTGATACATTTATTTAGCCATATCTATAATTTGTGTCGTTTTCCCTATTTACCCTGCCGACTTTACTTTCTTTTTTAGAACGTTCATTTTTTTTCTATCTTTCAGAAATTACTCCGAATATTTCTCCAAGTATTACTCCAAGCACAGATTAGCTCTAGCGATAACACTGATTACCACTAGCGTATCCCTTCCTATCGTTCTTCATGGCGGTGCATGTATTTTAAGGATTTCTGTTATCCACGCTCTGTCATTTGACATGTTCATGATGTTGGCTGTTAAATTTCTACTGTTCGCCCCGATTTTTGGGTCATCAATTTATAAATATTGATACACATTTCATGTCAAAGACACTTAAAACATACGTTTACATGCTGAAGTAATATACCAGAGGTATGGAGAGAGAGACAAACCATTATCTGGTGCAAATCGGTCCATTCAATGGGCGACAATAAATATGTAACATTTTGCTCAAGTGATAGCCCATATTAATGGCTTTCAGCTTAGATGAGTAAAAAGCACAGCAAAAAAAGATTTAAATATAATAATTTATCCATTTTAATCCTTTTTTATTTAGACTATATATGGTTTAAAGCAGACATGAAATGCTTTTTATATGTGGTCGTCTAAGGGCTGCATTTGATCGGAAATAAATTGTATGTTCCGGCATGTGCCTGTTTCAGCTCACTACATTTTTTTACCTTGCACGGGACCTGCTATGGATAGCATATGGTTAAGATATTCTACTGGGATATGCTAAATCGAAAATAGCCTGAAAGAAAAATTTATATCAATGGATTGCTTCGCAGTGTGTATAGGGAGACCGGATCGAGTGGCAACAGTTTGATTTTTTAATTTTGCATTTTTTCTATCAAACCAATAAGTTGACCGTGGTACCGTGTCGGTTTTGCTTTTATTTACCATACACGTGTATATTCCCTAAAAACTCTATCCTATTACATACATTTAATATTAATTTTTATTCGTAGGATGTCGATGTTGCAACTGACACCAATGCCACAGTGAGTTGCAACAGGCATTGGGGTGCTTTTTAGCATAACTATAAACCAGTTATAAAGCAAGTAAAATAGTACGCTATATTTCGTAAACATTTTTGATGGCGGATTCTGAAAAATGATGACATAAATAAATTAAAAATAGCCAATTACGTTTTTCTTGTTTAGGTTTTCGGTCCTTCATGATGAAAGCAACTATTAGTACACACGTAAAACGTGTTCTTTTCTCCAGATGTCTTAAATAGTGCCCAATTTCAGTTTTTAATATTTGTTCTCATTTTACATTATCATTTTAATGTATGAAAAATTAACCTCACGCAAAAGAATTATTTCCTACCCAAATTACCAAATTTAGCTTTTTGTCATTCGATTTCTCCCTAGTGTATATTGGGCTAGTTGTCAATTATTTTGCGTTTGGTGGCTAAGCCCATCACTTGGTTCGTGTTTCATTTTACATCATCTTTCCATTGATTTTAAGCTATAGTATTGATGAAGATATCGGTCTTCATTCTGTTTCTTCCCTTCGCTGATGATTTCCGAACTGGTGCCTTTGGGAACAGTTTCACGATTTCCGTCGAAGCTCTAAGTAAACGGATGGCCAGGGAGAAAAAAAAATAGCTACTGAGCTCAATGAGGAACGGGCAAGAATTACAAGAATTTCTGCAAAGAACTCCTAAATAGTTGACGGAATAGTACCAATTAAAGGAGTCTATGTCGCAGTTGTTGGTCTCGAGATGCTACGTACGTTCAAATGCGCTCTGCCTTGTTCATCTGTAAGGGTTCTGTCTGTAATATAGATTGATGAATATCAGCAGATCAGGAACTCGATGATATATTTTGTAGGGTCAAGTCATAGGAGTAACACTTGATTCACTAATTTCACATAAGGATTGTGGGTTCCGGCAGATTTTGCTGTGTTTTAAGTGGTCTTTATATCCAGCTCATTTTATTTGGTCAAAGCACTAGAAAGGATTGCAGAACAAAAGCTCGTTCTCGTCAAAGGTTAATCTGTTGAGCACTGAAATGTGACGAATGGCTATCTATTAAAAAGTTGGTTTGGTATGGCTGGGGAAAGCTTACAGTGATTAATTAAGTGCATAATGAGTCACAGGACAGTCTCCCCTTTGTTAACCACCCTGATCCGTTTGGTTTACCAATTCTTTTATTCAGTCCATTCATTACTTCCATATCACTGTACTAATTCTTATGTCACAAAAACTCAGGGAGTATTGAATTTCCTATAGTATTGACACTGGCTTAGCATGATAATCTTAGGACCTTACTTTGTTTTCCTTTCCAAGACTTCATTTGGCAGCCTACTGACCTACTAGATTACTCATGTCAGCTGGTGACGCCATCAAATATTATATGACGGCTTAATTATATAGCCTTTCGGGTATTTCTGTTGCTCCTCAGCAAATAACATTACAGTATTTTGTGTAACTGCAAACGAGGAATATTTTTGGATTCTCCATGTTAAAAGAATAAATGCCCTACTCCTTAGTTCTCTTTCTTACCGAGCAGTTCTAGTCCTCACGATTTATAAGAAGGAATTTTGCGCCCTCTCCTATATGTCTTGGGGATTCTTACTCTCCCAGTTGTTGTAGGTCGTCATATGAGAACATTATAATTATCTCCATTAACTTTTCTATAAATGAAAAACAATCAACATAAAAACATAAATTTAACAATTTCTAAAAACAAAATTACAAGCATTTATTGTACAATATTAGGATATCAGAGTTAAAAAGAGGACATTTACGAAACATAATTAGCGCGAAAATATTTATGATACAACCTATATAACAAACAGGTTATAAAAGTATAAAGGGTTAAAGAGGCGCGTTATAGCAGTTTAATATAATGTTTTGTAACCAGTTTGCTCAGTGATAGTTTTGGAAAGTAGTGGAAATTTGTCCACCAGATGTAAGTGAGAGCAAGAAAACAGTATCCTAATGGCACCAAATAATAAACGAGGGATCCTGCTTTTCAACCATATAATCGTTGATTATCGTATAAAGAAATATCAACAGGCCTTGTAAGAAAAATTATTTTCATAAATGTTTCCTATTTCTTGGCAAAAGAGTCACTTTAACGGAGAGAGGTTCTGGTCATGGCCTCCGTGTCAGGTCCCTCGTGACATTGGGCCACGCTCATTTACTCAAGTCCGTGGCCTTTAACAAAATTTCTCTTCCCCCTCATCTGTTCGGAAATATTCTGTAGCAATCAACCTCCGATTGCAAGATTCTCTGGTCTCTCTACGACGAATCACTTAATGGATAAATGGTTACATGCGTGAGCAGGTTTATAGCTTGTAATTTTTTTGTATTTCATTCAAAAGGGTTAATTCAATTCATGCATGGAATTGTATTATGATGATTTTTTGAAGGGAATATTTCTCCTCGGTAAAAGCAAGCCAGAGAGAGGGAAGAGGAAAGAGTGTGCATGGAAAACACAGTCTCCTTCATACGCTAGGGAAAAGGTGTATGATATGGCTATTTCTCAAAGGTATGTGATAGCCAATATATCATTTCTACGAAGGTAGAAATTATCCTTAGTGCTGACGTGACATTTATATCACTTTGAGCAGGTACAAAGTACTTTTATTTCCTTCTATCCAAGTATCTACCTCAAGTTAACCCGATTTTTAAGTATTGAGTGCTTTAAAAGAATGTACCGCTGGTTATCATTTATGGTTTTACTCAATGTACCGCTATAATTAGCATCCACCATCGAAGAAATGTTTACATAGACCTAATCGAGGAAAGGCTGAACAAGAGGAGAATCTCTCATACAACTCGTGCACAAAATAATTCCCAAAACCAAGAATTGATAGAAGTTATAATATTGTCAGGCTGGAGTTTTTCTTTGGTCACCCGTTGGGAGGTATTTGAAAAATCTAGCAAATCCAATCAAAAGCGTAGTGTATTCTGGTAACTCACGTCCTAAGTTTCTTGATTATGAATGTTAGTCAGTTGAAGTCCCATTTTTGTTTTATTGTCATCACCATCATTCTGGCAGATTCATCCATTCTTTCAGTGGCACTCGTGCGCCTCCTCATCCCTCTTACAGTACTCCTCAGGTCTCGCACAAATTGCCTGCCGTTGAATGAGGCACCAGGGGCCTCTACCTGCTGACGTGGCGCCTACATTTTGACGACTGAGGTACGGTGACCTCGTTTTGCTTTTGCCTTGCCACCCCAACTCCCTCATTTATAATAAATTCGCCTCATTACTTAAATTACAGAAGTTAAACACTTCAATTTTAATTTACTTCCTGTTTGTCCTCTAATATCGCGTTTAAATTTCTGCACTACTTTTGCGCTTTTTACATTATCTCGAATTGGCGTATGTTAGCACCATAGAGCAGTTTGTTGTAGAATGTTCATCCAGTATTTTAATGAGCTGTCTACTCTAGTTTGATGAGCAAGGGTGATTGTTTGGAAAAATTGCTTAAAGACCGGTAAGTACAGTCACTGTATTTGTTTAAAGCTAATGATGTAGACTTCCAGTATCTAATAACTAGTAGACTTATAAGGATCTTCAGCAGTGGTAAAATAATGCCGGGATTAAGCAAATTCAATCTTTTTGAAGTTGGAGGAACGGAATTGTCAATAGTCAGTAACTTTTCGTTGATTTAAAGAGTTGAAGTTCAACTTAATATAAAAAGTCTGTTAAAAATCACTAAATGTTATACGAAATGAGGGACGGAACTAAATGTGTATATGAACCGATGTATAATTTCAAACGCAATAACTTTATTTTTTATGAATTAGAATTATTTAATTGTAACTTGTTATATTTGTGCGAATTATTTTTTAAACTATGCTAATATAATATAATATTTATTTTTAACTGAATTTTAATTGATTTTTAAGACAAGTTTTTGTAAAAGTTGCATTTTGGCCGCATGGGACAAATAATACCTGAAGCGTACCACAAAAGATGCCAATGAGACTAACCAACTGTTATGCACGGGAAATCGAGTTTTAAAAATGTCAAAAAAATCTCGTATTATTCTCATATCGTATTCTGCAAACTAGGAATTCAGGTCCTTTACACCCCATTTTATTCTTATGCCAGGACATTCCTTAGTTTGGTTATTTATCAACGTTTTACCCTTAGCTTTACCTTTAAGGAGGAACTAAAGATTGCTTAGATCATTTTCAGCTGTCCTCAGTCACAATTTCCATGTTAGTAGATTTTTCCTGACTGAGTTGATTGAGTCAAAAGCTCAATTTTCATTCTCTGCGGAAAATTATAATAATTTGTTAAGATGCAGTACATTTAATTAAGTGGAAGCACTTAACCTCTTTTTCTATGAAATGTAATGAGCAAATACCTGTTTTTCTTTGAGTAACGAAATTGACTTAAAACCTTTTTGTATTTTCACCCATAAATAGCACAGAAAGCTAATCAGAATGTTTACCGGGATACAATTTGTGAAGGTTCACTGGAAACCAGTGGAAGGAAGATTTCCAGATATTTAATGGCATTTGTGAGTTTGGGCAAGTTAAGTCTTATTTTCAGTATATAGCTTTGTGAACTGAGTAAAAAAAACAGGGAAACGTTTGTTCTTCGTGTTCAAAATACAACTCAAAACCTTCTACTGAGCTTCCTCGCTTATTTGGGTCCATTTATATAGCCTTAGAAAATTATACCATGCTACAAAAAATCAGTCATCGTCTTTATCAAAGACAATGACTAATCCTTTGTAGCGTGGGTAATTTTTATAATTAATCCAAAATAGAGAAATCATGCATAACATATAGTAATGAGAAAATATGGTTTCAACAAAATATTTCGTTGGATGTTAGTCCTTAGCTTTGGAGTGTAATTTAAGCTAATCATTTTTTTTACACCTTTCACAAAAATACTTAGGCCGTGGTTTTTATAAAAATACAGCGAAATCATGAAGGGAATAATATTAATTTTTTGGCATATTTCTCTTTGGTGGCCAAAAAATGGAGAATTCTTTACTGTAAGTATAATTTAAATTACCCATTGACCGCAGTTATATGTTGGCCCTTTAGAGAGAGAGAAAGACCGTTTGTTGTAATTTAATGTTGCATTAAAATACTGCAATAAAATGATTATATAATGTAGAGCCTTCGCTGGAAACATTTTTTCTAGTTGTCAGTAACGAGCAACTTTCCGGTGTCCACCAAGATGAGACTGAAGTACTAGTATATGTCATTTCCCTTTAAGGAAAGAATTTTATAGCATAAAAAATTTTAACATGCTAGTGATATTAAACATAGGTAAATTTTTTAATAGCAGCTAGTCCACTGTCGTTTCCAAATTAATTCTCTGTGGTCATGTCAATCTTCTTCAGTGAAGAAAGAAATTTCAGTTCCCAATGTCGGACGTAATATTGTTTCTGCACGTTGCGAAAAACGGTCGGTCATAAAAAGGGTGTCACAAGTTGTTCGTCTTGCAGCAAACGTGAGTTTCTATTCAAAAGCTGGCCATAAGTCAACGTCGTCGCCCTCTTGCCTCTTAAGTGCTGTGCTGCGAAAAGGGTCACAATTCTTTGATACGTTCTCTTCACTTTAGGATGTTTCTCTTCAGTACTGCTCTCAAGGAGGAATACTTCCCGGAGTGTCCACATGATTCATTTCCACCATGTTCAGTTTCTCGCGCGTAACTTCCAAAATCTCACTATCCATTACCTTGAATGTCGCTTCAGCGGAAGAAAAATTATCGAAGACAAAGATTAGTTGAATTCCAATGAAAATGTACATCACGAGGAATACTCATGTCCAATTTACACTGTTTATTTATCTTAAGAGTTTATCTCTTCATTAATGCAATGAAAAACCATTGCATATAATTTCAATGAATGCGTTATAGTAAATATTATTTTAAATATTGCTAACCATATTTAATTATGTTAGTTACTACAAAGTTTATAGACTAATTCAAATGCATTTACTTGAACAAGCGGGTGACATTAAAATATGCGACTCAAGTGTATCAAGTATCAGTCGTGTGTAAGATGTACCGTTATTTTTTACTATCTACTTGATTCATAAGCCAATTCATTTGCTTTTATTTGAAAAATAAGGATAAATTGGAATATCATTGCCTCAAGAGTGTGTTTGAGTTTTTTTTACGGTTTCACCATCCTTTTAGTCTCATAACAGTCACTGCTATTTAATACTCGTCTCCTACGAATATAAATAGATATAATAGTCGTGGCACGCTTATATTGAATGTTTATTTGAGCTACTTGTAGTTCAAGTCTCATTTATGTCGCCTGAAATTAATTTACACGGTCGCTGGATTTGAATGGTAGATCTCTATACTTCGTTTTAATTTCCTATTCACTCCTTTGAACAAATATGAAAGTTCTCTCAACACCAAGTGAATTGATGCAGAAGATAGTGTACGATACACCGTGTGATAAAGATTTAAGATGTTTAAAGGAATCGGACTGAGATGAAATATTTTGAATTTATGTGATACTATGCGGAGAAAAGTATCTTTATGGATGGAAAAATTCATGAAAGGGGCAATTTCCACCAGAAGACTCTCCCGATCCTTAGAGCATCCGGAGCGGAGTTTATGCCGTAAAGGCAGGCGATTCTCTCTTGGCGTTGCTATATTCTGCTCGTTTCATCGCTAAAATACCGATGATTTACTGCGCTCTGTCTAATAAATCACGCCATTTCACGTTTAACTTACGTCAGTATTTGGTTGGAACCTAGAGGGAGAATATAAAAATTACCCTTGTTGATAAATAGCAAGTTAAAACGATGGCTTGACTCACGAGTCGAATTCTGATTGCCGTCATTTTAATGGGCAGCAAACCCCAGTGTAGAGCCGCTGATGGGATACGTTCCCTTGAGTATGAGCCATAACAATGTGAGAAATTTACAATATACGATACCTCTCGCCCCGTGTTTTTCACACTTTTGTAATCTTCATGACACTTTATTCATGTAATTATTGGCGGTGCCTCTAATCTATGTATTTTCATTTGTTACAATATGTTTCCAATAGCGACGATACTCATTGGATTATTCCTTGTAAATTGCATCTATTTTATGATGGAAAACTCTTGTGTACTCACATTTCTCATTATTTTCCGATAAGAATTGAAAATGGTGAAAGATTGAAAATCATTATTCGTCAAAATATTTTAAGGAAAACAAATAATATTTCAGATCTGATGAAGAGTAGGTAATGAGTCCCATAAGTGAATTTTACTGTCACTGACACAGCGGGAAGACATAAAAACTTGCACGTTATGCTTCATTGGATTTATAATGAAATATTATCTCTTTACAATGTACATTAATCCGTGGGATGATCGCTATAATTATTTTTTTCCAATAAATTTCATTGAATTCAAACTAAATGAACAGGGAAACTGTAAAATGCTCATTTATTATTGGTTGAAGATTTAGTCCTCAGCATTCAATTAAATTCTATGTAAATTGAACGAATTTGTGATTCTTCAGCGTAGCATCTTTATGCTATTAAAAATAGTTCTTGCACTCTTTTGACAAAGACCATTAGTATAACAATTTCATTTTTGGAGTCGACACTTAAAATCAGGGCTTTTGATACACTTACCTTGCTATTTTAACTTCCATAGAACTTTGGAATAAAGTATCTACTAGCAAAACGTAATTACATCAGGTCCCATGAATATACGAAACCTACTTTGATGCAAGCTCGTTTAATTGAACCTGTTGGAAGTTATTACTGGGGTTTTTACGGCCTATAAGGGATGAGTTCATTTTGCACCATAAACACGCTTCTTTCAACACGCAACATCCATGCCCGAGGAGGGATCCCATTCCGTGACTTTCACTTCATCCTACAAGCGCGTCATTCATCAGATTAACTCGTTCCGGAACCTTTCCACTAAATGTACCGAGTGAATTTAAGCTGTCGCGGTTTTTGGAGGAGTAACGAACGAGAATATACTCACTTTAGTGCACTGATAACGAGTTCTTACCCGTAATATGATAATGAATCGCAGTTTCACTAGTTAAATTAGATTAATCCATTGACCTTAATGAAATATTATAAGCCCTCTGTAAATTTCAGTGCTTTTCAGTCCAAGCGGTAATATCCTCTTCCTTTGATATTAATGAAATTTATTTGATTTTGAAATCATTTAGATCCAGCAACATTGATCGCTATATTAATGAAATCGAATATGAAATTAAATTATTTTTTGGTAAAGCTTCATTTAGGAATCGCGTGTTACTTTTTCATAGTAATATGTCTAATAGGAAAAAGCAGTAAATAGAATTTAGAAAGTTTTATTACTGGAGCAATTAGAACTATAGACTTAGGATGATACTTAACGGAATTACTTGAATTTGTTTGCTAATCAACTCTCAACATTTGCTAGCAGTAATAAATCCACATTTCTCCTTTTTTAACAATTACATTCGTGCAAATAATTTGCGTTTTGAGCTAACCTAATATTAAACCCAATTATCACAAATACGAGTAGGAATAAATTAATGCTATGTGGTCTTTTCGCTGTTTCTAGCTACGTAGTTATTATTTCTTATCTACAGGCGTTGTATGCGGTGGTACTTCGTATTAATGCAAATTTCAGATAATATCTATAGCTTAAAATATTCTGGTGAAACACTCGAGTTTTGAGTTTTATGACCGCTTTCCTGTGTTAATCCATGTAGGGGGGTCTTCCCCAGCGCATTTGAAATCCACATATTTTGAGACATGGTCTAGCTCTCTCGTTCGCTCCGTTTATTCCTCCGCTTAACCTTTGTGGCCCGCAGTCTTCGCCGATGCCCCCCTCCATCCCTCTCCGCCTTCTTGATCCTGCAGCCCTCTCCTTGGCCGGAGGGCTTTTTTATTTTTTTACTCCAAACCATCCAGGGGAAAATAGTTTCTACTTCCGACTCCTTGACTTCACCACTCTCTGTACGAAGGCTCCACGTCCCCTGGTGTTTTAAAATGCAAATCTTTCAGAAACTTTTCTTCCGTTCACCCACCCACTGCCCTACGCCCTCGTGGCGCTTCTTGCTCCAAACGCTACCCCCACCGGTGGGCCCCCATCGAACATATCCTACTCCCTCCCGTCTCCACCGCTCTCCTCACCCTTATTTCCCTTCGTAGCTGGCATGCATGAATTTCAATGAACGGCACATTACATCTCGATAAGACCCGATTTGAAATGCAGGTCCCTTCTCTCTTTTTCACTTCGGAGGTTCAAGACCCCATCCCACTTTTTTCCGTGGGTGGTTAGGAAACCATTCCCCCGGAGGGAAACCAGGGAATTGAATAGCATTTAAACCCATTGGTATGTATATGTGGGTGGGTTTTCTCTGTTTCTCTCTCACTCACAATTCTGTCCTAAGGAGACGTGGAACAAGTCGTAATCTGACTCCCCTTCTTCGCGAACGCTCTCCTCTCTCTCTCTCTCAAAACCCTGTCTCCGCTTGCCTTGCATGACTGTGTACTTGGTCCTCGACGTCATCTGTGGGAGCACGGAATGACTTAAGGAGCCCGCGGTAACTCTCCTTGTGGACGAATAACTCTGTCTCGGTATTTCTAGAAGCGAGTTGAAGGCAAGAATTGGAGCTTGGATATTTGTGTCTGTGTGAGCTATTTACAGAACGGAAGTTGGTATACGTATGCACAGCGTGATGGGACTACGTTCTAGGTTGTATAGAAGTTGGCTCTTATAATGTGTTTAGTTTTGTATGTCGAAAAGCACGGGTGTCTAATTCAAATCGCAGCTTGATTAGTAACCCTTTGGTTTTCTTAAAATGTCATGTTCAAGCATAAAAATCTCGTTCTAATTAACGATCTATTCACGAATATTAGATTACGTCAATTAAGTTTTGCATTTGATGTTGAAAGTTTTGAAACAATTGCTCCAATTATATATATTTATTTAAGTATTTAATTATTATTTTTAACGGTCATTGCACTTAATCAGCATCTGAAAGCTTAGATATTTTCACCGAACTTATTTTATACGCCTGTAAAATAGCAGTCCTGCTTTTTGTTTGCAATGGTGTAAAGACTAACGGAGTAAAATATTAAAGCCTTTGAAACTTCTTAAATTTGAGCAAAGGTAAGAAAAGTATCAAACATACATTCCGCATATAATTCTTCATATTTTATCTCAGAAGAACGGATGCCTACAGTCAAATCCATAACAAGAGAAGACTATGTTGTATTATTTTATAAATATTATGCCTCGTCCACGGAAGAGTTGTAACTTAGAATTTGGAAAATTATATTTCATAATTTATGTGATGAAAATTTATATCTTCTTCAGATATTGCTCCGTAATAATACGGATATGTTTCTGCCTTGTTGTCGAAGAAGCACATTGTAACATAAAATAACGAAATTAATGGTAACTTGATGCCTATATAATGTTCTTTTGTCTTATCATGGTCGTTGCCTTTGTTTTAACTTCTACTTCCTCTAAGAACCAAACTCCACTAGTGTCAACGAGTTTTCAGTTTTCAAACTTATTAATTAGTGAAATTAACTGTTGAGTATTAGCAATTTGAATTACTGGTAAAGGAAAAGCACAGCTTGGATGTTCATGATCTTACTTCTTTATATAGGAAATATATATCTTTCTTCTTACTTTTTTTCATATAGGAAGGAAAGGCTTTTAGATCCGATGAAAATTCATCCGTTTCATCCAATTCAAAATTGGTCACGTAGTTACACAATCATATAGATTGGATAGTAAAAATTCATTGATCATTTATCTGGATTAAAATGAAAAAAAAAACATCTGCCCTTGTCGTTTCTCTGTGGTAGTAATTTTCTTGTTTCCTGTACCCGTTTCTAATATTTTCCCTGGAGCAGTCCTCTGAATTTTAAATAAAAGGGTATAATTAGTATAATTCATTAGGGTACAATAGTTGGATCTTAAACATCATTTTTGCCTAGAAGCCCCATTGAAAAAGTATTTCTATCTTATGTTCATCGCGTAAGATCTGAAAGCATTGATATAATACAGATAATTTTAGTTGTTTTACAACAATCCACTCTAGCTGAGAGATAATTCCCAGATAAATAATCAGGAAGGCGGAATATATTTCATATTTGATCTGTTTTCAAGGTTCAGGTTTTAGAACTTTCTTGCGATCAAATATTTTGTACATTCCCCAAGAGTCTTGATAAAGGGTAAGAAAACTAGGTCAAAAACACGCTATGCTTTAAAAAGGGGATACATGAAGCTTAAAAGAAGTATGAAAGGTAAACTTCAAATTAACCATAAATTTACTACATTAAAGCACTAAAGTACATAATGAATTTTTTTTGGAAAAAAAAACAAATCTCAGAAAAAAATAAATATACAAACAAACGAATATTTAAAAATTGTTTAGAATTCAAGTAGGATTCATTTCAAAATATAGGTGCTTCAATTGACATTTTAATGGAGCAATGATATTCCTGCGAAAACTGCCCCATAAAAATAATTAAAAAAAATGAATATGTCATTGTGATTGCTGAAAGTATATCTTTTATTTCTTTAGTCTGCATCGCTCGGAACGAACGTTTGCAATCATTTGCCATAAGTTAAACCCATCTTACCAAAAATTAATTATTTTGTTCGATTTTAACATTTTTCACTTAATTGGCTCGTTGTTTTCCGATAAAATTTTACATTTTACATTAAAATTCAATTTTGAAAGCAATGGAGTCCTTAGTTATGCATTATACTACGTTGCAATTTTATCGTTATCAATGCGCATTTTTACTAATACTACGAAGAATATTGTAATATAAATAAAATATTTTATTTCCCTAAGATAATGATGTTTTTGATAAAATCATCAGTGTCACTCAAAATTTTATGTGGAATAGGAACTGAAAATTAAGTGACTACATTGTATCTGCACAACTTTCAAAACCCATGCTCGTCATCAAACTTAAATATAATAGAGGGGCCTCTCTGAGTTTTTGCAATAATGTCAGCTATATTGAATACATGGTGAAATAAAATTTACTAAAACATTTTTTTTTGTGCACCAGCCAAACACTATGTACAGAAACATTTCACAAATACATTTCACTGGTCGCAATACTGCACGATAAACAGAGTACAATTACTATTCGAAAGAAGAACAAATATACTCATCGGATAACTAAAAAATATTTCCAAATTCTTGAGAACATTTAAGTAAACATTACGATAAAAATGGATAGGGAACTAAACTGTGGCAAACATGCCGCAGGGATTTCTGAGGCAAAATTTCTTTCGGGTGGTGGTAGCCATTCTTGCTGAAAAAAAACGGCCGATCTTGGGCGAGGGAGGGTTGGGATTGGAGGCGAGGGTCATGGAGAATAGGCAGCGATTAGGCGGGCAAACATTGGAAGAATGGCAAAAACGAAGGGGCGAAGTTGGAGGGAGGGGAGTGGGAGAAGAAAGGGATTCGTGTTTGGTGAGATGGAGGGATGAGGGGAATGTTAAAGGTGCTGCGACATGGGAGCAAAGGGAAGAGAAAGGAGAGACTAGAAGGTATTAAAGGGGTTCAAAGGTAAAGGAATCACCATCCCAACAGTTGATGGGAGTGCATGTGGACCTCATTACCAATCGTGACTCCCTTGTAGACTTTCTCCAGATTTATAACCCTGCTGATTACCTATTTCTTCATCTCTTCCACTGACTTTATAGGGAGCATTATACATATCCGTATTTATTTGCTTTTTGCTAATGGTAAACATTTTAAAATAATTATTGTCATTTTGGCTTTGAATTTATGGTTTTATCTAGCAGAAAATGGATTTTTTTTTCTGTAATCGGTATCTGCTAATGGATACTTGAATTTCAGCCTAACCTACTTGTGATAATCGATTTTTTGTTTCTTTTTACACTGCTTGGAAATCTAAAAGTGGAATTACAGTATTTGTTTGTTTCTACCACTAAGGAATGATATCACTGAATATTTTAAGTCCTTCTGTTTTCACTTATTATTTTTGCCAACTGAAAATTAAAAGAAATCAATTTTTTTGTTTTTTGTATAATAAAATTATTTGGTGAAATGTTAAATATGGATTACTCCCCAACCCGTCCTTATTTTTCCATAAAATATTTGATCAAAAATTTAATTATTTTAGAATCTAGACTGGAGACAATAATATTAATTATAGATTTTCCAGTATTTCAAGGAAGGTAATTTAGATTTAAAAGGGGAGAAAGACTTTCTGAATGCTCATTATGTATTGACCACTTGAACTTAGAAGGCAACCGATCCCGAAGAAGGTCTTTAGATCTCGAAAATATATCCCCTTCATGGTGATCCCATGATCATCCCTAAAATCCTAAAATGATATCTTGAGGAATGCGGGGCGAGTAGGAGCGATGAGCAGGGGATAAGGGAGGAGAAGAGAACGAGGGAAAAGAGAATCGTACGAGCGTGGAGCGACGAGATAGCAGTGTCCTGGACACCCTATGTAGGAGTGGGACTGCGGCTTTTGTGAAGGGCGGAAAGGTGGGGGTGGGTGGTGAGGAGTTTCCTTGGAAACCCGGGAGTGGGTAGCGGGGGACACACAAACGGAGCGGAATGTTCTTTCGGCCTCGGGGTCCATCCGAGTCACGTTAACGCGGGAAACGTTTCCCGACCCCATCCCATCGCACTCCTTCCACCTTTCTCTTCCCTTCAGCTCCCAATCCGTTTTCCCCCAAAACCCCAAAAGGAACGCTACCCCCTTCGCCTTAACTCATATCTTCTCATACCGGACCCGGAAAAAAATAAAGATTCTCCCCACCCATTTTCCCGCTCCCCCAGTTTGAACCTCCAGGGGTTGGGGCCGCCGTTCCCCTCCTCCCTCCCCACGGCATCTCTTGTTCACCCCGTTCCACCTTTTTGCATGTACGTTGCCGAACCCGTCCCAGTGAAGAGCATCCTTGCTCACCTTCCTCCTTTTGCTGGCCCCGCACCCCTCTCTCCCGATCCTGTCCCCTCTCCGAGCAGCTTGCTCACTCCGTGCCTATCGCTCCTTCTTCCGCCACCTCCGGCAAGGCCCGCACGCACCGTCCCCCATTGCCCGTCCCAATCCCTGGCTTCTCTCCTTACGCTCTCCCTCCCCCATCGCCCTTCCTCGTTCTTGGACCCACGCTTTCGTCCCTCCCCCTACTTGCGCCCCCTTTACACCCTGTTCTTCCCTCCGTCCACACTCGATCCGTCCCGACCATGCCCTATCCCTATCCCCTCGGGTGTCAGGGTCGTGTTAGGGATTGGAGAAAGAGAGAGAGAGAGGGTGTGGAAAGGAGGGATGTGGAGGAAGAGGAGGGACGTGGGGCGCTCACGCTCCTCTTGTCCCCACGCAGCTCTTTTTATCATCAAGCTTGTTTTTCCGTGCTGCTGTTATTTTTCCCTTAAATTTACCATGAAATATGGCGTCGCTGGCGGGCTGGTTAACGAGGCGCGTGGGAAAAGAATGCTGCCTCCGTTTCAACGGTTCTCAGACGCCAGCGATGTGCATGAATTAGACCGTTTTCGTTGCGATTCAGTGAATTGAATTTCATCGGTGGAGGCCATGTTTCACGGTTTGCTGAAGTTTAAGTGGTGTCCATTAAGTTTCTCGTATACGTGTATTTTCGTCGAAGTTTTTCGATAGTGCATTTGAAAAGATTGAATTGGCCAATCTGACTGAGATCATGGACCACCAGTCTTCGGAATACCATTTTATTTCGGGAAATAACTTCGATATTCCATGAAGTGCAGGCGATAGAACGTGGATTTTCCAGAAAAGTCAATTTATTGGCGTGTAGATAGTTAAAAATACGCTGATTGATGAATTTGAATTATTATTTGCGCGAAAAAACCTGAAATTACCTAATATGGTAAAAACATGCTTCTAATCTTTTGTTAATAAAAAGGTAAAATTTCGAATAACCGTCCGAATGGATGTTCATTTTAATGTTTTAAAATTAAGATGAGGCTTTATTGCGCAGTGGCATACATTTTGACATTTACAGAAAAATTAAGGTTTTCAATTAATGCTTTAAGATTGTGCTATATTAAGCATAAACATGGTTGCGAATACTGTTGCGCTTGAAAGAAACTGTAAAAGTTTATTTATATATTTTATTTAAACTGTGAATTTTCTCTTTGGGAGAGTCAGTATTGATCCTTCGCTTTCCAGTGTGGAATATTCTTCTTACTAAAAAACTAAAATACAAACGGTGCAAATATATTAACCATATTCAGACTTCATCAGATCTAAAGAAGATTAAGCATTTAAGAGACGCATTAGAGGACTGCAAGGAGAAAAATATCATAAGTTGTTTTAGTAGGAAGCTAGAAAATATGAATCAAAAAGAAGTAGAACGGTTGTGAAGAAATTTGATCGACAACTTTAACAAAATGATTACAAAAGTGGAAATGGTACATCTCAAGGAAAGTGCGAAATTACCATCAGTTCTCGTAGGTCGTGCAAGCAAGGCATTTCTTACCGAAGAGGTGGAACTCAGTACTCACTTCTCCCAGCGTTGCTGCCTTATAAATGAGTTATACCATTTTGTCTCACTCACACAAACGCGCATTGTTTAATAATTTTTACACGCTGAAATAACATAAAATTCTAACTTACATGTATGTGTTTCAATTTTGGCAATCGTTAAATATTTACAGTGTATTTGTGGAAAAAATATTTATCGAATCTCTTCTGAATATTGCATTCTCCACATTCTAATTTATGTATGCATGTTATTTTATGAATTTCTGATACTAATGAAAAGTCGTGTTAAAGAAATTGAAGCCCAGGATCGATCCAGAAAAAGAACGCTCAAGATTTCTATGTAATCTGAAGCTTTACTGAAAACGTTAACATTAGCGCTCTCACTTCATGGGTTGGAATATTAGAGTGCCATTGCGCCACTTTTGCTTCAAGATCTGGAAGTGTAACAGTCCATGGTTGTTGCAATTAACGTTCTGTATTTCACGAGAAAATAGGAAAAATAAAGGGAAATGATGTTTTAACCTGAATGTGCTCCTTGCCTGTAGTCGTCGCGGCGTAGAAACGTTAACTCGCGCGTTCCGCTGGTGGAGTAGGTATCTATTGAACGTTAAGCTGCCGGATGCTGGCAGATTGCTTTTAATTCTTATTTATTTGGGGCTCTACAGTAAGGCACTCTGTATGCTCGAGTCGTCCCTGCCCAAAAATATTTTTTTCTTGTCGCGCGATCTGCGAGAATTGAAATGAGTGTTAAATTAAAATGTTTAATGTGCACAACTGGACTTAAACGTTTGATATCACTCAATAAACCAAACATTATCGTTTTATTAATGACTCACATTTCAAATAAACATGCTTATTCATTAATGATTAATTTAATACATTTAATTTCAAAACTTTAATTTGGTAATATATATACATCGTGTATAGTGTGCGCATCATTGCTATCCTTGGCATGAGTTTCCATAGCACAATTTGCAATCGAGGATATTGTGGTTCAGTTCCAATCATTCACATCAATACCATGAACTGCATTTCGTTGGGCGGATAATGCTCCTTAAGAAAATTTATGCTCGCGATTTTGATTCTTCAGCCAAGTGAATGACTCTCTAGCCATCGTGGATCGTACCGGGAGAGATGTAGCTTGATCAATCAAATCCGTCTTTTGGAAATTGGATTCTTGGTAACTATGCCAAATAGTATATACTCCATGACATAAAAATATATTAAATGTAAATATTCGTATGCATTGCGGTGTAATTAAGCGTGTTAATCCTAAAGAATAAGTAGTTGATAAAAAGTTATTTTATCAAGGGGATCTCATTGTTACTCATGATAGTTTGGAATTAATTTCTCTAATCCATTGCGAACTACAACGAATAAATAATTTACACTTTTTTCCGCTAGTTTGGAAATACTTGAATATTTTTTAACTCGAATAAATATAGACTTTTAATCATATAGATATCAAATAATACACATGCCAAAATATACTTCAGTTACACCGTAATTTTCCACAGAATGAGTTTTTTCTCTTACAATCGAAATCATTTGCAGTCTTGATTCATCAGAGAAAATCTGTCATCATTGTTTCAAAGAAACCAGTGTCTATGCTACTGCATTATCGATAAAGTCTCTTCTCCCGATGAAAAAAAAAGAAAATAGACTTCCGATATTGGTTTACATTCATAAAAACCGAAATATAATTACAAGACACTGCGGAAGATGCCGTGACAGTAACTTTTTGACAGTGTCATCCGCTAATATGCTTTACACTGCAACAATTGCAAAGTGTAAGAATCTTAAATTTTAGGCCCAATGTAATATGTATACGACGATGGTTTAAATGGAAGAAGGAACCATTAGGTCTCAATTTCGCCCAAATAAAGATCTCTATCCATCTATCAATCTTACAGGTTTAATTAGGGTTAGGGATACACAGTCATGAATATTGTTTAGTTCGGTAATGGTCTCAGTTACTCTGTCTACTTCTTAATACTGCGCAAGGTTCAAAGGTTATCGCTGATGGTATGCGATAAGATTTTAGGTGGTATCAGGTAAATACATTACATTTTTTTAATCAGTAGCTAATACACTTATTGACTCAAATACGAGAAAAAATTACAATTAATTAATTGCAGCGTTAAAGTAGGGCTCTGAAAACCTCGATCTGCAATTCCTTTTATTTTTTTGATAAAGATGCAAGGGTCTCTTTTTTAACTTTGTCTGTAAATGATGAGTTATTTCTCAACTCTATACTGTATGGGATAATCTTGCTTTTAAATAGTGGACTGGCAAAAAAGTCTTTTTCATATAAGCCGGAGTCAGAGATGCAGTCGAGTAGGGGCAAGTCTTGATGAGAGAAAGGAAAAAGGTAGAAGAGGCAGGCATTTACTCGTTTTCAACGTAGTGTGCCAAGACGTCACACAACTTAACGCCTCAAATTACTGGCATAGCACTGCACTTTACGTATTTTCCTTCCAGCACGCAATGGAGGGCGGTGAAACGATCTTAAAAAGAATTCATTGGTCTACAGGTATGTATTATTGTACCTGTATTATTATTCGAGCACGGGCAGTGTCTTATGAAAATAATCACGCATCAGCATTTATAGTAGTTCACATTTATACACTCTCTAAAAGTAGGTACTAAATATATTTTAATAGTAGTTTCGGAGCAATTATTTCATTCAATTATAGATTGAACATGGATCTTTGAGGTGGAACAATTTAGGTATGTCAATGATAATGTAATTGACATTGAAAGGGGTATGATAAAGATTGGAAAAAACAAATGGATGCTTTTCTACAATCAAGGTTGTCTTTAAAAGAGGTAGATATTTCAATTTGAAATGTAATTCTAAGAAAGCAGCAACTCAGAGCCGAAATTTTTTAGTCGATTAAGGCCAATTTTTACCGGAGAGGTGGCACTGAGTAAATGCGATAAATATTCAATAAAATAATGTCTGATATGAATAATATTTTTGAATTCTTATTTCTTCACATTATTTGTTGTGGTATGTGGAGACCTGAAGATGACGTTGCACGTCGAAACCCGGATCGTCTCGTAACAAAAAGTTTTCAATGGGATCGCAAAATTACTGTTTTTCATTTCCTAGTGATATGTGGTATTTATGAGCTTTCATATTTTAATTTTTCGTAGTAATAATCTATCCAAAAGTGAAATCGGTCGTTTAATCCCTAGTTGATATTTCGTAAATTACTAGGTAAAAGATTTTTATCGATTTTCTCACTCCCTGGTGGTCAGTGTTGCCTGCTAATATCGATGTTCTCAAGGGGAAGATTAACTGTACAGGTGATATCATCGTAGTTTGCATTTCATTTTATTTATTTGCAAATTTTATCTCTTGAATAAATATAAATTTATGTATGTAATATATCACTAAAACTAATGGGAGTTACCTGCATCAGTCTAGTTTAAAATTGTTTGAAATATAAGTACTTCTTACAAAGTAAGGAGCCATGAGACTTCACCAAATTAGATCAGACTGAAATAAGCGAAAAGGGATCCCAAAAAAAAAGTTCGAAACTTTCCATGAAGACGAGACGCGAAATTCAAAAAGTTTACGACCGTCTCTATTTCCTGTGCACCTCCTTCGGCTTCGCGTCTAATGAGCTAGCATTTATTTCGGTTGACGTAAGGGTAGGATACGGTGGGGAGGAAAGGAGTGAAGGGGAAGTGGGGAAAGAAACTCGTTTTAGAAGCGGCGGCAGCCACGAACGGCCGACTCTTACATCTACAGAGGGGGAAGGAAGAGAAGAGAATGGGATAAGGGAGGGAAAATAAGAAAAAAATAGGCAGGGGTGGTTGGGGCCGTGGGCATGGAGAAGGGAGTAGACAGACCTGCGGCGACACGAGTCACCTCGCGCCAAAACCTCTTTTCTCTTTCCCCATTCTCTCCTTCATGCCTCCCGCTGCCGCCGTCCGCCTGCCCGCCCGTCTCCGCTCCCCTCTCCCTCCCCGCCACCACCGTCCCCACGTCTTATTATCCCTTATCTCTCAACCCGAAAGCCAAACCCTTCCCTCTCCTCGCTCTCTCGTCTCTCTTCCTCCTCCGGCTTCCCACGTCTATCTCCGTCTCCTCTCGTCTCACACTTGCAGTTAACCTCATTCATTCCCCGTCAGGGTCTGCTCATTAAAACAGGAGTGTGCCTTGTGTGGCTAAGCTTACGGGCCGAAGGCTTTATGCTCCACCACGGCTTATCCCCCACCACCCCCATTCCCCCCATCCCGCACCCCCTCACCCCCTTCCACGCTCTTCTCCACCACCTCACCCAAACGAACACCCACTCACTCGATTCTCACCCACATTTTTTCTCTCCTTCCTCTTCTCGCACTTCCATTACTTTATTTTATCCCTCCTTTCTTTCCATTCCCCTCTCCTACAAATATCCCATTCCTTCTTTCCCAAACTCCCCCTCCCAACTCCTACTTCTCCCTTCCTGTCCCTCCTCCATGCACTACCAACATAACCCCTTCGTCTCACTGGATTTCGAGTCTCGCAACCTACCTCCTTCTCCTTTCTCCCTCCATCCCCCACACCCTCGAAGCCGCCCAACTTCCCTTCCTCTGCTCTCGACAATTTAGCTCCAAGCCACCGACCAATACTAATACAATTCAAGCGGCTGGAACCGTTTATATGTGTTTATTTTTTTCTGTGAATATTCGTTTTATTCTTCAGACTATTTGTTCTTAGCGGGCAGTTAACGATTTTGCCCCTCGCGAAGTTTCCATCGCTCCCTCTTCCTTCCTCGTATCGTTTTTTTCTATAACCCTCTCCTTCGACCCTACCGCCCATTTCCTCCTCCCCCCTGAGGCCCACGCCCTACTCCCACCCCAACAGCCCCTCCCCAAGCCCTTCTTCCCAATCCTCGCAGGAGTCGGCTCCCCATCCAGTTGTATTCTGAATCTATTCTGTCCGAATCGGGGCTGCCGAGTAATAGTTTCACGATTTCATTCCATCCTTTTTTTATCCTCACATTTTTTTACATTTTTTTCGGGCTGGAAGGATGAGGAGGATACTAGGGAGTGAGGGAAGTGGTGGGGGAGAGGAACGAGATGCTGGTGGTTAGGGGAAACGGGAGCGGAGGGTGGGAGGACCTCGGGAAGGGAAGAGTGGGGAGTGGAGCGCTGGCACGGCGAGATTGAGTTCTCAATCTGAAACATGCGGGGAAATGAGTTTTGCGTTTGTGCGGAGTTTTTGCAGTCTCCTTACCTCTGGGCACGTCTAAATGGAACGCGCACTGGAATTTTGTCGAGGCTTTTCACGGATTTCTTCCTGCCGCCCTTCTCCCCGTGCCCACCTCTCCCTCGCGTAGGGAAAAATTGCAATCGATAATTTTTGTTAAGAATTCCAAATTAAAGTACTTGGCTGAACCCCAAGGAAAAAGGTTGCGACTCGTGGAATAGGTGCTACATTCAAAGCATTGGTTGCTTGCGTGCTGCTCGAATGTCGTTAACTAAAGTTTCAAACAAGGAAAATCATTTTAAAATTATAAGAAGTGGGCGGACACAGCGATTGTAAAAAACTGCTCTTTTAAAGGTAAAAATTGGAATAGACTTCTTTAAAAATCTAATCCAGCAAAGAATTAAAGAAATTATCAATGAATAAATATTGTTGTATTTTTATTTAGATCAATAGAAATAGTTATTATATTTAAATAAATTATATATATATATATATATATATAGGTGCATCATTCATATTTTCTTACAACTGGCCTTTTCAAAGACCTTTTATATCACAATCTAATGCATTCACAACTCGGTATGTTTTTGCGTAATGGCATAACTCGCATGTTTATGCTATATAGTTAATGTTTTTATAAAATTACCCGCATAATATATTCTATAAAAATTAAAACTTCTCTTCCGACGATATGTGTATGTGAGACCATTTTCCTATAATTCAAGAAAATAGTGAGTAATAAACATTCATACGTATATCTGGGGTAGTAATTCGGGGTCTAAATTGATGATCATGCATGCAGTTTGTGGATTATTGTTTTTCATTTCGAGAAATTTCAAGAAAAAAATCCGGCTTTAATTTTACCTATCGTATCCCGAGTTTGATGACAACCATTTACAGCAATATTTTTTGTCAAATGATTACACTGTGGTCGATTGAAATAATATGGAGTGCTTTACGATTGATATGAAACGGTTTTTCTAACCTCTATACAATAGAGATCTATCTACCCAAAGAATCATGTACCTCGTCTATTTAATTACTTGCTAAACCTTTCCTTGCATATGTTAAATTTAAGGCTAGCTAAAAATCTTCTAGATTTTCAGGATTATGGATTCAAAAATTGTGGAAAAATTATACTCTTTTCCAAATAAGAGAAAAATCACGAAAGATGTAAAAACGTTGCTGTACAAATTACCGTTTTATTTTTCAAGAGGATTTCAAATTATCTTCACGGTGACATGCATAAAAGGGAAATGTTTGAAAAATATTTGACAAAAAATCACAATCTCTGCCAAAAATATCTGGAATTAGAATTTGATTTGCACTGGTAATTTGAAAAATATAATTTTTAACTAATCATTAATCTTATTAAAAATAATTTTATGATTTTGCTAAAATGACTAGATATTTGAGCATCAGGTGTTCTGATGGGAATTGAAGGATAAAGTGGCTACATAAGTTACGGTGGAAGAATGAGACTTACTCTTGCAAGTGGAATGAACTTCATACGAGGATTGGTTACTGTGAAATCGATTTTTATTTTTACTCGTGGAATGAATTCTAGCTACCACGCATATCATGCACCTTGAATGTTTATGCCGCTCGAGGTTTTGCAGTATTTTATGCTTTAGCTGGAATATGTCCTTTGAAAAAATGAACAACGGCTTGGAAGCTCCACGTTGCGGCCAAATAAAAAAACTGAAATATTTAGTTCTAATATTGAGCCAGAAAAATGATTTCATCTAAATTATTTCTGGTTTTTCAGATTTCTCCAAAACTCGCGCAGTTAACATTTTCCCATCCCCTCTGAATCCTCTACCTTTCTGCTATCACGCATTTCGGGACAGTTCGATAATCCGCGACCAAATCAGGATAAATCCCATATTTTTCGTTAAATATTTGACTTGGCTGTCTCAGTTTTTCCAATATTGTTGCCACGGAAGGAGAGAGGATGGCTATGTTTTCCAATTAGATATTTCAGCTCAACAAGGAATTATTCTGTTAACCGAATATTTGTATATGACCGAACACATGAACTAAATTTCGATTTTCTAGGTTTTCTAGGCTGCGATACTTTTAGCTGAGATTCACCTTTTCTGGAATTGGCTCCAGTAGTTAGTGTATATATATATATATATATATATGTATATATTTGTATATATATGTATATATATGTATATATATATATGTATATATATGTATACATATATTGTTTTTTATGTGTGTGTGTGTGGGTCTCGGTAGTCCAGGGGGTAGAGCGTTGGACTACTGACTGGAGGGCCCCGGGTTCGATTCCCGGGCAAGTCTCTGGGCACCTGGGTTCATGGTCCTATATGTATACATATATACATATATGTATATATATACATAGCAATGAATGCGGATGTATTGTCTGACAAATCACTCTCTAGAGCAGTTGGAAACGGTTATTTAACACAGGTATGCCCTCACTTGTACCCATGATTTGGAGAAATTTTTGATCTGTATGTGACAGAAGCCTGAAGAAAGAATATAACTGAACAGCTTGTGTCCACATTCTCTCTGCTAAAAATCGTTTTTGTTTTCCTTCTGAATATACGTCAGTGTGGGATCAGTCATAGAGTGGGGGCAAGTAGATTAAACCTTTATAACTTGCTATAAATCGCTATAATTTGATAAGGGTTAATGAAGAAAGAGCTAGCTTTTTTAACTCCGCGGCATAACTTTTTGCCATGGAAAAACAAGATATATTCAAACAACCTTTCTTTCATTTAAAACTATTCAAATTTCCGGTTTAATAGGCAAAATGGCCTTCTATTGTCTTTTCAATCGCTCTTTAAATCACCGAGTTTTCAATGAAATGTATTTATTATAATATAGTAAGACAGAGACAAGTTTTGAACCCGTTATAGTGTTCTGGTCTGAACTGAATTCAGTTATAAACCATACTAGGAGCTTAATTCTTGCAACTGACCCATTTTAACACAAATAAATTCCCAATCAACTAATGGGATCCGTAGGAACTCCAAAAGGGTTTTCTTTTGGCTAGAATTGAGTAAAATAGTTAAAAATACGTAATAATTCTAAGCATTTGTTGCAATGACCAATATAAGGCAATAACATGTGTACGAATCTCAAAATAAGCCTAGAGATGCATCGTTAAATCAAACAAACTCTAATCTAGAATTTTGCAAATATTATAGATAGAGGGGAAGGTTTTATAACGCATTTTAGTCGATAATTAGAACGTAATTATTTCGCACCTATATGCTTACAAATATGATACCTTAGTCTAATACAAGTAATATATCTTTTAAAATATTAACGAATATCTTTTCCATTATTTTTTTCTGAGGTTTTCTTCTGATTCATATGATATAACACTAAGCAACCTCAGCAGATCAAGGAATAGGATGAGTTGCTAGGTTAAGTTCAGGAAGGGAGTTGCTTGCTATTGGCTACATCCAAATACATATTCTAGTTTTAGTTTGTCGTAACACCATACACACATATACCCTAGTAATGCCATATCCATTAGCCCTATTAATGTGGAAAATATATCTACATCAGGTCTCCCAAGGGACCACATGAGTTTGCATCATCACCCAGGATCAAGTTAGAACCTGGTCCTACTATATTTGGGTAAAGAGACTAAGCCATTAACCACGCTAATATCCAGTTGGTCAATGAAAAATAAGGGTAAGTACACAACCATGTGTTTAGAATGATCCTTTTACACATTAATTATAAACCATAAACACTCTAATCAGCCCGAAGGTCGGTTTGGTAGCTGATGGTAGAGTTCACCCAGTACTAAACTCGGCGGCGTGTGCTATTCACACATCAATCTCTTCTGTCAGGGAAACAAAAAAAAGTCGCATGGAGTGATTAAGGCCCTTAAACGGGGCTGAAGGATCAACGGTTGCACCGAGCCAGGAAGTTGGTAACGATGAAGGACGTATGGCAACACTTACGGCACAAGCCTCGCGGGGACCTTGCGCATTTCCATATCCTTGATCATGTACTGCCCATGTATCTACCCCATGTACCACAAATGAGGACATGTGTAGGGTGTTAGCAATTTGCTGGATGCACTCCTAATCGACGGTTGAAACAAAAAACTTCGGGCACACGATTCACGTTTTCGTCGCTATTGCTGTTGCTGGGCGTCCAGAACGGTGTTCGTTGGTGACTTCTTCCAGGCCCTTCTTGTGCCACTTTCCGGACTGTGACCTTGAAATACAGTCGGCCTTGAAATACAGTCCACCTTGATATGCAGTCGTCCTTCAAGGCCTCTTGATGCATCTGAAATTTTTCGGTTGTCTGCTCGGTTTCTGGTTATCTGTTATGTTTATCTTTCCGGGAAGTGGCTCAGATGACATGACACAGCGACGACCTATGGATGGGAATTTATGAATTAAGGGCCGTTGAATTTCGCCAGTCCGAAGGTACACAGTGGATAAGGACCTGGTTATATCATCCATATGCCTTCTGTTAAGGAGCGCAAACAATGCCGAAACCAGTTGAGAGCAGAAATGGAACCGAATCTATCTCGGTTCCTCGCAGACTCTTGTCTTCTTCCATTATATGGAGAACAGAGCTACAGCTCTTGAGAACCCAAGAACAACCCCTTACTCCTCAGGTTCAAAAGTTTTGCTTCTCTCGGACTAAAAGCGGGCATTAATTTCAGCAGGCGGTTCTGCTGCGAGCGGATTCTAGGGTTAGATTTGCATTTTTTCCATAGTGGTTCCAAGCATTATCAAGGTTGTGAGAACTAAAACTTTTGGGAACAAATTAGGCTCGTGTATTGAATGTTCGTTTCCTCTTTGCCTGGCGTGTAATGTACGTCTTTCTGCATTTTCGGTTTATGTGGCCATTTGAATATTTCACATACCCTCATGGAACGAACACATTGTAGTCTGAGTTGAGAGGTATCGGGCTAAAAGCTTCTGAAATCGACTTTTGAGGAATTGGGAAAAAATGACGGAGTTCACCAAATTTTATTTCGGTGCAACCAGTTTCAATAGATGCGTATCATCTTCAGGTGTCATCACTTTTCGATGCGCCTTCATTGTATACACTGTATGCACCTTCAGTGCAGACCCTGAAGATTCACACATGTGATAAAACTGGTCATACTGAAATAGGGTTGGTGAAATCTACAAGGTTTTTTGCTAATTTCACAAGCTACAGTATCCTTAAATTTGTACCTAGTACGTATCCAAATGCTATACGGGAAGAAATTTGCATGTGCACAATGCAGAGGAAATTGTAGCTATGAAAGTGAAAGGCTAACGGAACAAAAATGTCTTCATTCTGGGATTTATTTTATTCTATATTCAATTTTAATGATAAATTATTGGAAATTCGAGCAAGAACTTTGCCAACTTTTTCTTTGTACTTACTATCGGCAATCCTTGTAAACGTTTTTTGTTGTTAATTTCAAACTTTAATTCTTAAATATGTTGCCCTCTACCTGCAGTCTTCAGATGATCAGGAACACTACACACATTCGACGCTTATATGCATACTGAATCTTAATTTATTTACCAAAGGATTATCTCTTTTTATCATTATCCAATTTTCATTCCCATGAAAATTGCATTTTACCGTTATTCTAAACGGAACAATGCTTTTTTCCTATTATCCGTTTTTATTGTTTTGGAAATATTATGTGCAATTCCTTCTGAGCAAGCATTCTCTCCCTCAATAAAGTACATTCAGTAGGCTTCTTATCAATCTTCTTCAAAGTTATTATTTGTATAAAACATGTTCATCAATGAAACATGAAGTTAATTTTTTTAATTAACAGCTACTCATTATTCCGAACTTGTATGAATATTATGATATGTCTATGTGAGTAATAGGAAACACATTTAGGGTTACTTGTTGTGATTAACTTAAACAAACTTCTGTTTCTGCACTGCTGCATATATAGTTTTTTTATATTTATAATTAATGTTTAATGCTTATTATATAAATACGATGAATATTTTCCGTGTTAAATAATACCCTCTATAACTTATATAAATCGCAATCTCTCGTCGAAGTTTTTATTGTTTTGTAAGGACACCAGGGAAAATGTGGGGATATTCTTGTAAGAACACCCTTTTTGTAATTTTAAAACATCCCACACAATGATTTACAATTTTTATTAAAGTAAAACTTACGTTTCGCTCACTAAAAGCGTCATTTACTGTGGCTGCCTTTGTTATATATCAACTTATTTAACCTGAACAATATTCACCATTGACCTTTGTTTTATTATTACAGTCGTAGTAGTTACTTGAGAAGGCGATCGACAGCATAGATCACTTTCCCCATTAGGCATATGTGGGTAATATGGTAGGGGTAGATACCTCGATTGTAGTGTTTCTCATCGAAATATATTCTTAAAATATGCACGGATAAAATTTATTAATTTGCATGCAGAATTTATGCCATTTTACGTAATATTTTATATAGTTCACGAAAGAGTTGCACATGCTCCCCGTGATAATAGTAGGCGCCAAATATTCTCGTTTCCATAGGATTAAAAAAAAATCAGACAATAGAATTTTCTGCTCAAAGGGGATTAATTACGGTCATTTGATTTAACGATTCAATGATCCCAATAATTTCTTAATGAGAGTATTAATTATCCAAAAATATTTGCAGAGGTGGAAACTAAATTATCAAATGTAACTGAAGCACTGCATTTGTTGACTTCAATGTAGAATGTACACAGTAGAAGGTGATTAGCGATGAGCGTTTACTGCCTGTGTCTGTAAGCTATTTAGATACATTTACACGATGGAAGGGATTTCTGACTACGGATATGGCGATCAAGAACAGGCAAGATTTAAAAAATATTCCAGTTTTTCCTTATTGAGATTTAGTTTTGATTGATACACGACGTGCGACTATTGATTTTTTCTTGTTAAACCTAGTATGTATTTATCTATTCGTTTGATGACAGAGAGTTAATAGTGATAGAATTAAATATGCAAAAATCAAATCGTATGCAAATGGTTGAAAGACGTTGGGAAGCAGTGGATATTTTATTATATCTATGGCTATGAAAAAATCCATTTACAGCATTTTTAACAGAATCTATTTTTTTCGTTTGGAATTAAATTTTTGCCTGAAACTCAATTGATTTGCCAATCAAATTATTTTACTTATCTTTTCGTTAAGAGTTGCCGGTAAACTGGAATATTTCTTATTTTTTAATTTAATATATTATTGTTAAACATTACATTTTCTGCTGATAAAGAAAGGACGCACGTGGAACATACATCGTCGGTGATTAGGAACTCTTTGGCAATAAAAAAATTCGAATTTAAATTACCCCAGAGGCGAAAGGAAATCATAAGAAGCCAATGACACATGGAGGGAATAACGAAAACCAAACCAAGCTCGCTATTTCAGCTCAAACTACAGAGTGAGCGAGGAAAATCAGTGAAATATGAAGAGTGGAAATTTGGAAGCCGAATTGAAATTCATGCGGAACGAAGGCTCTGTGTTAGGAAATAGAAGAGTAATGCCCCTTAAAAGATATTCTACATTGATTCGGAAATTTGGAGTTCTCCGTCCAAAATATGAAGTTCTTCTTCCACATAAAGTAACCACTCGGAACTAATCAGGGGAAACGTTATAGTAGAAGGTGGTTTAGTTCTTTCCCTTCACATCCCAACAAATAAACTCAAAAGTACTAAAGTTTCCTCTGTAATTATTTCCAGAGTTCAAAATAATGTAATTTTTTATTGAACCTAGGTGGTTAGCCTTGGGCCTCAAGTTTAACGCGAAAAAAGGCATATTTTTCAAGAGTCTCACATAACGCGGACGAGGCTACTGTAACTAATATCTCATTCCGTTCCATCACTCGTGTAAGAGGCGGGATGTAGTGGATGAAATATGTCTGAACTTTTCTTTTTCCATGATTGTGGAAATTCTACGTTCGAAATTGGCATGGGTAACAGTCAATTATGAACTTAACAATCATATGAGTATATTCTCCAAAGAACTTCTAATTATATAGGTAATTCATGTCATATCTTTCTGCAGGTTGATTGCCTCCAGAATTTTATGCTCTTTTGTTCTTTTTTTCAAACATTCCTGGGAATAAAAAAATATCCATTCTTACATTGTGATCTATAAATTACAAATGCATTTTTAGCTTGACTTGAATTTTCAGGCGATGTGCAACCGCTGGATGAATGACGCGAATACATTTTTTATGGATGTATTATATTTCGCATTTGAAAATCGCCATTTAATTTCTTTAATTCAGAACTCGTAAATCTTGAGTTTTTAGGAATGAACCCATTGATGTCTACCCCTATCGTGAACAGTTTATTAAAAATTATTTTAGGTGATATTTTGTTTTACAATTTATTATAAAATATAAAGTCTAATTAATCATGTAGTCAATTTGCATTGAAGAACGTTTCGAAAATCAACCTCCGTATGATGCGCTTTAATACGTGGTTCAGAGACGTATTAAAGGATGGCGTGGTAACCTTTTGGGTAGTGCATTCGGATATTGACCGGAGTGTTCCAGATTCAAATCCTACGTAATTGGAAAACTCCACCTAAGACTGAGAACTGTGCGATTTTCTCGTTATTGGAACTTGCTAAACCGAATTATGGCACAAGAGAACGAAACTAATTTCCTTACCCATAATTTCATACACTTTACATCTTATATCTGCGTCACAACCCCCCTTACCTATCATAAGCATTGGCTTTGAGTGGATTAGTTTAGTGTGGTGGTAAAGAGGAATGGAATTACAGGAGATCGAATAAACATCCAGAAGAGAGGTCGTTGAGAATCTTACTGAAAACGTGAACATAGTCTTAACTAAAGCAGAGGATACGCATTTAAAGCTTTGATTGAAGATTATATTTCAGTACAATGGTGAAAGGCAAAGCATTAAGTTACATTTGCTGATTTGTTGATTATCTATGGAGAATATTTCTTCAAATATCTGTGCACTTAGTGAGATGAAGAGGGAGAAAAAAAACAGTTGAACACCGCCGGAATTTTTCTCAATTTTTATAGTTTGCACCTATCAATTTACCCAATTTTAATTTAATGTGATACACAGAGGTGAACTTAAGGTGAACTTAAATGAGCATTTTCCTTTCGTTTATCCTCGTAATTGACAGGTGACCAAGGATAACGGTACAGACGACGAAAATAGTAGCCCAAGTTTGGTTACTCATGCAAAAGGCTTAATGATTTTGACTGTAGGGGATTATGATAATCTTCATTGCAATAGAGATTTGAATCGGTTCTTATGATTTATTTAATATGACAGACCATTTGGGCAGCTCATACCAAAGTAAATGAAATTCAAACATTCCGGATGGGGAGATAATTCCTTTCCCCAGTGCCTCCATTTAGTTTCTCACAAGGTTCTAATAACCGAAATATCCTGCCACTTGGATCCTTAGATGTGACCAAACAAAGGCATCACACGAGATTTGAATCCGGGACTCCACGTTCAGCTGCGGAATGCTCTAACCGCCGCGGAACGTTCTAATTATTTTAGCCTATGTGAAAGTAAGAAAATTTCTATAAATATATAATAGGCAGTACATTTTTTATGAATCTCACGCCGAATCTGTAAACAACAGGTTTATTTTGGAAAGTGACGTTTTTTAACACGACCTGTTACTCGTACTAGTATAAGATAACAATATAAAAATAAATTTGATATTGCGCTCATGTTGTGGTGACAAGATTTATCCCACAAGTAGTAGGAATGAGTCGATTGAAACAAATGTATTGCCAGAATTGATACATTCACTTAAAAGTCTTCAAAGGAGCACCCTTGTGTCTCCACACACTGCTGCCAGCGGGTTTTCCACGTCTCATACGCCTCGTAAGGCGTTGCCCGGAATGCTACCAAGCTCCATCGTCACGGCCTGCTTTTACGCTTTCATTGAGTCTTCCTGACGTCCTTTCAGCACGGGTTACATAGCTCTTGGAAGATCCGAGTGCGAGTTTCCTTTTGTTTGTCCGGAGCACTCGTGGCACCAGCTTCGCACACACCTTTCTCATGCCCATGTTTTCGGTCACAAGTCGATACAAATCATTAGGAATGCCAGGTTCATCAGACACCATGCGAACTCTTAATCTACGATCCCTACGGAGCAAAACCACTACTTTTGTAAGATTTTCGTCACTTTTGAGGTCGACGGGCGTCCTCAACGTTCGGTATCTTTTCGATATTCTCTACCTTCCCGAAACAGCTTGTGCCGCTCGAAAACAACCGATCTACCCATGGCGTTATCACTGTAAGCTGCTTTAAGCATGCCATGAGTCTCTTTTCCGGTTTTGGCCAGTTTATCGCACAATTTGAGTAGTAGTAACAGTATTTAGGGGAGGCGACCGACAGCTGAGGTCATTTGCGCCATTAGGGATGGGCAGGAAAGGATGAAAGGTGGTGACTGGAACCCTGCGTCAGCATTAGCACCTACTCTTTAGGAAAGCCGCCAAGGGGTCAGCAGCTTAACGTCCCATCCGACGGACGGCGTAACCACCCATACTGCCCTCCACAAAGCATCTCAAGTAGGGATCGAGATACTACTGAAAAATATTCAACACCGCCGGGATTTGAGCCATCATGGGGTCATTTCCCTAAGTGTTGGAGTGGGTATACTTTCGGTTTTTGCAACATTTATGAGTCTTTATTAATACTTAAATAGTATTTACCATGAAATTAAAACTTTTATTAGAAGAGATAAGATGGAAGAAATAGGTATTTAAACGAAAAAATAACTTTTTATGTATTTCATTGTTGAAAGACTGACATTAAGTTCAATGTAAACTGAATTTCGAATGAAACTATAAGACCACTTTAAATGTAAAAACTTATAAATAAAAGAAAATTTAATGAATTATAATTTCACCGTGATTATGTTAGCCGATTAATCTACGTACTAATTTAATAACACTGGAATTTTACTCATGAGAAGCTATAAATTGACATCTCCAACCTATGGTGCTAGCGTAGTAACCCCTAAGAAAGAATTACTTTTAAAGTGCAGCCCAGAGGAGTTAAAAGCATATCGCCGTTTAAAGCTTCGGCAGAATGCATCAGAAAGACATTCGTGCAAGTTGGTATGCCGTTTAAACGAAACTCAAAATACAAACTACTTATTCGGGGCGATTTCTTCATTGCTGGATTCCACCAACTTAAAGCTTTGAAAATGCTATGAGGAATGAGGAACTACTGCATGATTAATAGCTTTCCTGTGAATTCGTAATTATTAAAAAAAGAGTTTTCATTAAAATTTTGAAACCAAGCCTTGATTGTATGCTCAAAATAAAAGAAGATGTTCTGGATGTCACAAATTCAATGATACCACTTCATAGCCAAGTTCCTAAATTGGTCTTCGCGGTTCAAAATGTTCTACGAGTCGTTTCCGAACCATGAGGGAGCTCAGTTTTACACCTCTGGCTTAAGTACCCTAAGATTGTTTACGTCTCTTTAATCTTGTTTCGTAATACCATGGGTCTTTATGCTCACTTCTTGTGAGCTACGGGTTGGGGAAGTCCCTGAGATTCGTTATGTGGAGACAGAACTACTGCCTTGACATAAATTTACCTTGTGCTAGAAATTAAATTCATCTATGGTGGTTTATTTTCCTTAAATGGGATCCCTTTAATCCCATGTGAAAGGTAATTGAAGTTCAAAGTGTTACTATGATAGTCAATTGCTAACAAGTTAATGGATATTTTAGTTTCAAAAATCGACGGAACGTTTATAGCATTTTGGCTCTCATCCGATGTACTCGTATGGTGAAGAATATTCCTTGCATCAAGAGCAATCTGACTATTAAATAGCTTTATTGTTATTTAGAATGATGAGAACGAGTTCACCAACGTTTTCTTTAAGAAATCGTCGGCCATAATAAATGCGTCCACAACCCCTATTTTGTCATTCACTGCTGTCGCCCTCTGCTTTTGAAATTCAAATGATTATTGCCTTTGTCCTTTAGACCTTGGGATGAAGCTAAACGGTACGCTCCCGAATGACTTTCCATTCTGATTATCATTGTATAGTCCGGGATTTATTTCTAATGATGGAACAGATTTAATTGAATATTTATTCAGCAGTCATTCGCAATATTGCTAGTATATTCTGCATTCAGGGATAATGTAGATTTTAGGACTTATCTGAATGTATTCTGGAAACTATTTGGATTTTTTCAGATCTTCATATTATTTTTTAATTGTATTACGAACATAATATTATATTATTACATGCTTGAAGAAAATATTTCTTTGTTTTAGACTACCTCGTTATCACCTTCCAAGATCACATGGTTGGGGAAAATGTGAATATTGTGTGTATATCATTTAATATATTTGTTGAATAATGATTTTGCAAATATTAGTTATTGAATTTAATTGCTCTTTGGCATGATCGGGATTTATAGCTTATAGAATTTTCTATTGCTACAAAGAACAGTTTATAGGCATTTTAAATTCACATTTTTACTCTGGAAATAACATTTTCACTTTCATCGCTGCCTGAGATAAAGTTAAAGGCTTATGAAGATAATATATTTTGAAATAGTAAAAGGCTTTCAATTGTTCCCGGCTCATTTAATTAGTAAAAGGCTTATCTGCAGTAATCGATATTTTTCCAAATTACCTAGCTCTTTTGTCACACATTTTAAGTTTTCAAATAGTTTTGTATTTTACCAAAATGTTGAATTTTTGACACAAACACACACACACATACGCGTGCATACACGGATACACACATACACATTATGCGTGTTTGTGTCCGTGTGTATATATATTTTTTCAATGAGTTTTCTTTTGCGTTTTACCATTGAAATTTTCTGACACTTCTATCTTAATTAATTAAAAAAAAGCTATTTATTACCTGCCATTTTAATTATATTTTGTAGAATATTTAATTTTATTGACATAAACTGCGGCACTGCAGTGCATTGGCACTGCAGTTTCAGTGGTTTTGTACGAGAGGAAATTCTGATGACGGTTATTATAGAGTAAATAGCTAAAATCTAAGTTTCGTAGTCTAAGAATTTTGCTCTGAGCTACTTTGGAGAAATTTAACGTTATCTCTTATTGACCTCAAAAATTCTGACATTTTATCATTTGCATGTATATGGACTAAACTCCTAAACGAAACAGAGAGTTGATTCCAACATTTCATGTACCAGTGAAATGAGTAATTTGGAATCACCTTGAAGAGTTTTTGGAAACGAGAATGGTATTCGCCACACATTTCGTAATGAGATAAAAATGAGGTATTCCTGCATATTTTGAATTAATTTAGTTGTTGGAATTTTCTTGTATTATTTTCAAAAAAGGGGGGGAAATTGTTATAATCCAGAATGTTTCAAGATAAAATTCTTTTGTGCCTCGACGTAGCCAAGAGAGAAAGTAAATTATTTATTTAACTGCGAAAAGAGTTTTAAGAGAAAAATATCCTAATTGTCTTATCCCGCGAGGGTATTTTCGCTTTGATGGGAAGTTCACTTTAGACTATTATTTTTACCTGAGTAAAAAGTCCAAAAATCTAAATTTTTTGATTTGGAAGAAGTGGGGGTCTCTTAAAATTCTGCACGTGGAGGAGATGGAAAAATCCTATTGAAAGAGATTGGCAAGAAAAAAAACGATTAAAGAAAGATGATAAAATTGGCGAGAAAGGGATCAACAGACGGAGATTGGTGGCGGTGGTGATGGCCGAGGAAGAAGAGCCGAGCGATTCCGCCGAATATTTTTTCACCCCACGGCAAAGGCACGAGGCGGTCCCAGAAGGATGCAAAGGTCGTCACGCCCTTCGTCCCTGTATCTGGGACACGACTAGGAAAGACGGAGAGGGAGACCGGATGATGGAGGCGGAGGGGACTGCTCTAGGTAGTGGGCGGCGGGCCCGTTGACGGATAAATGAGTTTCATGGCAGGGTACGGGCTTGACCCGTGCACACAGCGCTACCAATTCCAGAGAAGGAGCTTTAATGGAGAGAGGGATGGGATGGGAGGAGGAGGTGGCTGGGCTTGAGGGACGGTATCGAATGAGCACGTTCGTCAAGGTATGGAAATGATGTGCGCTTCGTGGGCACTGTGATGAACGAATTTGATCGCTTGCGGCCAGCTTGCTTGCTTCGCTCGCTCCAAATCGAGCTCGAGAATTGAGGCGGGAGGAGACGAAAGGATAGAAGAGCCGGAAAGGATCCGAAGGTAGGGAAAAGGCAGTTAGAGGGGGTCGCGCTTAATGTTGGCCAGAACGATGTCCGACGAGGCTCATAACGGAGGGCGTTTTAATGGCTTGTTTAGGAAGCTGGGTGAATTAAGTACTTTCCCCTCAATTTGAGATACCCATTGATCTCTCGGTTATGTTCCATTCACATTAATTGTTTTTGACCCATTAATATTCGTTTAGCTTCTCGGCTTTTGCAGTGATATATGGACCATATGCAGTTAAAATTTTAATTTGTAAATAGATGTAGCTCATGGGAACTTGAAAATTGTCATACCAAGCATTGCAGTAATTGTGAGAATTAAAGAGAAGTTTATTCTTTGACTTTTTGAAATTTTAAAACTATTGGATTTGGAAATTATTATTAATAAAGAGGAAGTATTTTAAAATCATTTTTTATCTATTCATTATATGTAGTTGAAGATTTCAAATACATTTACAGAAAATCTTCACCATATACTATAGTGGCATAAATTGAATACTCATTCTGGTCCTCCTAAGCCAGTCAGTATCTAACTTGACAGCAGAGGTCACATATAAAAAGATGTTGAAATTATAACCCAACATACATGGTTTATTCGGTTTTTACCTGTGTATTCGGTTTCAAGTTCTGTTCCAAACCATAGTCCCTTTTATGCGAAAACCAGTCTTTTATTCTTAATTTCACAGCATTTACTGACTGCAATATTCTTAAACCCTTAAGTAAACCATAAAAAATAGAGGTGCAGTAACCCCCAGTTTTATTCTGCCCTAATTTGTATGACATTATTTTGTTATATTCTTAATATTGTTCCTTCATTGTAATTCCTTTTTTTGTAAGTCGTGTATTTTATATTTGTCAATAAAATACCTGAATTTCCAATTATAATGGCATATCTATACAGCCCGTCAACAGGTAGAATTTCCTCCACCTAGAATATTAGTATGTTTTGATCTGGCCTCAGACATTCTCTCTAGGTATTTTACAATTTACTTTTTAGCTTATTGATTTTTGTAGAAACGTAGGATCCCCTGACGGTTATAGCATATCTTAAAATCCTCTCAACCAGTGCAAAATACACTATCTTGATCATATTCAGACTTAAAAAATTAGTAAAAGCTAGTAAAAAATTGTTAATAAAGCAAATAATTTCAAAGTTTACTGTTTGGTTAAGATGAATGTCCTTTTCGTATGTCAGGTATACGTAACTATCAAAGAAGTTGGCATTTCCTTAATTGGTTCTAATAGCATATTTGTTGATCTGCCCTAAGAGAAACTCCCAAAAATCACTTACCGAAATATCTGGATAGCACATACTCTCAGAACTATCAGTAGAAATTTAGAGATGGTTATCATAGTGATCTTATTCTATGAAAATTTACTAAAATAGATAAAATAGTTTAATACCTATGCATATACCTTTATGCGTTTTTAAGTTAATTATTATTTATTTTTCTCCCTCATAGTTCCTAAAATATAGCCTTAATTTTGGCGAAACGTTCGAAATAATTGGTGATTATTGCACTCCTAAACTTGAGTGCAAAAATGCAAAGATATCATCATCCATTTGCCTTCTGTTGGAATACTCTGCCCACTACTAATCCCAGAAAGCTGCGAATGGAATAATTTAATAGTAATTTTTCCTAGTTTTATTAGAGATTTCAAGCAAACATACTGATTTGAAGGGAATATAATTGAACTGAAAAAGGTCACCTGGTCTTAAATCAATTTTCGCACCCCTCGATATCATTTACTCTTAATCGGTATTTAATATTTGAATAATTATGTGGTACATGTAAAATGAATTGTAAAATGAAATATAAATGAATTTATTTGTGACTCTAAGTACTATTCTAATTCCACTGCATAATTCTACAATTAGATTGGCTTGCATTAAAACTGTTTATGATGGTTTATTATGGATCTTACGCTCACTACTCGATACTTATTTCATTGCATATTTGACCAGGCCGTCACCGTTCCCAGTTTTACCATCCATCTATGTAACTTAGTTTCAAAGCCACTGGCAATGATTTTTTAGCATATCAATTTATTCTATTCAAATTTATGGTGTTATTCAGTAAATATGTCTGTTATGTGCCTACTAAATTAAATTACCAAATATTGCTGTATTGATATCGATTAAAGACTGGAGAAAACCGCAGAAGTTGGTTCACCTTAATGATTTTTATTTTTCCCATTTAAAGATAACATTATCATTTTCTTAGTATTCTTACACGCACGGTTTTTTTAAAGATGAATAAATAATAATGAAAAAATGGGTTTTGCATTATTCTTAGTAGCATGGTAAAGTTTGCATATATTTTCGTTACATTGAGAAAGTTTACCATTATTTGGTGTAAACATTTTGTTAAATATTGGTTGAAATTTTGGCAGATATATTATGATAAAGAAATCTATTTGTTCTTAAAATATTGATAGAAGCTTAAATGAAACGCTATTACCTATTTTAATTCGGTAGAAATAAGCTATGATTCTCATAGTATTTATTGGCAAATGTATTGAACAGTGATTCCTGGGATAAAAATTATTTATGACTGTGAGAGAATAACTTATATCAGGAAATCGCTGAATACAATCGTAAATAATCAAGGCATTACCAAAGTCTTATGCTTACTGAGTTACCAAAGAAAAAACATTCAAAGTAGGTAATATTCTAGACATTACGTGCCTCTAAAATCCATCATCCAGTATTTATCCAGACGATAAATCTTAATGGTAGATAACCGGTTTAATTTGGTAGCATGCACTTGGTAAAGAGCATTGTTTGATGGCTTTGACAAATGATAGTGATTGGTAGCATTATGAATGGAGTGAAAGCAGATTTCAGAAACACAAAACAAATGTGCAATATGCATACGAAATCGCATTATAAATTTGAGTCTGCCGGTCTAACCTATAAGAGTGAATTGATTCGTCGTGTGTCGTGTTATTATGGAGCAGTTACACATTATCACACCTGAATCTTTAATGTATGTTAATTCTAATGCATACATTTTCATTCTATTTCCATGTACGTTTTACTGGTTCAATCTGAACTCGGAGTTAGTCGTAAGTTTCTTTTGCCAAATGAAAAATTTCTTTTGCCATCGGTTCCTATGAAAGAATTTTATGTTCGGTTTGTGTTTTCCTCAATATGAAGATGAATTTCGCATAATTTTGACAACAATTAAAGATATTTTTATGTTTTAGTTCTCTTTGTTTTTTTGGTACACCGATGTGTTAATAAATTAGGCGTAGGTATTAGATTGAATGAACGTCTTACTATATGTATGAGCGCACTGCAATACCCGGAAGAAGGGTATTCCGAGAAACCAGTATGAAGCTCTCACCTAACGTCAACTTTTGCAAGTTGATAATAAGATTTTTATTATTAGTTTCATCGCCAGCAAAGCGTTCAACTTTTACTCTGTCCAGAACAAATACACGTCTTCTAAACGATTAATTTTACAAAGAGTTTGCTATTATAATGCGCTTTCCTGGTCATATAAACTTACATTTCATATTTTTTATTTGTGCTCTTTAACACATATTTAGTCAACTAAATTTTTTTTAATATAGGAAGAGAATATTTGGGATCATCTAAGAACATACAAGGTTCTAAGAGCGTTTGTATGGTTTATTAGAATTCACATGAGCTACTCCATTTAATCATGAATATTAATGAAAAATATTTGGATAACAGTGAAAATAATGTGGCTGCTGTTTTCCATCGAAAAACGTAAGCTCTTTTATTTCAAGAATATGTTTATTTCCATCTGAATCTCAAACTTGACACCGATTTATTTTTTTCCTCAACCGAAACCTACTTAGGTGTGTCACCGCCTTAATTATGACTTCATTGCGTCTCTCGAATATTCGCAAATAAGGTATTTCGTTCCCTTAATCTAAATAAAGTCAGGCCCTCCGCATAATGAATTTTCTAAATCCATTACTATTTTAGATGCCTAACGTAATCGGCGCCTTCTTTGAAATTTCTTTGGGCATCATTCTGAAGTGTTTTAATTAATTCGCGGTTCAGTGACGGGGACGACCTGGTTGTGTGTGGTGAGTAAGATAATCACATTTCTTAGAGGACTTTCCTATAATTATACAAAAACTAGGGATATTATATTTACACGTAAATATATCTATAAACGTTCGTTAAAACCACTGTATTAATTATGGTGAAATGTAAAAATAATCTTAGAGAAAAAAGTGTTGGTGAGGTGACTCAAACGTAAGCATCTCAGGGAGAAAAACAATAACACAATATTTGCTGAATAAATATTACTATGTCTTTATGAATGTCTCTTTCAGCAGGGAAATTAAACCCGCCAGGTCTACTTTAAATTGCTAACATTATAATCACTTTACACTTTATTATGTCACTTCACAGTGACAGTATTAAAAAAATCGATACATTTATGTGAAGTATTTATAATATTAGGATTAATGAAAAAGAAAGCCAGTTTTTAGATATATTATTCGTATTGAATACGAAATAAAAATGGCAAACATTGGTATTAAGTTATTTGACTATTCAATATTTTATTTAACATTCGTTTCCAAGATCAGCCTGCATTTCTCACTCACACACACATATGTATATATAAAAAACCATAAACACCGTAATCAACCGGAAAGTCGGTTTGATAGATGATGGTAGAGTTCACCCAGTACTAAGCCCGACGGCGTGTGAAATTCATACATCAGGGTAGGGGGGCCAGTTCCTTTCCCTGTACCGGTTATGGTTTCCCAGGATGATTTTCGGGTACCAGATCTTCGGATACCAGATCAGATTTTTCAGGCTTGTATGGTGGAGCTGCAGGTGCTCAGAGAATTACCCGGGAATCGAATCAAGGACCCTCGGGTTAGTAGTCCAACGCTCTACCCCCTGGACTACCAAGACCCACATATGTATATATATATATATATATATATATATATATATATATATATATATATATATATATATACATGTAGAAATATATGTGTGTTTATAAATATAGCCATAAACCATAAACATAGTAATCACACCGATGGTCGGTGTAGTATGAGATGGTAGAGTCACCAAGTACTAAGCCCAACACGGCGTGTGAAATTCACACATCAGGGTAGGGGGGCCAGTTCCTTTCCCTGTGCCGGTTATGGTTCCCCAGGAAAATCTGGTACCCGAAAAATCACTTTAGCTTGGGTGGAGCTGCAGGTGCCCAGAGAGCCAGGAATCGAACCCGGGACTCTCCGGTCGGCAGTCCAACGCTCTACCTCCTGGACTACCGTAACCCACACACACACACACACACACACACACACACACACACATATATATATATATATATAATATATGTGTGTGTGTGTATGGTGTATCAGATTGTATAGGTAGATCACGTAATTGAATGTTAAATAAGAAATAATCTACACAAATTGCTTTTGACTAATTAACTAAATAACTAAAGGCATTTCTAACCCAGACACCCACCCACCACGACACACACACACACATATATATCTATATATATACATACATACATATATATTTATAGGTATACAAATAAGAATGCAGACAGATGATAGAAATGAATATAAAATAAGATATTAAAGAGACCAATAACTAGACCGTAGAGTAAACCGTTAATCATTAGCTTTGGGCATTTGGCGGGATTTGTAAAAATGTTAAACTCATCGGAAATATATATCGCCGAGAAATGGCTTTTGTTGGAGTAGATGGAAATCGTACTGATAAGACTGGGAAGTAAAAGCGACCGCGGTTACCCTGGGGACCATTCATCCAACCGTCGAAAGTTTTGAGGACGCTCCATAAATCCAACCCCGGAGACGCCGCGATGGAATTGAGGTAAATTGCGGGAACAGAGCGGCGGCAAAAGTCAGTTTCGCCTCTTCCGTAAACACAAATGTTTACCGACCGGGAGAATATGGCGGCAAGCATGCCTGCCATTTTAAAACTTGAGAGAGAGGGCTTAATACAACTCTGAGGCTGGCGGGATGGAAGAACGGGAGGTTGCGGAAGTCGCGGCCGGGAGGGACGAGGGAGCAAGACCGTGGGTGCACAATGGCTATTGCGGATGACAATTGTTTTGGGCAAGTTGCGAGGTTATAAAGGCCAGGGTAGGTGGAGGCGGGCGATGGAGGGAGGGAGTGATGCGGACGGAAGGAGGAGGGTGGCAGTGGCGGTTTTGTGGGCTGGTTTTGCGCGATGGAGAAGGGCCAAAATGGGGGAGGGTCTGTGTCGGGTGGGAAAAGGGAGAGGAGGGGACTACGGGGTCGAGGTGTGGGTCGAGACGTGGGTGGATAAAAAAAACGGAAAAGCGGGAATCGTCCTCGTTTCAGGATCGGCCAGAACGGGGAAGTCGGGCCCTGGCGGGGGGAGTTGGGGGCGTGGAGGGGACGAGGGAGGAAGGTAGGGGTGGGGTGGAGAGAGGCGCGAGATAGCCGCAGGAAGGAGGGACGGAACGGAAGGAGAGGCGAGGAGAGAATTTCTATTGGAAAGAAAGCCAAAACGGAAATAAGAGAATGTATGGCATTATGAAGGTGGTATTTGATGGGGAGGAAAGGGGAGGGGAGAGAGAGAGAGAAATGATGAATGAATAGTGGAAGGAATAATTGGGAACGCGTCGTAGAGGGAAAATTCGTGCATGGCGGAATGTGGGACGGCAGAGGGAATAGTTGACAGTGTTGGTGGTGAGTTGACAGTGTTGATATCAGAGGTAGAAAATGGTTGAAGGTCTTAGGTGGGAAAAAGGGATAAGGTGGACAGCCTAATGGATTTATTTCGTTAAGGCGTTATATCCCGCTCATTCCCATGTGTCAGTGTGGCCCTTATTAAGTTTTAGAAAATAGCAGAAAGTATTTATAATCTTTTCAATGCATTTCTTAGAAGTTCAGTTTCTACTCGTATATCACTGTACAATATGGACTTTGCGGCGAAAACAGGCCTAATTTTTGTCCATTGATAACAAACTGCCGTAGGTTGAATTATATCTCCCATTAATTTTTGAACTTTCCTGAGCGCTATATGACTTCAAATATTATAGATATGCCTTAAAATATTGGTAAAAGGTAATTAACTGTTCAATAAGATTACGGGCTGTTTTAAGAGTAGAAGACAATTTAAAATTGGAACCATATGGTATGCCGAAGAGCAAAATATTTTGCAGAGAGAAGTCGGGCATCGGCCGCCAGTCCATCGGCACGCTTAGTAACACTGAGTCGGGTCTTAATTTACGAAATAAAGATGGGAACTTGTAAATTATTTTTTAAATGTTTAATAATCAGAGCACCTAAAGGGTGATGATGGGCATGTAACATAATATCCTATGTGCTGGCACGATATTATCCTCTTCAACGAGGAAGAAATAATGGGTTGGATGAAATCGGGGTTTGGAGGAGATTGGAGGATGGGAGGATGGGCATGGCGGCATTCGGCGGATGTGGGTGTGAGGAAGTAAGTGGGTGGGGGGTGTGCGGACAGCGCGAAGGAGGGATAGAGGAGCAAACAAAGGAAAGAAACCGAGATGATGGAAGAAAGAGGGAGGCAGGGACGGCGAGAGGGAAATGGCAGCGTTGCGCAAAGAATTAGCGAGGAGGTGGAAGGGGTGGGGATTTGGAAGATGGCCGGAAAGCGGTGTGAAGGTATGCGAAGTGAAAGATTCGGCTTTCGAAGTGAGAGAGAGAAAGGCACACACACACACGCACACACAGGGGGGAGGAGTTAGGAGTTGGGGAGGAAAAGAGATGAGAGAGGCGATGGCCAAGGTTGGGTCGGAGGTGGGAGGCTTTTCCTTGGGAAAAGGGTTGTAGTTCGAAGGAAGGAATGGGAGATTTGAACGAAGGGGAGGGCGGAAGAGGAATAGAGGGAGAGAGATGGAAATCGGGGAAGAGTGCGGTAGGGCGGGGAGGGAAGGAGATATAAAGAGAATGCAGAAAGAGAGGAGAAGGGGCCTGGTGCGGTGGATCGGGCGGGGGAGGTTGTTGGGTGCGGGAAGGGAACTGGGGGGGGGGTTGAGAAGGGAATGCCGAGTCGTCGGATACGGCGCGGCAAATGTGGGAGGAGGGAGGCAGTGGCGGACGAGTGGGGGGCGGGGGAGGAGAAGGGGGACGAAGCGGAGGAGGCGGGAGAGGGGAGTCGCTGGATCGATCCCCCGGGTGCTGTGACTTACGGCCGCGATGACGCGGGTGCAGAGGGGGGAGTCTTGGAGGGCGGTGACGAGTGTGGGAGACGGGTGTGGCGAATTGCGGAGCGGGAGGAAGGAAGGAGTCGGTTCGGGGAGGAGGGGAAGGATGGTTGAAAGAAATGCTCCCATCTTTAAAAATCGTCTGCATAAGCACTTTAGCCTCTCCCTTTCCCTTTCCCTAGTCCCACTACCAAGTCTGTGTGCTTTCTCTCCCTGAGGGGTCTAATGGGAGGGAAACACATCGGCTTGCTTCCTAAAAATAAAGGGAACCAATGCGAGACATGGGGAGGAATATAATTTATTTCGTGCCTATACCACGTACTAAGAGATTGATGAGAATATGCCAAATATATCGAAGAATATTTTATATTCTTGGCGAAAGACGTCATTTCCATTATGTCAACCTGATTAGCTCCGAAATGGTCCATGCAATGCTTTTGTAATTGAGAAATCGCATGATTATGAGAATCACAATTTTTCATTGTGGTATTTGTAAGGAATCAATGAAATTTTAATTTTGGAATTGGTATGGAATCGGTGCTATCTTATGCGCGTACTCGAACGACTAATCAAAGTTAAGGCACTAAGCCTCATGGGGGAAAGAGTTTCGTGCCTTATAGTAGAATAATCATAATTTATAATAGTAGTTTACAAATAATATTCAGTTTGACAAAAAAATTTTTGATATAGGTTTTCTTCGGAAAATATTTTTACATTTCGATTAAGATTTAATACTTAGATAAAATATAGCTAAACATATTTGGTGAATTATGTATATAAATAAATAGATAAATAAATAAATAAATAAATATATATATATATATATATATATATATATATATGTGTGTGTGTGTATATATATACATTTATATATATATATATATATATAAATATATATATATATATATATATATATATATATATATATATATATATATATATATATATATATATAACTTTCTGGGACTGCCTTATTTGTATCCGCTCATCCGCTGATCGAGTATTCAACTTAAAACTTTCAATTTGAATTTTATCAAGTTATTCGAAAAATGAAAATCTTAATTTAATAAAATTGAAAAATTAAAACATTCCTTCATAACAAAAATCTGCAATTAAAATGAAAATTCGCTGAAAAGAATATACAGAAATTAAAAAGACCTCTTTAAAATATCGGCGAAACTTTATCTTGAATACAGTCTAAAACTCTCTTATAAATTAATTTACTCAGCGGTTACGGTATATGATGTGACCTTTGAGACTAGATCAATGAAAACATTACTTTGAAGGATGAATATGTCCCTTGCATTTATTTCTGACTCTAAGCATTCATAATATAATGCTATATTGTATTTTTTTTTAATTTCACCCAAGCTTTCAAATCTTATGTTTTGGAGTGACCTTTTTACACTAGGTGAAATATTTATGCAACTGTTGCTTATATTTAAAAGTTAAAACTAATGGAGCACTGTATAGCAAGGTCTTTCTTTAAATTGTATTATGTATTCTCTAGGATTGATTCATTAGATCCGAATATTGATTAAGTACATTATAAATACATCTTATCGATTAAGTACACACGATTGTACTTAAGCACGCCTAATATATAGTATGCCATGTGGTTATATCCAGATTGTATGCGAGAAAGAAACAGCTTGTGGTAGTTCAGTTAAGGTCGCATTGCTTAAATTTTAGGATATATATCGGTGTTCATATTCATTTTGGATTTTGAACTTCTCGGGCATCATCTCTATCCTAGTATTTCGCTGTGCTGTTTTTTTCAGTCTTCTAGGGTCAGTACAACTTTTGACTAACTAAAGGTGAATGAAAAGCAATTGAACGATATTGATAGGTTAATAAACCTTTGCCTGCATGCGAAAGGATATTTTGTATGAAAGCATAATTTAGAGCTGTACCATATTAAAACAAATTTACTATTTGTATGCTGAAATAATTTAACTTGCAGCGTCCAGATTCGTTCTCCTTTTTTTCTTCAGATTCATATTATACATATTATGGGGTTCATTTCTCGATAAAGGTTTGTTGCTTACGACTATACGTACATGTGAGGTTTCTTGTCAATGAAGTTCTTCCTGAATTTTTTTAATCCAGACGTTGGAACACGATGGGAATGAAAGAATTTAATTTATGAGGGACCATTGTGCATAAATCCAAGCAAGGATTCGCATATGCAGACGATATAGAACTAATTGCACGAAATGTGAATGACCTAAAAGAAATGTGGGACATTTTAGAAAACACTGGTAAAGAAGTGGAGATGAAGATTAGTGAAGAGAAAACCAAATAATTGAAAATGCCAGCTTCTCAGAACAAGCAGGACCTGCAAATCGTAATAATTGGGAATTATGAGTTTGAGGGTGTCAAGCAGTTTACCTAACTAGGAGTCAGAGTAAACAGTGAAAATAAGATATCCACGGAGATCAACCAAAGGCTAATAGAAGGTAACAAGGCATATTTTGCAAATGTAATACTCCTCAAATCAATGTCACTATCAAGGAATACAAAACTGATGATCTATTAAAACGCTTATTAGACCCGTTGGAACTTATGGAGCTGAGACATGGGCATTAACAAGTCATGATGAAGAAACCCTTAAAAAATTTGAAATAAAAATCATAAGGAGAATCTATGGCCCAGTTAAAGAAGGAGAAAGACGGAGAATAAGAGTGAACATGGGGATATGTTGAGTTACTGGAAGGGATGGGCATAGTTAGATTCGCCAAGTCACTGCGGCTGGCATGGTTGGGCCATGTAGAAAGGATGGAAAATGACAAAATGCCCAAACTGATGCTTAATAGCAAGATGGAAGGGGTCAGATGAAGAGGTAGATCAAGAAAGAGATGGCTTTAGGATGTTGAGGATGGTTTGAAGGCAAAGGAAGTTACAAGATGGAAGGAAAAACCAAGAACAAGAAGTGCATGGAGGCATGTCATAGAGGAAGCAAAGGCCCACACCAGGCTGTAGACCTGCAGATGATGATATTGGAACACGTATAATGCTATAAATTTTAGAAATAAATTGAAAATTCCAAGATGATTTAAACATATATCATTTATCATGGGAATATATTAAAATATGTACCCTTTGCATTTTGGTCGCAGAGATGTAGGTCCGGTAACACACGTAGCTTGCTTTGACGGGATTTGTGTTTTTCTTGGACTCTCTAAACCATATTAGGTGTTTCGTGAGCTTGGGGCAGGGGAAGTGAGGCGTTATTGCAGTGAGTAGTATTTGGTATCAATTAACTGTTGGAATGTTTCGGCTGTCACATTGTCACCATTAAGTTATATTTTCTAGTACTGTGGCAAATAACCATAATGAGGAGGATTATTTATATTGGTCTGTTCGGCAATGTATTTGACCTTGGACTCCTCATCTCAGTTCATCCCACCTACTTTCTACACAATTTTTGACCAAATTTCAACCATTTTTAGACAAAATAACGCCCTCAGTTTTAACGTTAAACTTAAGCAATTTTATTTACTTATACAATATATTAACTAATATATACAATATATTAACTAATGCACGGAATCTTCTTTCTTCCAATGTCTCCTAAAGCTATACTTTAAGTAATACTATAACGTTTTCTGTTCATATGTAAAAAGTTTTCACAAAAAGAAAAAGTTTCGTCAGCATAAATTTCAATCCCTAAATTTAAGCTGTCTGTGTAGGATCTCAAATACCTTCGGGTATCATTTTAAGCTCGAAGGGATATGCAAACTGGAAATCGTGATATATTATGTAGTTACTAAACGCTCCTATTTCCCTCGAATATTTTAGTGGTGTATGTGTATAAATTATGAATTCAAATAGCAGAAATATAGATGTAAACATTTGCTCATTCTCACGTTATTATTCAGATTACATACAAAATGGAGAATTTCGCCCTTTCAACGTTATTCACGCTGCATTATGATGATATGTTGGTCGTTCAATAAATGTTAGGAATAAATAGATTAAATAATTATTTTGGGTGCATAACTTTTATTTTTGGCATAATATTTTAGTATCTCAACTCACTTTTCCCAGCATTACTTCAACATTTTTAATCCGACCAAAAAGTAAGATTTTCAAAATAGGTATCAGTGTGGGTGATGACCTCCTTGTTCGGTGTGAAATGTTTGCCGCCGAGTCATTTTTTCAAATAAAAAAAATCACTGGCGGACAAATCTGGTAAATACGCTGGATGTTGTAATAATTCGAACTTAATTCCATATATATTGCCATCAAAACTTCACAGATATGCACTGTGCAGCGTCTTAATTGAAGAGAATTTTTTTCTTTGCCAAATGAAGATTTTTTTAGAAATCATATATTAAAATCTTAAATTATTTTAATTAAAATATTAAAGGATGATATTATTCTTCGATTAAAATCTTCCTTCAAAATGATGCACCTGTGCATCGTCTTAATGGAAGAGAATTTTTTTCTTGGCCAAATAAAGATATTTTTCCTAGATTTCTTTGCTCAATCGATACAATAAGGGCGCATAATACTCTCCATTTATTTGGTGTATTTTTTGCAAGAAATTGATGCATTTCATTCCTTTTGTATTAAAAAAAAAACGAAGCCATAACTTAGTCCTAGCCAATTTCATCGTCTTCGCCTCATTCGGTTTTGATTCGCATTTAGAAACCCACTGTTTCGATTGTTCCTTTGTTTTTGGAGTTAGGTATTCGTCGCACTTACATATGGGTACAGAAACTCGTCAGCATTTCTACTGAGAAGCGCCAAACCAGCTTCTGAATCGAACACACGAATGCGTTTATTCTCCTCAGAGAGCAAACGCAGCACCCATTTTGCCCAGATTTTTTCTCTCACTCAATATTTCGTGTAAAATTTAAAACATTCCCTTGTAAAATGCCTTTGACCTCAACTGTTTCGCAAATTTTGATTTTCATTCAGTAAAAATGATATGGTGGATTTTTTAATTTCCTTTTGGAGGAAGTTATTCCACTGAACGTCCCAAAAGATGTTTATCATTTCTGGATGTTCGGCCACCTTTAAACACATTTATTCGATGTAAAACAGGAGCAGATGTTCCGTGAGCTTTATCTTACTCGAATTTGATTTATTATGGCGTCTATTTTTTGCAATAAAATTATTTAATCAATGCACGAAACTAATTTTTCAATTCTTCTAAATTAACAACAGTTTTTTGGTTTAATCGACTATTAAAATGAAATCATACGATGAGTATAGCTGCAACTTTAACAACAGGTTAGTGAGAATGTGGCTTACTAAAAGCAATCCTTTTCCGGTTCTGCGGACATTATCTCTTGGCTTTTCTAATGAGTGATTGAATGACCCAAGCAGCTCTTTCCAGCCATATCAAAGTCTTGCAAAATTTTGGTTTCTAGATGAATAAACTATTTCTAATTGTTCTGAATTGTTAATTTTAGAAGTTATCTCTGGTATGTTTGTTTAAATATAAATTAAAGTCTTAAGAATTTGAAACTTATAAGTTGGCTCTGAAATGTATTCTCTCACTCTCTAATCGGTCCATTTTTCTTGATCCCTCCCCGTTTTAAAAAATAGGGAGGTACATACCTGTAGACGAATATAATGAATTAATGGTTCAACATTTCCGTGTTAAACTTTACACTATAGTTCAATAATTAGAATATAGAAGGGAAAATATCTATCCCAATAATTTGAATGCAAGAATGCTGCATCATTCAATGTATCAGGCATTTTATCAGGAATATTTGCAGTGATTATTGTTATACATCCTGTATATAGCTAAAATTATTTATTATCTTTTCTCACTCCCTTCACTTGAGGAGAGAAATAAGTAGCCTCCATAATTATTTAGTACCACTTCAAAGATTAACATGCATGTAAAGTACAGTATATACTTAATTGCATCAATATACCGCGAATACATATATCCAACCGGCATTTATGGACTAAAATATAAAAAGTGAAGCTTTAAACTATCTAAAAACAATAAAGATTTCAATACAATAAGGTTCTGTCCTGCTCTTCTGACGCAGGACTAAGGAATTTATCTTTGTTGAGCAAAAAGTATCAATACATTCTGTCATACTGGTGAACTGTGAAATATAATATCTCGTCAATATTGCTTGAGAGAAATGTCAATTAAAGGGAAAGAATGAATTTCTATCCAGCGTCACGGAAGATTTTAAAATATGCCTCTCCTTTCTGCATCTTACTTTTTACATTGAATCAGTATCACTTCAAATTTTCTTCGTGATATCGCTTTAATCGCTGCACTGAAATCGAACCGAACACATGTGGATAATGACAAATATCCTCGGATGTCATTCGCAAGGGAAGTACTCGAAGTAATATTTTTCGCCAGTCCATCGTTTGCCGTCATAAAAACGTCGCTACATTTTGCACTGGAGTGAGTGTTGATTTGTCCTCACTTGCTGCCACGAGCCAGATATTTCCAATTGGAAAGCGCCTTCAGAAATAACCAACCGATCAGTGTTCTGCGATCGAGCCATCTCTCTCCTCTTGAGGTTTTCCCTTCACCGGCGTGGAACGGTGCGACGAGGGCGGGCGAGAGGGAGGCAAACTACTCACAAAATCATTTAAATGGAAAGGATGAAATATTAATTTCTTTGGAGTTTCCCATCCGCAGGAGAGGATCTGCCGAAGGGCGGATGGCGGGTGAGGAGTATTGTGGTGTGCGGGAGAGCTGCGTCGACGAGGGTGGGAAGTTGAAAACGGGTGGTTTGAAGGGAGAGGAGGGTGGAACAAAGGGGTGGAGAACGGGAGGAGCGATCTCTGGAGGGCGGAAAGAAACTTCACGGCGAGGAAATTAAGAAAACATGAATACAACGGTTCACTTTGAAATTGACAAACTCATGGGAAAGTTTTTAAGACTGGATTTATTTAAGAAATAATGGGGGATGATGGGAAGGCAAAAATAAATTAAAAAATAAAAAGAACCTTAAACGGTACGCGCGGTTTTTTAATGGTTTTTCTTATTTTGGCCATTAAAAGGGAGAGTTGAGCAATTAGGGTAGCTATCTGATCCCTTCGATCCAAATCACCCACTAAAGCGGAGAAAAAATTATTTGATTTATGAGGGCCGCTTTCGAATTTTACGCTGAGGATGAAATTCAATTGCTCTAGAGATTATTAGCAGACAGTTAAGAGAGCCTGTAGCATGCTCTTATTTCAACGGATTATACAGCTAATGGACAAATGAAGAGCTGTTAAAGGGATCTTTTCCTGCACTCCATCACATTGAAACCATTATACTCGAATTAGGTTTCTTGGACCGCCTGCGTCATATAATTAAGTTTGAAATGAAGAGTTTGCAAACTAAATGACCATCAAAATTAACGCAAAGGACCTCCATTACAAATACTAGAACATATTTGACGGTTTATTTATTAAGAGAAAATAATTTGGGAGAATGAAGTCCGAACTATCAAAGTATCAGTACTTGAGTTTTCTGAACTACATACTTCAAGTGTAAATTTACATACTTGAGAGGAATGTGCTAGCAGCCAAATATCTTATTCTTGTTTCTCGAGACGAAAGGTTTTGAAAGATTGCTCTGAGAGACGTAAGAACGAGTAAATATGAAATGGTTATGGTGGGTTTCACTGCCGAAAACAGCCTGTAATAACGTAATTTCAGTGGACATCCTCTTAGAGATTTCTCTGAGGTCAATATTGGATATAAAGACAAATGCCTCGGTGTATGTCAATAGGGGAAACTTGCAATTTTACCCTGCGAAACGATTCTTTGAATGACCTTTTAAGATGAAATTTTTGACACTTTCAAAAACACCTCTTCGTCCTTCGTTTTCTATTTCCGCCTCCAAATTATATCCTTGTTTCTGATTCTCATTTTGAGATTATTCACCAACAAATTTGTTTTATGCGTGTAACGATAGGAAAACTTATTTCTACTGTGTTCGGACATCAGAATGACGTTCTCGGAGAACTTTGTCTCTCTTACGATTTCTTTCACCAATTATGGACTGCGGAATGGAAAACTAGATGGAAAAGAAAGAAAGTAATACAAGATGAGCAGCCACTTGGGACGAGGGGAGTAGAAGGGTGAATAAATGGGAAAAGAGTTCGAGGAAGCGGTGATGTTGAAGAGTAGACTGTATAAGGCCTGTCCCAGGAATTTTTGTCAGGGGCTAAATTAGAACTTAACCACGGAGAAACAAGGAGACCACCTGAGTATACGAAAAATATTGATTGGGGATATTAAGATTTCGCGTCCATTTCCTATGAAAACTTTTTCATATTTTAGAATGCATAAGATTATAGTTATTAATTTTGCATCACTCCGAAAACAGCACTTTGGCCTTTACATCGGTTTTTTAAACAATTAACCTATAGAAGAAACAATAGAGACAATTACAAACACCCAAGCCCTAGAAAGGAATGGATAAAGATGGGGAAAACCCACCTAAATGGGAACTGAACCCGTGAAATCTGCGTTGGCAGAAGAGAAGTTAACTCACCGCCACCGGGACCAACGAAATATCTTTTATATATAACAGACATAAGATTGTGATAAAACAAAAGATTTAAAAATGACCTTGAGCTTACAATATTTCCGCGCTATCAATTTAGTTACGTGTTTATGCCTACACTGTACACCTCTGATGGAATATATTAGCTTTCTTTTTTATGAGTGGACGTTAACAATTTAAAGACATACAATTTTAATTTTAATAGACGGTCCAAAAATCATCTGGCTGGATTGGCCTGCCGACAATACAAATTCGCCACCATAGGTAAATTCTATGAGTCTCCTCTTGTCTGTTGATTTCGGGGGTTGAACAATTGTCATTATACGAGAAAGTTTGAAAAATATATTTCACTAAGCAAGCCTCAGTTTCATTTTGGGCTTAAATTACAGGTAATATGGGGTAAGAGATGAGAGGGTATCCGAGAAGTTGACAAACCTTTTGGTTGAACTTGATCAAAGTCCACCGTGCTTAATATTTATATCACACGAAAGAAATAATTGACATAACTTATCTCACGACTCAACTATAGGATTATAAATAAGGCCAATATGAAAGGTGGATGCATGGCATCTCCTTGTGGATAAAATAAAACTTGCGCTTTTTGGAATTCTACTTCGAACACGGAGCAGGCATCCACTCATTGCCTTAATTCCCTCATTCTTCCTTATTGCGGGGTGAGTTGGGAGGAATGGAAGGATAGGCGGTCAAATTTTGTGGAATAGAAATGAGGTCAAACATGTTGCCTTTTTACTCATCACAATGGAATTTTGCGATGAAATGAAGCGAGGAAAAAAACGGAAAAGAAGAGAGAGCAGGAAAAAAGTCAAAGCAAATAAACTCGGTAGAAACTCGGGTTGGGGGCGGGGGGTGGTAGCTATTTGTTGGGAATGAAGGAGCGAGAAAAGGGGGTTTACCGGCTCGCGAGATGAAGAGAAAAGTGGCGTGGAAAAGGGTATGAGCGTATGCTAAAGTGAATTATTTTATGTAAAATGTAGGAAAGAGAGTAATAGATACTGAGGTTGAGAGAGAGAAAGGGGGGCGGAGAGGGAAAGCATAGATATGTAGGGAAGAGGGTGCTTCGGAAAATGAACGGAATGAACGGCAATATTTATCTTGTTTTGGAGCTAAGTCCCCTAAGCGAAGAAGTCAAATACACGCTTCAAGCCGAGAACAATGGCGGTCAAATGGAGCATATCAAAATTTGGCCGGAGTTCGGAGCGAGAACGAATGGCGAGTATTCAGACTTACAAAGAGAAATGTAAACGTTGCTCAGCATGCCCAAATAAATGTAAACAAACGATGGGTAATTAAAAACAAACAAGAAATTATGAGCGAGAATATATTGCAGAATTGTCGAAAAGAATAGTTAAAAAATTGGTCGTACGTAAAATTGTTTTAGTGAGATGTTGTAATATATGGTAATGTTGATCTCCGGTTCAGTATCTTGTGTACTAGTCACGGAACATAGTATTAAAATAAGAAAAAAAGAATAGTATGATATGATTTTATTTATTTCAGCTGCATTTTACCATTTAAACGTGAGTCTTTCTTGAAATCTTATCGATTGAATCGGCCGTCGCATGGGGCGTTAAACTGCGGACCTCTTGGAGTCTTTCGTTTATTTATTTATATATATTTAGTTATATATATTTATTTATATATACCCTGTAAGCCACGGCCAGGGTATGTGGCAGGGGGGAATACAAGTCACAATAATTTTACCCGAACATGACCATACCGCGGTTAAACAATATTATCATGATCCCCTATTGTTCGTGGAAAAAATGACATCTTAAATCTATCTGGTGTGCTTTTAAGTGAATATCCCTCTAATTTTACTAGCATGATCTCTCCAGTCGAAGTACGATGGGGTAATAATAAATTTTCAACATCACTACTAAAGAGACCTTACAATTTATGCAAGGGCTTAAATCTCTAATTTAACCTTCGCTCATGGAGAGATTCCCAGCCTAGCTGTTTTAATATTTTGGATACGATACTAAGTTTTTCATTCCAACGTTTTACAAATCTAGCTCCTCTTCGCTGCAAGCGATCCAATTCGGTAATTATTCCAACTTCGTGAGGTACCCATGTACGAGTACTTGCAGCATACGAGGTCTGTTCAAAAAGTATTGCGACTTTTGTGTTTTTTCAAAAATTATTTATTTACTCATGAATATCTATTTTGTCCCCTTCAAAGTAATCCCCATTAGATATAAGAGACTTGTGCCAACGTTTTTTCCAAAGCACTTAAAAAATGATTTATTTTTTGTGATCTTATCCAGCTCCCTCTTCGATACAGCCTTTTTGTCGTCAATCGTAGCGTAGCGTTCATGGACATCTTCAGTTTCTGGAACAACAAAAAGTCACAGGGGCCAGGTCTGGAGAATACGGTGGCTGCGGCATCATTAGTGTGTCACTTTTGGCCAAAAATTCGCGCGCAAGAAACAATGTGAGCAGGGGCGTTGTGATGGTGCATAAGCCAATTTTTGTTCTTCCACATATCCAGACATTTGTGGCGGATTTCTTCGCGAGAATTACGCACAACTTGCAGGTAATATTCCTTATTTACCATTCTACCTGTGGCAAGAACTCATGATGCACCACGCCCCTGCAATCAAAGAAAACTGCAAGCAAAAGGTTCACAATCGACCAAACTTAGCGCGCTTTTTTCGGTCTTGGCTCGTGCTGCAGCTTCCATTGGGATGATTGAGCTTTAATTTCCACGTAGTTCATAAACATAAACACATGATTCGTCACCAGTTATGAACCTCTGGAGCAAATTTGGGTCGTCGTAGACAGAGTCCAACCCGTCATTAGCATTGTTAATGCGTTGCTGTTTTTGGTCGAAATTGACCAATTTTTATACGAATTTAGCGGTGACCCGTGGCATGCCCAAATAAGACCTAACCAAGGAAAGATAACATTTCTCTTTGACCCTTTCATCACATTTATCATGTATTCTTCTAACATATCCTAATTTTTTGTTTTCTTGTCCACATATTTCCCGTATATATTTCACCCAAGAGATCGTGAGTTAGGGTAACGCCTAGGTATTTAATTGAGTATACACATTCCATTTCGGTGTTCCAAATGCAGTAGGACTTGGGTTGGGAATCGCTCTTTTTCCAAAAATGTATGACTATGCACTTTTTTAAGTTTACTTCTAAATGGCAAGTGTTGCACTAAGGTCGTATAGCATTAAGGTGGGGAATCGAGATGGTGCGGGGGCTAACGTACTGGCTTCCCACCCTGAGGGCGCGGGTTCAAATCCCGGCAGTGTTGAATATTTTTCAGAGGTATCTCGATCCCTACTTGAGGTGCTTTGTGGAGGGCACTTTGAGGGAGTACGCCGTCTGTCGGATGGGACGTTAAACTGCGGACCCCTTGGCGCCTTTCGTAAAGAGTAGGCTAATGCCGACGCCGGGTTTCTCTCCACCCTTCATCCTTTCCTGTCCATCCCCTATGGCGCAAATGAACTTAGCTGTCTGTCGCTCGTCCCCTCAAAACTACTACTACTACTAGCATTAAGGTCACCTGACAAAGCCGCTGCGCCCTGAGAACCACGGATAACGCGGTAAACCACCGTATCGTCGGCGAATATACGCATCTTTCTTGTGACTACGGAGTCAATGTCGTTAATGTAAAGTAGGAATAAAAGAAGTCCGATGGAACTTTCCTTGGGAACACCTAAAGTAACATTTACGCCATTTGAGCTAACTCAATCTATCGCTGCTTTTTGAACCCGACCATTGAAAAATTCTTTAATCCAACCATGGACATTTTTATCTATGCCATATGCTAGTAGTTTACTATGAGATACTTTGTCGAAGGCTTTCTTATAATCTAGAGAAATCGCGTCCACTGGAGCATTGATCTTTCCCGAAATAGGAATATCATGAGCAAAAGGCGCAAGTTGAGTCTCTCAGGTTCTTCCTTTTTCGAAAACAGTGCTGATTTTTCATTATAACTTCCGATTATCGATGTGTCTCACAATCGAACCAGCAAATACATAGATGTTCCATAACCTTGCACGAAATGGATGTGAGGGAAATAGGTCGGTATATTTAGTTCAATAGTTTCAGCCTCAACTTTGTGGAAGTTCATTTTAATAAATGAAAAAGAAACACTTTGTTCCAATCCACCACTTTATTACAGGTACGACTAGTTTCGACGCTACGGCGTCATCCTCAGGTACCAGTGGATGTACCTGAGGATGACGCCGTAGCGTCGAAACTAGTCGTACCTGTAATAAAGTGGTGGATTGGAACAAAGTGTTTCTTTTTCATTTATTAGGTCGGTATATATTCAGTTCCTCCTTATCTCTGTTTTTAAATATTGGTATAATGTTAGACGTTTTCCAATCCCTGGGAACCTAGTGATCTACCAGCGACTTCTTTAATTTTGTTGTTAGATAAGGCGCAATTTTCGAAGCTAGATCCTTAAATATACGAAAGGGTATTTAATTGGGCCCGGAGTATTAATTAGACTTAATATATTTCATCAAACGTCCTATTCCAATATATGAGATCTCAATTTTGGGCAAAGGTTGATCGGCGCGATTTGGTATGCTATCAGGAGTATTCTGTGAGATATTATTGAAGACTTTTATTGAAGGAATTTAATAAGTTAGCCTTTTCCAAACTGCTGGTTACTCCTTTGCATTTATAATTTTTTAGTGAATAGACACTGGCCTTATTTCCCTGAACTTCTGTAACGCTTGACCGCTATGCTTATAGATTCTATTTCAAATTTTCCGAAATCCTTCTCCTTTTGAATTCACCTAATACTTCCCAAAATTCATTCTTGGCATTCGCCCTAGATATCTTATAACCATGAGTGATCTCATTCTTTATGTCGCTAGAGATATCATCCCTACTAATTTGTCATCTTAGCGTGACATAATGGCGTAATACCCTTCTAATATCCATCTAGGTTCCGTGTTATCTTTGATAAATTTACTGGGAATTAACTTGTTGACTGCTGAGCCCGTGGCCTCAAGGAAGTGATTCCACATATCCTCAGTATTTCGGTGATTACTATCTTTCTTAAAACCAGCAAATTGTTTCTCTGGCACGCACTTTAGGCCATTGTAGTTTCCTTCTTTAAACAAGTAAATTTTCCTTTTAGCCTTCTTATTTCGGACCCATTGTGCGAAACCTTAGCATTTACTGCCCTGTGATCAGTAAATACTTTTACAGTTTCTATAATTAAAGACGTTTTCGCGAATATCCGTTGCTAACTCATCCATAATATTATCTTCCCTAGTTGGTGAAGTGACAAAATAATTCAATGAGTTCAACGAAAAAGAATTCAATAGCAGACTCGCAGATATCTTTGTCTTTACCGCCCGTTTTAAAAATATATGTGCTCCAGTCAATAGATGGGACATTTAAATCTACACAGATTATTCCGTCACGATCATTGTGTTGGGATAAGAAACCTTTTATCTGCTGATTTAATTCTAGTATTGAATTGTCTCTATCGACTGGCGATCAATGAAATGGGCATACATAGATTCTTTTGGATTGAGGATTTTTAATTGAGCACCAAACGCTTTCCAAACGCTTGGAATTACCTCAGCCCTGCTGACGTAAGAATTTTTAACTGCAACAAAGATACCAACCAAAATTCTATTTGTTCTGTCATTTCTGTAAATGGAAAAGGGTTTTGGGAAAATTTCACCGGAGGCAGTCTGCATCTGTGCTTAGAATAAGGTAATGACCTTGTGCGACTTTGTTTTTTAAACTTCGGCAATCCACTACTAATTCAGATAATATTCTCTTGACATTACGGTTTCTTGAATTTTTAATATGGATCGTCTTTCTATTAATATTGGATCCTATTGCATGCTATCTGATTGGTGTTATATGAACTATTACTAGCACTGAAACTCGCTTTATTTAAAGATACATAATTTGGCTAAGAAGACTTTAGAGACCCACTAATTGACCTACACGCTGACGTTAACTTTAATCTAAAAAAGCCCCGTATTGCTCGAATATCCCTTGAGATTTTAGTAGGCTAATGCCAACACCGGGTTTCTCTCCTCCCTCCACCCTTTCCCATCCATCCTAAATGACGTAAGTGACTTTAGCTGCCGGTCGCCTGCCCTAAAAACTGCTGACCCATCGATTTAAGGTAAGAATGTATGATTCAAATGAATCAAGTTCGTTTCCTCAAAGAGAATTCAAGGTTTGCAGTTGACTTGGATGAGATTTACAAAATTAAAATAATGCAAACTATGAAATAAAAATAAATAAGAAACCATTATTCGCCAAGACTTAATTTCGCTTAAACGCTTTCTGTCATAGGAGACAAACTTAACACGTCGCACCACATTTATGGCAACTCAGTAGATTATTAACAAAGCCACTGTAGTATATGCCCCTAAAAGCACGAAATCGTGCTCTTTAATAACGGTAGTGTATGAATTGACCGCAAAGTACATAGTAAAGTCCATTATTCCTAGCAATTGGTTAAATGATGCAATAGATGGACGGAGACACTCAGAGATCCCAAAGCGATTTTGTGGCAGTCTATTTGTCTATTTGAAGATAAACTGCTCCTTGTCATACACATATTGTGACTGAAACCATGCGGGAGAAATGACTGCATATAATATTTGTAATGATATATTTCTTTGATTGCCATTTTAGAGGAGTTTGCGTATAAACTTTTGACCGAAATTTCGACCGAATTCTCATTTTTGTGGCAAAAATGAGAATTCATATTAATTGAGTATTCATGTTCATTCATCAATATGGTACACAAAATTGATCCTTGAGAATTTGAAGCAACATAATTAAATAAAAAATAATCTAACACTAATGAGGAGTCCATAACCAGTTAGCCTCCATCTACTTTTTTCAAATTTTTACCTAAACTAGGCCATTAGGCCTGTTTTCCATTCTTAGGGCCTTCTGGATGAAATTGTAGTATAAACATCATGTTTAATGCGTGTATAGAGACACGCTGCACAAAAATTGCTCTACTTAATTATTTAGCAACCCATTTGGCAACACTCTATCTTGAATAATCTATAATTACTTGCTCTGTTATAATTTTCAAGTAACAAATGTTGCTGTAGAGCATGTTTTTTGTTCCCACTTCACCTCTCTTAAATAACGCCCTTTGAATTTTTATTATTATTAAAAATACACATGTGCTGATAGACATTGTCAGGTGGCACACAAGTCCCAAATAATTGCAAAAGATAATACATAAAACTAGACTTCAAAACACAAATCTCTTTAACAAAACAAGTGAATCCCCATCCCATTTACAACCATTTATCAGCAAGAAAAAAAAAGATAAATAAAAAAAAAATTAAGCTATTACATATAATACCATACACCACACATCAATCAAATTATTACATATATGCCTTACATCTATTCTTAAAAGTATACACTCTGTTAGGAAAGGGCTCGAATATTTTTGCAGGTAAAGTGTTCCACTCAACAATTGTTCTATTTAGAAAAGAAAATTTTTTTTTATTTGTTCTCTGTGCCCGGCATTTTATCTTAAATTTGTGATCATTTCTGCCTGTAAAATTTGGGTTCCCCGCCTCTTTCCTAAGATCTGCCCAAGCTTTCTCCCCCTTCAAAATTCGGAACATTCCACAAAGTCTGCTTACTTTTCTTCTAGATTCTAGAGGTTCCCAGCCCAGCGTTTCTAGCATGTCAGACACACTCTCCATCCTCCCATGCTTCCCCGGTACATATCGGGCAGCCTTTCTTTGCACCTTTTCCAGTTTTTTAATATGACCTTCTTCATGAGGGTCCCATACAAGAGAAGCGTACTCTAAAATTGGCCTTACTAGGGTCTGATAAGCCTTCTCCTTGGTTGCTCTAACGCTCCCTTTGAGGTTTCTCATTACCCAATGAAGAGTTTTGAAAGCTTTCTTATAGATGCACTCCACATTTAGCCCTCACCCTAAGTCCTTAGTTAAATATACACCTAAGTATTTGACAGTATCACTTCTAGGAATGACATTTTCTGAGAATTTATATTCCCTATTGTTTCCAATTACCTTATTGCTAAAAGTGATTGATTTGCATTTGTTAACATTAATATCCATCCCATTTTTTGTCACCCAATCTGCCATTTTATTAATGTCCCTTTGAAGTTTGTCACGGTCTCTGTCATTTTCGACTTTCCTGTAGATAATACAGTCGTCTGCAAAAAGTCTTATCTGAGAATTAATATTTATTGGGAGATCATTTATATATATTAAAAACAAGAGCGGGCCAAGTACGCTTCCTTGTGGGACTCCCGATGTTACCCTTGCTTTTTCAGAATACACTTCTCCTAATTTGACCCTTTGTGTTCGACCTTCCATGAAATTTCTGACCCAAGAGATTACTCTTCCATCTGTGTGTAGTGGCAATTGGCCCATCTTAAGCATTAAGAGATCGTGGTCAACTTTGTCAAAGGCTTTTGACAGGTCGACTATTATAGCATCCACCTCTATTCCCGCATCCATAGAGTCGAACATTTCTTGGCAGAACCCTAATAGCTGAGTTTCGCAAGAGTGCCCTTTTCTAAAACCGTATTGGCGACTATACAACCAATTCTCACTCTCCCACAAGTCCCAGAGATAATCAGCCATTATCTTTTCTAATAGCTTGCATACAACTGATGTCAAGCTTACCGGTCTATAATTATCAACTAGTGCCTTATCTCCTCCTTTGAAAATTGGCGTAACATATGCCTCCTTCCAATCATTTGGCAGGGCATTATTGTTTAAGGTAACATTGAATAAATGATTTATATAATTTGAAACTACACTACCGCCCAATTTAAGCAAGTCAATTGAGATACCATCTGGCCCTTTTGATTTATTTGCCCTCATTTTCATAATTTTTTTATAAATTTCTGCGCTGGTCGTTTTAATACTTTTGGTATTTAATATTTTTTCGCCTCCTTGTTGACTCAGAGATGAATCTACAGGATCCTTTTTATTTACCATAACCTTAAATACACTTGCATACCAATTATTAAACGCATTAGCCTTTTCCTTATCGTCAACGATTAGTGTTCCATCCTCTTTTTTTAAAGCTGCTATGTTTTCCCTGTTGTCTTTCCTCCTCCGGAGGTACTTGTAAACTTTATTTCCATTATTTATCCCGATTATTTTCTGTAGAAAACTATCTTTTGCTATTTTCTTTTCTCTATTTAATTCACGAACTAATTTTTTGTAAATTATGAGCCATTCCGAGCTCTCGTTCCGTTTTTTGTGAATCACTCTCAGTTTTTTCTTCAAGGATCTAATTTTGCGGTTGTAGAACTCTGGATCAGTATTTTCTTTAAGAATTTTTTTCGGGACAAATTTATTTAATCCCTCCTCCATTATCCCCTTAAATGTTTTCCAGATTTCTCCTACATTCTGCCCACCATTTACCCATTCCGAATACTTTTCCCTTAAAAAGGTCTGGAACCCTTCCCTATCACCACGTTTATATTGCCAAACTATCTTTTTGTTTACTAGCCCCTTATACTGAGCCCTCTCCCAGTTTAGATACATACGCACAGCTGAATGGTCACTTATTCCCGGAAGGACATCGACTTCCCCTACCCACTTTTTCGGTCTCACAAGTATGACGTCGAGGATGTTTCCCCCGCGCGTGGGTTTTTCCACCATCTGTACAAAACCCTCCTCGTTTACAAGACGACTAACGATTTCTTGGGCCTTCCCACCCCCCACCGTGACCTCGTCTGCCGACCATTGAATACCTGGAAGGTTCAAGTCCCCCGCTATGAGGGTGTGATCCTCAGGGTTAGCCGAGCATATGTCTGCTAATACCTCGACTGCGTACATCCCTTCGTTGGGGCTTCTGTACATAGCAACTATTTTTAAAATTTTTTACCAGTTGATGGTGGATTGAGCCGCCAAATTAGGAATTAAAAAGCGTACAGTTAGTTTGCTCAACCACTTATAAATGGGGTTCGGTTAATTGATATTGGCATTATTAATTTCCGGTTCATATAGTTTCATCTCTTTAACAATTCTCTGTTTTCCGTCTGTTTATTTAGGTACATAATAATTTATCCTCAAAGCATAAAATATATAAATATATACCAAAGTTTAAGAAAAGCATTATTCAGTAGCGATTTTCTGGTGAACAGACGAAAATAAATCGCAAAATCAAATTCAAGGCCTTCATAATTTTCCAGTTATCAATGTAGCGATTTTCTTTATCCTTTAGTCCTCCAAAATGAAAGTTTACACCAAGAAAATCCCTTAAGAATTTTAATCTAGATCAGAAATTTGTAACCTGCTTTAAAAATGTCATCATTTAAATTTTTAAACAAGCAATATAGTAATATATAATGATATGTCGTTTGGAAACAGAAAGGCGTACTGGAAAACACCCTGGGTGAACTGTAAAGTATCTCGAATTTATCTTATAAGCATTATTTACTTAAATTAATAGATTCAGACGCAGTAAAATATAGAAAAACTGTGGTGCCCTGTATTAATAATCTACATTTATCAATTTCCAGCAAAAAGTGCAAATTATAGTCTCATACTCCTTGATCAAAAATTTCCCGGAATTTATTCAGAAAATTAAAAATACAAGTTTATTCATCTAAATCTATATTGTCCCCTTCAAAGTAATCCCCATCGACTGCAACACACTTATGCCAGCGCTTGATCCAATCCTCGAAACATTTTTTATATTCGGTTTTCGGTATGTCCATCAATGCTTCCTGCGATTTTTCCATTACTTCCTCTCGGCTGCTAAAACGCGTTCCCCGTAATGGTTTTTAACTCGATTGAACAGAAAGAAGTCACAGGGAGCCAAATCAGGTGAATTCGGTGGCTGTTGGATGGTATTTGTTGCATTTTTCGTCAAAAAATTACGAATAATGATAGCACTGTGCGACGGTGCGTTATCATGGTGCAAAATCCACGAGTTTTCTGCCCACATTTCTGGTCTCTTTCGGCGAATTGCTTCACGCAAACGTCTCATAACGCCCAAATAATACTCTTTGTTTACTGTCTGGCCTTCTGGCAAAAATTCATGATGCACTACACCGTTGTAATCCATGAAAACCGTCAGCATTGCCTTCTTTTTTGACTGAAAACGACGTGGTTTTTTTGGTCTCGGCTCATTTGGTGAACGCCATTCACTTGCCTGATGTCTGGATTGCGTGTCGTACTCATAAACCCACGTCTCGTCTCCAGTAATGATCCTTTTGATGAATGTGGGATCGGATTCAGCCTCGCAAATCATGTCTTTTGCGACGTCAACACGGTCTCTTTTTTGCATGAAATTGAGGTCTTTTGGCATGCTACACGACGGAAACCCAAATCATTAACCACAATGTCTTGGGCGGATCCATAGGCAATGTTCAAGTCCTCCGCTATTTCTCTGATGGTTAATTTGCGGTTATTGACCAACATTTCTTTTACTTTATCAATTTTTTCACCGACTTTCGATGTCGATGGTCTGCCACTGCGTTCATCATCTTCGATTGACTCACGACCACTTCTGAACCGCTCGTGCCACTGGTAAACGACCGTTTTTTTAGAGAATCGTTGCCGAAACACTTTTCCAACATTTCCAACGTCCGTGCGCCACTAAATCCGTTTTTTACGCAAAATTTAATACAAGTTCGTTGTTGCAAATTTAAATCCATTTCTGAAATTGTAAAAAATCGCCAACACACACAGAGATAGATGTACTCTTGGCTACGTAACTTTTGCAAATGTCAAGTTATGACACTAAGATTTAAAGGGAATATCAACAACAGATGTACCAATTTAACAAAAAAAACAGAACTCAAATCGGAACGATGGGAGCGCCACACGGTGGTTATTCCGGGAACTTTTTGATCAAGGTAGTACATCTTCAGTCGTAGACAATTAGTTCAGTTTAATGTACACATTTTTTAAAATAACGAAATTTCAAAGCATAACCTCACGAAAAATTCGGCCTAACTATATGCATGAAAGGATGTTCAATTACAAAAAGAATTCAGTAATGTCTTTGATATTGTAATGCTTTTCGGCACAATTTTCGGCGTGATGTATCACTTAATATACAGTTCCATCATTGCTGGACAGTTGCAAATTTTTAATGCGAATATAACCTATTAATTAGTTTTCTTTGAACTTATCCTCTGAAATCAACCAGTAATTCATGCATAGGAATCCAGTGTAACTATTCTCTGTGCCGTGGGATTAATTAAATGTTTCTCGGCTTGCATTTCCATTATACACGGAAATATACTCGTTGAGAAAATAAGTAAAGCAAAATGGTCCTTCAGTTTTCACGCCTTTATGATGACTGAGATCGATAGGACGAAGGGCAACGTTTTAAGGGAAGATTGCGATGAATGAAGCAGGTCGAGAAAATAGAATTCTAAATGGCCTCCGCGGGACCAACTCGGTTTTAAGAGTTTCCATTTGCCGCAGTTTCCTTGGGACCGCTTAAGACGTTTCCGATAATCGTTTACACCGTTGGAACAAGAGAGCTTAATTGCGCGGGGCAACTTAAGCTGGGGGATAAACCGTTGAGGGAGAGAGAGAGAGTGAGAGAGAGAGAGAGAGAGAGAGAGCGATAGAAAAAAACCGGGTCTCTTCTTCCTTTGGTGCAATCCCGGCCGATCGGAGAAAATAATGTCGCGCGGAATTTTGCTCCCGACGCAGAGACTAGGCTTCTCGAATCCATAGAAGGGTATTGGTTGGACACCGGTTGGGCACTGGGCAGGGTGTAGGAACACCCGTGCAAACGCTGTGGGCCGAGCGAGGGGCGGTGGCGAAGCGAAGTGAAAAAAAGAAACGATTTTCGGGAACTCAATCTCTTTCTCTCTTTCTTCCTCCCTCTGGGGGTCTGCTCTCAGAATTACGTCCAAGATAGGAGGGGGTCGAGGAGTTAGAATGTCGGGAGGGAGCTTTTGCTGCCAAAGCGGGGGTGGACGGTGGGGGAGAGGTGATGATGGCTGGGTCATTTGCAGAAAAAAAGAGGGGCGAGTGAAGGAAAGAGCGCACGGTGAGCGAGCGTGGAGTCTACCGGAAGTTTGTCGGTGTTTCGTGGATGAGAAAGGGAAACGGAGGATTTTGGAGGCCTGGGAGGCTATGCAGATGGGTTGGGCGAAAGGGAGGGTTGAAAAGTTATTACCTGGGTGGAAAATTTGGGTTGCAAGTTTAGCCGCGGAGGTTAAACTGAAGGGGGGAACTGGTGGGAGGAGAGAATGTTCATAGTGAGGGCTCCGTGCTTCCCTCTAGGATCAAGCGGGTGAAAGGTTGGAAAAATACACGGGTTATGCAGAGGCTGGTTACTGAGAGGTGTGATGATTCGGTGGATGAGAGGGGAATGCAGGGGGGAGGGTTAACTGTGCGTGTGTATTCGCAGGTGCGCAGGTGCGTGCGATTGCGTATACCAGTGAGGGTTGCTTTACAAATGGTTCCTGCAGGATGGAGTAAGTGGCGTGAGGGGGTCTTGAGTACGGTGGTGTTTCATTTTTATTTTTAAGTGGGGGGCGAGCGCCGGATAAGAGGAGCATTTCAAGGAGGTATGTGGGTTATTCCCCACTTGAGGTGCCTTTTCCGAGTGGGTTAGTTTAAAAGATGTTCTGTTGGGGAGAAGGACAGTTTAAGGGCGGGATAAGGGAAGGTTTTTTTTCCTGGGGAAGCAGTGGGAGTAAGTTAAAGGAGGTGGAGGAGTGAGGGATAATACCCTCTCTTCAGAGGAAAAAGGTTTTCTTCTTGGAAATACATCTCGAGCAGTTTCGGGGAGGAGACGAAGAGGGGCAATTTTTCATCCTCCCCGGGGTTTTTGGCTATTGAAAGCTTTTGTTTATAATACTTGAAGCTCTCTGCGTTCTTTTTTATTATTCTTTCCGCATCCTCTCGCATTTATTTCTTGATGATTTTTCTGCTTTCCGGCCCTCCCTCCCCCTCTCTCTTTCTGAATGGAAGGAAACATTCTTGAGACCATTTTGGCGAAAATAGTTTCCCCTTAACTTCTGCCTATTCCGATTCCAGTGCCTCGCTCGTCATCGTCTTCCCGGGAGATGAATTGCTTCACTCAGGCCCGATTTCTTTTGTAATTTCGTCGGCGTCTGCCTTGACTCACTTCTGAAGTTATTCCCAAGCCCTGTCCAACAACGTGACGCTGCCTTCTGGGCGAAAGGAATGAAAGAGGAGGAGCTTAGATGAGAGGAGAAGCGGAAATCATTTCGTACCTAATTCAATTATTCGGCCTCTGAACCATAGCAGCATCGGAACGTTTGATTGGCCGCATTAATTAATTTTATTCTTCATCTTTTCAATTGCAGCTGGTTCCTGAGGGAATTATAAACATCAAACGACTGATCATGCATAATAATTGATTGATATTATATGAAGCATAATAGAAAGCTTTGGTTGGAACGTATTTGTAATGATTCTTTCAGTCATTGTCCGCAACGAATCAAACTGTGTAGCATCCGCATATCAAATAATTTTTTTTAATGATTGATTTGCATTGATTTGTTTCTTAGAGAGTTATGATATGAGTTTACTCGCTGAGAAAACGGTCTTAAGTCTGTATTCTATTGGAGAAATAATACTTAAAAATATAGTAATCGTGTAAATTTGAGTATTATATTCTTACGTGAAATTTACAATATTGTTATTTAATTCTGTGATGATATTTAATCTTTTACTGTAAGTTTGAAGTATTTCACTGCAATAAAAAACTGTAACTTGTACATACACAATAGGTTTCTAATATTGTATCACGAGTGATCACTAAAAGAAAGGGCAAAACCATATGAAAAAAAGTTCTGGAATCGGCAAAAATGAAATTACAAGCTAATAACTGGAATTGAAATGCTAGGAAAGCTTGAATATTATTATTATGCCAGTTTTTCTCCTCTAATTTTTAATGTTTTTTAGAAGAAGAATTTCAGAAGACGATCTTAAAATTATTTCGGGTCATTTCGTCGCCTTAACGAGGATGGTGACCAAGGAGGCTCAGTTGTCCTTTCTGGCGTAGATAAATGTCCGGGTTGCACGGGACAACGCTATCTTTTAGAGGGTGATTAGAATTATACTGGCCATTATCCATTATTAGCAACAAGTAATTATGCAACCAAAGTGCGCGGATGGCATTTGCTACTCCTTCTCATGACCAAAAGTATATTTGTGATCCTTATAAACCAAGATTAGAAATGATAGGAGTTCAATTTCCAAGATGTTAGGCGAGGTCGCAGTAGTCAGGGTAAGCCAACAGGGCGATACAGCCCCTGGACATGAACAGGGTCGTGCGCTTTGGAATCAATCACCAAATAATTAATGCATGCAAAGGAAGGACCTAAAAGTGAGGTAGATGGTTGCAATAAAGAGATCCAGTTATAAAAAATAAACACGAACCTCCTACAGTCGGAGCCAGCTGAATGGTCGGATTAAAAAAAATCAGATATCGTTACCATGATTTCGAGTTTGCTTATCGCGTTTAAGCACCGTATCACAAGAATTAGGCCTACTGCCAGAATTTCGATCCATCAAGGCACTCAAGATCCAATGCTTAACTAGACGCATGCGAATAAACAGTCAGGTATAAGGCATAATTGATTTACCAGATAGTGCAGAGAGGGGAGAGAGCATGGCATTCATCATCTCGAATGATGAAACATAGGGTGTGGGTATCAGTTCAAGCAGGGTATTCAGTTTCCATTCCAAGCAGTATCCATTCCAATGGAAGATAAATGGAGACTCTTTCCATCGGCAGCCAAACCACCGCGTCTGTATGGACTACCTATTGTTCGCAAAGAGGGGGTCACTCATACAACCCATCGTAAGCAACATCGACGCACCAACCTACAAGCTGGCACAGTACGTCGCTCGTTCTCTCCAAACCTTGGGTGGAAGAACCGACTCGCCCGTGAAAAACTCCACGAAATTTATTCGCACGATCAAGAATATAGAATTTAAGGAACGAGATGTGCTGGTGAGCCTCGATGTAATCTCTCTCTTCACGAATGCACCCATTGATGACACCAATGCTACTTATCAAAGAACTCACATCGGAAGGATTACCAAAGGATTTCCCGGACCTCGCAGAATTCTACCTCAGGAACTCCTACTTCCCTTTGAATGATAAGTACTTTCAGCAGAAAGAAGGTGCGGCCATGGAATCACCTCTATCCCCTGTAGTAGCTGACATTTTCATGGGGAATTTTGAGAGGAAGGCAATTAAGTGGATAATTGAGGTGGTTTCCCGTTGCCTTCCTCAATAGTGTTTTTAACGTGACACCACCACTAAATGGCTGCCCCCCTGGGGTCAGACGCCTTTGCGGCCGCCTCCCTGAAGAACAGACGACGCGTTGACTACCTTTCGTCTGGCTCCTAAATTTTGACCTATCTGGCATGGGTGACCCTACCAGGAGCAATTATTATTACTCCCGCCAGCATAGCTCTAGGGGTCATCGGAACGCACAAGCCCTTCCACCATGTCAAGGTTGTAGTCCAAGGGAGCATATATATACACACACACGCACGCACGCACGCACGCACGCACACGCACACGAACACGCACACGCACACGCACACGCACACGCACGCACGCACGCGCACGCGCACGCACACGCACACGCACACACACACACACACACACACACACAAACACACACGCGCGTTTCAAAAGTAATGTAATTCTTTTTGAAAGTAATTTATTGAACAGATTTGCACCAACACTTAAAATTCTTCAAAGTAGTGTCCTTGGGCCTCTACACATTTTTTATAGCGACTCTGTCATGACCAACCGGTGCATCACCTGGAAGGCGTCTTCGGGGATATATGTATTTCTTCTTCTGTTATTTTTATACCTGGTTCCTTTCTTCTCTCCCTTGAGAAATGTGGTAGCGCCACCGAAAATTTGGAATACGGGTGAGTTTTTTTGTTTGCTAGTTCCATCTTGATATACATTATTAAACACATGCGTGAGACTTTCACATATGTTATACATATGTATATATATACTTATTTATTTATCTATAAAACAATTAGATGGCACAATAGAACACAAAAATAAAATAGGCAACACAGAAAGGGCACTCCGATTTCAAATAGTTAAAACTTTCGGCCATCTTCAGGTCAGAGGAGTCTGACTAAACTTTTATGCTCTTTGGTATTATCAGTTGATTCTTATATCTTTACCTTTCTCATTCTCTGTCTACCATCTTGCATTTTGATTTTATAAATGTCATAATAACTTCACGACGGTCTAAATGTTATAGGTGAAGCCTACCATAAGTCTGCGAATCCATAGTATTGCAAATTGCTGGTGTCGTTTCGATAGGTGTCTCTCACCATCATATAATTTCTGCCTTCCTCTACTTCCCGCACATTTCCTTTGTAAGTACACCTTGTACCGTTTTTAGCCAAAGTCCTTTTCCTTACAGAACTGATTTAATTTCTTCTTTTTGAGCTGTGAATGCCCTCCTAACTTAATTTCTGTTTTTGCATACCACTGCGTCTGATCCAAAATTGTTATCAGTAATATGCTCTGGACACTTAAAATGTAGTTGCAGTGAAACTTATTTTAGTATCAATACTTTTTCCGGCTATCAAAGTAAAAGGGTTGTTTGTTTACAAGCATTCACAAGTCTATATTCTGGTATCCTCTTTGACTCAGAGAACCAACTACAAGCTACATCTTCCATCTTATATTTTAAGTGTTCCATTCAAATTCGCCCTCTTTGGTTTTTACCTTCTATCATCCCTTCCAGTAATGTGTTTTCCAACCTCTCATGCCGTAGATTATGTCCGACCCACTCATTCATTCGTAATTCTGTCCACTGTCTTAATTGTCTTCCACTACATTAAGGTTAGTATTAATTAATTAAGAATAGAATTAAGTATCTAATAACGCTTTCGAACTCATATGGTGTAGCAATGAAATCTCTACTTATATAAATAAGTATTATTTTGCCCTAATGTTCTCAGCATTGCTATATATTCGTTCAAATATTAATATATAACCATATTAGCGGATTGAATATTAAATTTTCTGGATATAATTTTTATTTTACTTTTTGAGTCATATAGTCAACTGCAATATTAATTATATCCTTGAAATACTTTCTGAAAAATTCATCTTTGATTTAAGTAGTCCACTTTAAAAATACATACATTACAAAGCAGGAATTTCTAAAACTGAAAATATGCTCCTTACTCATTTGTTTATGCCTTTGAAAACCTGTAAGAACATTGTACAGCGTTAACATGGCCCCCTTGCCATTGAATCCTTCTACGTGCCAATCTACGCTTTTCCTTGCCCTTTAAAACGGTCGTCTCGTGACCTCTTCTCCTTCCTGTCGCATTAAAATCGTTCAGCAAATTCACCCTGAGCGTTTGCCCTTCACTCCTAGGTCTTCCAGAAGATCCTCTTAACCCTCCTCTCTGCGCCTTCCTCCCTTTGGTTGTCCCTTCCCCCCCCTCCCGTCTTCATTCTGGTTTCTTAAGTCTCTCGTGCTGCTCCGTTCTTACCTCTTCCATTTAAAGGGTGAATATAAGACGGGAATGCTTTTCCACCCCTTTCAACTGCGCCTCATTCACCCAACCCCATCACTCTCACCGTATTCCGCCCAAATCCTATTTATGTACTCATTCCGTCCCAGTCAGCTCCCCATGCCTCCTCACTCTTTCACTCCTCGATGGAGCATGAAACATCCAACACATATGTTCCTCAATCATTTTCATTGCCTGAAATCTTCAAAAGAGAGAATACGGTGATGGGACTTTTTTGATGTGAGCCTCCGTTCGAATCCTTGTCGAAGTAAAATTTTCAAATTTTGGTGTGGCGGTCTTGAGGAAATCCCTTTAGTTGTTTCAATATTCTACTCAACGGCGCATTATAAGTTCTTAAATAATTTTATACCCATTTACATTATATATATATATATGTGTATATATATATATATATATATATATATATATATATATATATATATATATATATATATATATATATATATATATATATATATATATATAGTCATACTATCGTATCGATTTATGCATTAATAAATCCATTATTGAGGTTACTATAATGATGAATGTATTCCATTGGATGTGTATTCGCTTATTCTAAGAAATTTTGTTATTACGTTCCTAGGTTCTTCATATTAAAGTTACTATTTCGAAAACAAAGGGCTAATTTTGCGCAATAATGATTAAATTCAACCTATAAAATGTCAAAAATTTAGCCTTCCGAGTGAATAGTTCCTCAGGCTAAATCATTCCCGGGTTATTTACCCAGCCTTTGATTGTGCTCCTAAGATTCTACCCACCTTCGTATTTCCACATCATCTAACCCAAAATGAGGAAAATTTCATAAGCGGTTGCATGCTACCAATATTAATCACTCAAACACTATATAGCTATATTTTACCCTTTAAATGCCATACTCGTATTAACGTTTAGCAGGAAGAGGTTACAGTAACCTCCGTTTGCTTTCACCGAAAAGGTTTCGGAGAAGGTAGTGCGAAGTCACGGGAAGGCAAAAGTTTGCCAAGGCGTGTGTCAGGACGAGAGATTCTCAGAGGGGGATTGGAATTGGAGGAACGTTCATGTGAGGGTCTGAGGGGGAATGATTACAAGGGCTGAAAGGTTGCAAGTGGAGCTTTGTATATGGAGATGTCTGGCGTTGTGAGAGGGAGGACAGATGGGCAGGTGCGTAGATTAAGTGTCGAAAGATGCGAGTGAGTGAGTAGTTCAGAGTGGGTGGGGGCGGATATTGTGTGGGTAAGCGGGGTAGGGGACCACGGGAACGAGGGCTGCCGAGGGCGGAGGGGAAACCCTCTTGGAGGAAAGTACGGATTTTGGAAGGGGTCGGCGCTGCTGTGAGAGAATGAGGGACACAGCCTTTCTTTTTTCACTGCGAAAATTTCGCCCACTACCATTCCTCAGTCAATTTCAAGAAATTGACAGCGAAGCATAAATGGTTTTGTCCATGGTAGTATCTTTTTGAAATTATAATCTCGCATCAGCTCGTGTGATGTTGAAGTATAAAAAGTTATAAAGGGATTCGTCTCGTTCAAAATGGGTTTTCTAAAGATCTCATGGGCGGATGAAAAAAATTGGCAACGTCCTCTATGCTGAGGTAGCTCTCGAGTTTTGATGGTAATTGGACATTTTCCGGTTTACTGTTTCTCCTGCATCGAATCGAGTACTCCTTGGAACGAAAAAAGCACGATTAGATCCTAAAGACGCTCGCTGCTACGTGGGAGAAAAGTTGAACCGTAAAATGTTCCACTCGTAGTCAAACTTGGCCACTTTATTTTATTCTAGAGTGTCAAACTTTTACTACCAACGAATATAATTCCATTTCAAAAATGAACGCTGAATTCTAAATTGAAGTTCATAAGATCGCTTTCGGGCGATTAACTTATAATAATGATTTTTTTCTCTTTTTTTTGTTAGATATGGTATATATTCAGAAAAACAATTCCATTTGCCTTAGTTTTCTTCGAAAAATCGCAGAAATGTTACAGTAGCTTCATATACCGGTTGAAAATTTTACCTTGGTACAATAGATTTTGTCCGGATCTGATTATGAGCATTTTTATTCACACGTACTTGTTGATATACATCAAAGTTGATCAGCAACGTTATTCCTCCAGAGCGCTCTCTGCTCTGATCTTGGGAGCAAGGGTATATAGCATAAAGGGCGCTATAAAACTCATGAATCCTTTCTCCGCCAACTTCCCTACTTGTCATATTAAAAACCTATTCAAGTGAATCGTGATCCTATGGTGCACCGGTACCCACGTCTTACATGCGCAGAAACAAATCCTGAATGAATATAACCCCTCCGTGAACAATTATGGGGTGTCCCGTACCTATAATAACAGCTCTTACATATATGAGTTATTATAAAAATAAATGATGCTTCATAGAATTTTATATTTATCAAGACTAGGTGTATCGAAATTCAAGTTTTAATAGAAATTTTAAATGTATCAGGTCTCTAGCTTCTTTTTTTGGCTGATTGTACTTTATTTGTAAAACGTTTTCCTTGTAAAAATGCGAGGGTTAGTACTGAGAATGAAAACTGCATCTTTCTATTTAATCATTTGACCGACACTGTAGAATTCCCTTGATACATAAATTTGAAATCTGAAGAATTTCTCGCAGCGAATTTTCGAACTATTCTGATTGAGCACGTTGTTAATTTATCAGCCCTCCTTGGTTCACCTTCGAAATTCACAGCCTTAAAAAGAATCAAAATGTGCGTGTCTAATTTTCTAATTTAATGTACATGAACTATTGATGCAAGATCTTATCTTTGAGTCGGTAGCTAGTTTATAAATTAAATCTGAGGTATTATGCGCATTTTAATTCTGTGATAAAAGGAGTTTAGCAACACCCCATGGATTCAGAGAAACGGGTGAAAAAAAGGAAAAATCGGAAATACGGAAGGGTTCATTTTCGATATGGAGAATGAACCCTGTTCTTGGTTTGATATCATTAATTTTTGGTGATCTTCCCTACAAGCCGCCATTGATTTCCAAAGGAATAGAAATTTTTGCTATGCACGTTTTCACTCTTATTTTTTTCGTCAATGGTGAAAAGTACTCTTTTGTATAGTATTAAAACTCAAAATATATTCTTGAATATAGTTTAATAAAGCCTGCAAATGCATGAAATAGGCATACATATCGGCTGAGTCAGGAAAACGTCCAACTGCTAAAACGTTTCGAGTTTGTCTCTCATCTCTAATATGGGTGTTGTGTAAAGTCTGGTGGTCCCTTAGGAAACCCTTTGGTAGCCCAAGAGTAGCTTTTTGGCTTTCCAAAGTCTCCCGTGCAACCAGAGGTATCCGAAGAACGATAAAAAATATTTTTTCAAGTATGAGTTTATCTTTCACCTACCTTTCTTGATCGTCCTGTTTGTTTGATCCATTGAAAAGCTAAATTCTCTCTGTGCCTCATTTCAACTGTAAGAAATGGTAAAACTATTTCGGTGTTCCTTTTTTAGGCAGTCTCTAAATAATTAATTTAGAAACGGACTTCAATGTTATTGCATAACCTTCTGGCTTAAATAATCACAAGTTATTTTAATGTTAAGCTTTTGTCTTCTTCAGGTATCTATGGATCGTGTAAAAAAAGTTCCTTGAAATGCATGTTACTTTTGCAAATAATAATAATGGCAGAAAAACGGTAATAATTTCTCAGTAGAACTATTCGTGAGTCAATGACACAGTTTCAGGCTTAGCATGATGAAAATCCTTCGTGGTGAAAGATGACACTGCTTTTCCTCGTAGAATTAAAGAAAATTAGAAAAAATTTTTACTACAACCTAGGTTTCGTTACAACCTGAAGATGTTACGCTGTAACGAAATCTAGGTCGTAATAAAAAACATTTTCTGTGTAGAAAAGTAGTCTTCTTTCATCACAGTCGTGAGTCATTGAAAGTTTGACCTGTGCCTAGCACTAAAATCTCTTAAAGAAGATAAGTGTACCTATCCTCACTACATGTGCACAAATCGGCTCGTCCCTTATGCTATCAGATGAAATGAAGGATTATTTGCGAATTGTATGATATTTGATCAGTTAGATAAATATTTTTTCGCGTTTCTGCTAAAATTCCAAACCAATATTGATTGACCAAGTCGACTGATGACCAATTAAAAAAATACATGTGTCTTATCATCTAAGCCGACAGTTCTCCTTCATGTCCCTCATTTGCCGTGCTGATGAGCTGAAATAATTAATGTGCAATTAGCTATTATCACTGAACCAGGAATGTAAAAATGTAAAAACTTAGATTTTTACTGTGTATTGGAATGTGATGGTATTCATGTTTATATTGGTCACCCTGACCTACAGAAAACCCCCACAAATGGTTATCCAAGTAAATACTTCAATTTACCTATTCAGGCATGGAAATTATTAATTTCAAGTAGCGTTATTCTTTTCTTTCAGAACATTACATTTTCCGAACCGGTACAAACTTACGTTGTTAATTCCCTGCCCCGATTTCCTCCCTTCACATTTCTCTCATTAATTTGAAAGGAATAAATGACACCGTTCAATGAAAATATCAATTTAAACATAATTAGTGTAGCATTCAATTCATTTTTGTAAAGAGCACATCAGCATTATAAAATAAGTTTAACTGCGGAAGATTAGTAAATCATATTTTATATCTAAATATATATTGATAGAAACAATTTCAATGGTAAGATTGTGGCAAATTCATTATGTTATTCTATGACGCTTTTATGTAGGAATCGACAGAAGGAAAAGTTTATTTTTTGAAATAGGCCGTGAGATCATTAAGATAACCCTTTAAAGGAATTTAGAAATATAATATTGGAAAAATTCTGGTTAGGCGCTCATTTTTTCCGTAGAAATACTCATGATGGAAAGGAAGAAGAAAATGAAATAGGAAAGCGTTCTTATTTCATTTTCACCCAGCGTGTGGAGGTTCGAATAGTAGGCTGTTTCGACGAGACTCGGGGCCGGGGAGTGCGGCCGCGCGTCGAAGGTGAGGGGGGCGATCTCGGTGACGAGGGGACGCACTCCAGGGACGCTCTTAAGTAGATTGCGGCGGGGGGAAGAGGCTGAGGGAGGGCAGGAAGTGCTCCGAGGTTAGGAGGCCGGGAGGTGTGGGGAGGGGTGATTAGGCATCGGAAGTGATCAAAGCAGAGTCCCAAGGGGCGGAAGGAGTTGAGGGAGCGTGGAGTGGCGTGAAATATTTTTTTTTAAGGAAAGACGTCGGGTGGAACCTTGGGGAATGGGCGTCTCTCCTGAATGCCAAAGGGAAGGGCGATGGTGGGAGGTGGGGAGGTCGGGGTGGTCTGGGGCGGAGGACGCGATGGGGAGAGAGACGCCAGGGTGCAGGGAATTGGGTTGGACGGGGAGGAGGATGAGAGAGGGTGAGAGAAACGTTGCCCGCGATTTTGAGAGGGTGAGATGCATGGATGGGAGCAGGAGATGAGATGGAGATAGTTTGCACTGGTAAGGAATACAGATGAAGTGAAGGAGCATGCGAGATGAAGGAAGGGTGCGTATGGGCGGAGAGCTGAAAGAAAGGAACGGGGAAGGTCAGAGGGAATCCTAAGGAGGGAGGTGGAGGGGGACCGCTAAAATAAGGAGTGAAATACGTGTGTGGGAACACGGATGGAAGAACGGCCAAGGGAATGAGAGTAGGAAAGGGGTAGAGAGAGTGAACGAGTTTTGCTGTGGTGAAGTACCGCTGAAAGTAAAAGGCGCATCTCCCATACAGCATACAGGATGTGACGGAGTCATTTCCTCATGCTTGCAATCGAACAACAATTACAAGTGAGGCATTATATTGGCATTTCGCGTGCATTCTGTTTCCAACACACAAGTAAAGCTCTTGAGCTGTGGACGAAATGATTTATTGGAAGAGTTTTTCACTTCCCAATGAAAAGACAAGTTTTTAAACAATTATGTTATTACACTTCCTCTCACTACCAATATGGCCACACATTCGACTTACCTGGAATAATAATTAGAATTTTTGCGTTATATAATAAAGTTAGCTTAGCCCCATAAATTTGCGGAAAAATTGATTTATAGCTTTGCAATAGCATTTCGTTCAACATGTAAGCTAACTGGTGAAAATGATTTTAAGTAGGTATAATCTATGTATTTTATAGTTAGTTGTTAGACAAAGGCGACCATATTAAATTACTCGAATATGGAAAATTAATAGAAATTGGTAAGGTTTTTCAATTACGAGTGATATCTTTGAGGAACTTTTGAATATTTATTTATGAATACATTAATTTAGTGTATGTATTGAAATCCAGGACTCAATTCTGTCGTTAAAAGAATATACACCCGCTTTATTTTTAGATTGCAGACAGTTTACCTCTAAGTAATGGTATTTATATGTAATATGTAGATTAATTATGCATCTCCAGCATTAAAAGTAATTTAAATTAGACTTTTTAGAACCTATTGAATCCTGCTGCAACCAAGAAAATGAATTATCGTAAAATTGGAAGACGAAAATTGCAAAAATCATACGATTATCTGCTATTTCTACTGTCGAACAAAAGTGTAGAACTTTTATCCATGGATTCGGCTTCTGATCCGTGAGTCCCAATGAAAATTTGGATATCATCTAAAAATTTCTCACAGAGCAATAATGGAGTTTTTGAAGGAATTCTGTAGAAAATTTTACAAAATTAAGTTTGAAATAATGAAGAAACATTTTTTATGCAGAGGATATTTCGTAAAAGCAACAATTTTCATATTATTTTCAATTAAGTGTTAGTTTTCATACTCACAGAAACGGCATTTATATAGTTTGAAATTTAAATCTCAATAACCCTTGTAGGTCTAACGGTACTTGCACAATTACAATATTTGGTTGCCTTTATAACTTCACGCTACGAAAACTGCCCTTTCAACGGTCAGGATGATGGAAGAATAGTTGATTCACCATCTAGTTATACTCAAATACGTTGTTGGTTAATGCCAGCATTTTGAAATGTAAAAATTCGTGCAGCTTAATCCGTTTGATGAATGCAGAATGAACTCCCCCACTGTGGGATGAAGTCAACCCTGATACATCAATCAAATTCTAGGTTAGTTTACTCTCCCCAAACACGTATTAATTCTCCTCATAAGGTCGGCTGGACTAGTCTAATCTTCAAACCTGGTGGGAAAAAGTTAGGGAGAGGGAAACTCATCTCCAGTAGCACATGTTCGGAAAGTTCAGATGGTTCGGTGCATGGGATATCCAATGAAATCCAAAGGTGTAACGAAGCCCAAGGGCATCTTGTCTCAAGACACTAATTTTAGGTATTACGCACTAATATATATCGATAATTAATAAACTTCTATGTTATTTAATCAAACTATTAGATATAGCTTTAAAAATTGAACAAATTAACTGTTGTCCAGATTGATAATTTTGGAGTATCATATGTCTAATGCCTAAATTAATGAGTATTAACTTAGAATTTTATAACGGCAATCGCAAATATTCAGCCATCGCTCGCAGCATGATACGAAATTTGCATTTCAATACGAGCGGCTCTTTTTTGCCTTTTTGGGCTTGGGAAACTGGTCGGTGTGCCACTCAGAGCTTTAGTGCTTTTTTTTCAGCGCGCAGGGCTTTACAGTAACTGACATCCTGCCGCTTCCACAGCTTAGAGAGCACTGAGACCGGTTCAGCGGTCAAGACTAGCGTCCCCCCTACATACTTCAAGTAGTTTAATCCCACTTCAACCAATGCGAACGGCGCGGGGATTTGCAATTGTATACATATACAATTGCAATTTTCCTTAATTTAATTTAAAGAAAATAAGAATTCCCTTCGAATAATGTTGCTCGAATTCCATATGTTTACCAAACTAAATATGTGTTTAGTTTATATAAATAAATTGCATTAATTGTAAATTTTTTATTGATTAACACAATGAAAAATAATTCTCGTCAAGTTACAGTTATCATCATTAACCTTAAAGATCTGATGTTAATTATATTAGTCTAAAAAATTGGTAAATAATTTTTATAAACAGCTTTTGAAAAATGGCTGATTTTGAGGGTAAATAAGGTTTTGAGAAACATTTTCTGCCAAAATGAGTGATTTAAAATAAAATTTTGTTTACGCTGATAATATTATAAAATAATTCTCATTGAATTATCCCTTGGTTTGTAAGTTACACGGAGAAAGATTTATCAGGAACATTGATAATTTTAGAGTATCATATGTCATTATAAAGTTGGTTTGACGTCTGGTATTCATGTTGTAAATCCGATCTTTTTTGGAAATATAATACTTTTACCTTTGCCAGGTATGGTGAAAGTATAAATTGCTAGTTTTTATATTTAATTTTACATTACCTGGTATTAATTAAATAAAGATAAAATGACTTTGAGACATTCACGTTATCACTTCTGTTTACATATTTATTGAACAAACGCTACTATGTATTTTTATCATTATTCTTCTTCGCTGTCGAGACACTGCAGTCTTGCGCGAACTTATCCTTTTGATTTGAGAAAGCTAATCGCAGATTGCGTTTCACTTTTTAGGGCTTAGGAAGCGTGGCGCTCAATGTGAACGCGTTGCATCTTACTAATTGCTCGTTGCAGCTTAATTGTGTGACCTTGACGCATGAAAAGAGCAATGTAATTTCATCACCCGAGCTATTTCTACCAAGTATATTCACCCTTTCCCATATGCAGTGTCACCATCGTTGAATTACCAACGTTAGCTTTATTTTCCAGGATTTTAGACTTAATGTAATCTAAACCTCTGGGATACATCGGATTCCGCTCATTCCTAATAAAAGTCTTGATATTGTGAATAACCCGTAACTATTAGTAGGTAACCTACTCATTAGGGAAATCCCTTAGGAAACGTGGAAATAAATCACTGTTTAGGTTACATATTTGTGTATTTGAACCACATGCGATCCCCTTTCCACTTTCAGATTTCCTTTGCTTACCCTAATCGAAATACCTTTATGGGTTGCACCTTAGGGTACCAATTTATTTATGATACTCTCTTATGGCATTGAATTTTTTTTATAGGTTTGATACTTAAGTCCCTAGCCGAATTGTGCGGTGGACATTCTTGTTAGGTATGTGAAATGCATGTTTATACATGGATAAATTGTTCTCATTTCATAAATGAATGGTGTAACTCAATCCGGCTCTAAGGGCTGATTAAACGGAGGAAGTTTGCTAATGCCGATGGAGTTGATCAAAGGAAAACGAATGAACCCGTCAAATTCTTTATATGTCTAAATGTGTCCAGGATGAAATTATTGTTATTTTAGTTCTCAAAAGAGGAAACTTGTTTTAAACTAATAAGGACTGAATAAAATATATTCTGTGCATAACATTTTTCATCAATGTCAAATGTTTAGAAGATATTTAGGTTTGTATTTAGATTTGATTTTAGTTTAAAAATTGAGGCTTTTAGGAGGCGACCAATCAAAAAGGTTAAAAAGTGATGGTAATTGTTTTTTGTAATAAATCCATTCCTAAAATAAGCGCAAGGTAGTTTCTCAGAATGCAATTTTGCCGCAAGATGTTCCTAGGAACTTATTGATGCTCATCTTTGGAACCCGAGAAGTTAGCACAGGATAAAATGCATTGCCTACTAACAATGTTGAAGGTTATAAATAAAAGGCATGTATTGGGCAAGAAATTGCTTTTGGCTGTGTGTCCTTTCAAAAAGAACTATTAACACCACCTGGCGAACTAAATAAAAACTAATTCACTCCGAAATTAAGTTGCACACAAGTGTGCTTGACATCCATTAAGAAGAACGTGCTATTACCCGTAGTGAGTGGTATGTTTGCAGTTACTCCTGAACATTATTAACACCGGATTCCGTAATAGACTTAAAAATATAGTCGCGTTCAACTTAAATTAACCTTTTAAATGGAAAGAAGAATTACTGAGGCAAAAAACGTGGTTTATTTGTAATAATAATATCTAATCGTAAAGCGCTTCTATTTGTTGTTGTCGTGACTCACAATGGTTGTCCTTGCACAAAGATTACAGTGCTAACATATATGCTTATCTAAAAATGTAGGAACATTTCATTGAACTGTACTTCGATTAGAAAATAGGTGGAATGCAATCAAAAAGTTAAAATTGAGTAGAAAAATCTGATATAAAATATAAACGACACATCAGGTTTTTGGGTTTCACATGAAAAAGTCGGAACAATTTCTTCGCGTGTATTTGGAAATGATTCAGGATGAAAAATTTTTCTACCCTCTGTTTTCATTTCTGTAAGTCGATTGATTACTTAAGTGTAGCCTTTTTATTTCCATTTGCCAGAAGTATTTAACAATGATTTAGTTTTTAAAATATTATATCTCACACAAATACAAATATAAAATTTAACTTATAATACACAGTTGGAATTTTCAAGGTACACGGTTAACGTCCAAAATACCTAAAAATAGAAAACGGTGTTTAGGTGATCAACACACGTTTGATTTAAACTTAATATTACTGTCCCGTGTTCGCTCGACAAAATGGTGCCCCTCTTCAAATCCCCTTGACGCTAAACTTTAGACGCTGAGAAGAAATCCATCTCAGACTAGAAACGCTGATGGGATTACATAATTCATGTGGCAGATTTCAATTATAGGTTTCTTTACTTAATCTCCTTTATTTCAAAACGCGCATAAGTACTGTGTAAATGTAACAGCGCATAGGGAAACGTGTGGCTGTCTTGCTTCGTACATTCCCGATTTCGACTTCATTTGAATTTCAGCCCGTATAATGACTTCTGGTGTGCACACTTGCCCTAATTCGTGTAACCAAGTCTCAGATTCGCATACGTCGGCGGTCTTGGCTGACTATTTCCATGTCGGTGCATACCGAATTTTCCTGTTTGAATCTGGCTTGAACTTTTGCCTTAGACTAGCGTGTATCTATGTTATTTTTTGTTCTGAAATGAATTCAGTTATAATGACAAACGGCACCCGAGTTTGACTGAATGTCAAGCCTATTAACGTATGTTTTACTGAACTGAGCATTTTACGTGGTAAAACGGAAAAATAATAACTAATACAATTATAAAATGTACCCGAAGTACTGTAGCTATGATATTATTTTGTTTTTTTTGTCAAGTAAAATCGCTTCTTTTAATTTTCCAAATTTTTTTTAGCGTTATCAATATCAATATGAATGGGAAAAGTAATGAAAAAGGGGATCGAGATGGTGCGGGGGCTAACGTACTGGCTTCCCACCATGAGGGCGCGGGTTCAAATCCCGGCGGTGTTGAATATTTTTCAGAGGTATCTCGATCCCTACTTGAGGTGCTTTGTGGAGGGCACTTTGAGTGAGTACGCCGTCCGTCGGATGGGACGTTAAACTGCGGACCCCTTGGCGCCTTTCGTAAAGAGTAGGCTAATGCCGACGCCGGGTTTCTCTCCACCCTTCATCCTTTCCTATCCATCCCCTATGGCGCAAATGACCTTAGCTGTCGGTCGCCTCCCCTCAAAACTACTACTACTAGTAATGAAAAAGCCGTCGTAAAAAATGATACTTCTCATTCCAAAATGATCTCGTTTGACTCATTTACGCGTGACAATCTAATTTAATGGCATGACAATTAAGGTTGAATAATCAATAGAGGACGGGAGAACAAGGTAGATGATTTTAGGAGGAAAACTAAAGGGTGCACCTGACTGAAACGTTTCTGAAACACATAGCACATAGATGAAAGGAAGAATAAAGGTGGTGAACGGACGGGTGTCAGGGCCAAACATTATATCAGCGTTCAGACATTTTCTACGGGGAAAGGTACATGGAAAAGTTAAAACAAGGCTTGTATTCCGAGTAGGAGACAGAGAAATCAGGAAGTGACGGAGAATGGCAGAATGTATGAAGAGTTTAGGGCTTCCAAAGTAAGGCTTCCATTGCTAAGAAGAACAAGAGAGTTATGTGAGTAGGGTGAGTCTTAGGTAAGAAGAAAAGTGGCTGGTTGGGGGAGAAGACAGAGGTAAAAACGAAAGATGTGTGGGGAGGAGTAGGCTACGTGAAGCGAAGGGTTGTGAGGTTAGGTGTGGTGGGCCAGAAGAACAAAACAAACAGGACGTGGGAAGGAAGTTAAAATGAGAGAGTTTTTTTTCCTGAGAGATGTGAAAAATAAAATCAGTGGGGGAATGAAAAATGTTATCGAGGAAAAAACGGAGGGCAGTGGTGGAAGCCGGCTTGTAAAGACGGGGGAAGGAAGGTGGTGTCGGTGTTGGGAGGCAAAAAAAAATGTTTTCCTAAACACACCTAGCATTGCGAATGTCCTCCGTGCTGTTGTTTTATTTTTTCTCTCTCTCGCCATCCCTTTCACCTTCTAGTCCGTTCGCTCCAGAGGGTCGTCGCCGACCCTAGCCCCCGACCAGGTGACACAAACCCCTTGGTCCACACCCCCCCGCCTTCTCAACCCGCTCTCCCCGCACCAGCCGCAGTGTCCTTGGGAAGGAAACGTCGTTAGCCACAAGGGATGAAATATCGGTCGTTCAGGAGGTAGGCAATATATTTTTGAGAGGGCGCTAGAAGTTGAAAAGTGAGTGGATGGGGGTTTGAGGGGTGTTCGGCATTCGGAGTTGAGGAGAAGGGGACCGGATGGGGTGTTTGGCTCTGTGGAGGAGGGAGAGGGAAGGAATCGGAATGTAACGAAAGGGAACGGTCGAAATGAGAAGGGGAGTGAGGGAAGTGGAGCGGGGATGCGAACGGGGATGAAGAATGTGGAGTGGCGGCGTAACAGATGGTGCATGCGTGGCCGCGGTTACGTAATCAGGTGCCCATGCTAATCTAAGGAACGTTCCAGTTGAATATCCGTTTGATAAGACCAAGCCACTCCACTCAGAATGGTGATTTGAGTAGGCATTACTGAGAACCGCTCATGGAAAGTTAACCGGAGCCTTTAAGGAGAAATTGGATTCCAATCGTCATGATGATAGCAATTTGAGTTATAATATTTTTTTAATGTTTTAGAAAATGAAGCGAATAAGGTGCTATTAAATAGTTCTTTTTATGAAAGAGGCATTCAATATATATATATATATATATATATATATATATATATATATATATATATATATATATATATATATATATATATATACTTTTGATTAATTACTGAGCTAAGTACAAAAAGAATGTTTAAACTTCAATAGTAGTATTACTTTAATTTCCATGGTACGAGAGATATTTTTTTTAAATCGCGAACATCATTAACGAAAGCACAACCTATTTCATATTTCTTGTTAACTCATCCCATTTGTGCCTGCCGATGAACGCCCTTCTACATTACTGACTGGGTAGGCATTCAACGATTTAATTCAAAGTTTTGCCTTTTTCCCAATATACTAAATGTTAAATGACTTCTTTGTTATCCATATTAATTATTCCAACTCCCGTTTTATAAATTTTGTATATTTAGTTGATTTTTTCGACGAAGGAATTGTCGTCTAAATATAATTTAATCAGACGAGGAAGGAGAGTACTTTTTCCTGGGAGAAATTTTGTTAACAGAGTATTTTAGAATAATGCTTTGCCATTTAGGCATCTACAGGATATGGTAGAAATACTGAATAGAATTAGACATCTATGTTATCAATGAATGTATTCACATAACTTTTCGGAACATGCCTTGGAAAAAATACACAATACAGTAAGCATCTACCTCAAAGGTGGGTGGAGGGGCGTTGAATTTTTAAATTTTGTACGGCCGGTGGAACAGTGGCATAAGGTTGGCTGTTGAAATAATTACTAAGCATTTCACAGGCTCATAATACTACAATTATTAATTTATGAACTTTGTTATGCACTATTTTTATAACCTCCGTTTAGCCCCCGTCTGCTGGTTTTATCTACTGCAAATGAAAAGAATTATTCCATTAAAAATAGGTAAAAAATGGCATTCACTCGAGAATTCAATACTTGCTGAAAGAGGGAATACCTATATTCCTGACCTTTGTTTCTGTTTCGACCAGTGGAAATAAGTATCGGTTTGAGTTTATTGGGTTTTATGGTTCGCCGGAAAAAGGGAAAAAAAGATGAAAGTGCCTTAGAATGGATTACTGGAATTGATATCGGTCTTAGTTCTTAGGGCTTTGTGGCCGGAAGACTGGTAGACAACAGTTGAAGTGGGTACAGTATATACAGTGCAATCATCAGATGAATAGCTTTTAACGGCATCGCCCTTAATTTGATGAGGCGACCAACGGATATCCATTAATTACTGAATTACACTAACGCGATTTCACTCACAAGAGGTACCCTCAAAGTTGGACGAGTATATGCTAATGGTTGATTTATTTATTTTTCGCATGCGACACATTTCTGATTATCAATACTCGTAACTAAGCGTTTGGTGGGCATTTCCACTTACAGATATACACTAGTGTCTCGCATTTCATTCAATGAAGCTTAACTCCCTAAACGAAAATTATTTCCTATATCAGGGATATCATATGTCTAGGTCAAAAATGAAACTGACGAACGGAATTGGTACTCTACGTATAGTAATATAATTTGTAGGTAACTTGTTTCGTTATAATCTGGAGTAGTACTGAAGTACTCTGCATAAAGGTTATTGCGTCTATAATATCATTTTTCCTTATATGTCTTTACAAGACCTTAATATCAAAGAAATATTTTTAAATTACATTGGTTTTATAGTGAAAATCAAGTATATTATCATCTGAGATGTTTCGTATGGGAATGAACGGAGAGCATATGCAATGAATGTGATGCAAAGACTTTTCTTTTCAAAAATAAAAATTTCCTTTATCGCAAATGAAAAAACGGAAGAACTGTTTACTCGTCACTGATTCATCATGATTCGTTACTCTCAATTTTATTATGTCCTTCGTATATCTAAAAATTGGATTTCATTCATAAGAAGAACACATCTTCCCTTTTTTCTTTATTTCAATTATTAACTATTATTGCGTAAAATGTATAAGTAAGTATCGTTGTATCACATAACTTTCCCAACGAATACCTTCCTTTTTTAATGGCTGATAATACACACATATATAATGCTATCTTTTAATCGTTATTAAACTGAATCCGCATCCCAATTCATGTTCAGGATAAGGATGTGACAGTTTAAGAAATGATGTTCTAGAATATCAGTTTTTAACTTTGATTTTTCTTTATCTTTGGTACCTACTACTTCTCATACCTTTTTTCGAAGAAAATGTAAATATCACTTGAATGAGTTTTGACGCATCGTATTCTTGGAATTTTGGGTTACTTCTTATTTCAGCAGTGGGTCCAGTTTTATTGCGGCGGAGTTCTTTGTTTTAATAAGGAGCTCGGCTTATCTAACGGTCTTATTTCTGTGAACCTTCATTAAGAGTTTTTTTAAAACAGCTTTGGTTAAAAGGGCAAAAGCCAGCTTTCAATGCCAGCTGAATCACCACTTGCTTCTTCAGAAGCCAATTGGTTTACAATGTTAGGAATGAATATTTCATGGTAATTAAATTTACTAAATAAGTAATTTTATAATGAAGTACTACTTCATTATAGCATCAGCTGCCTTTAATGCGCACCATTTTTCAGTAATTTTTTATGATGAAAGAGGCCGAATTAAACTTCAGTCGACACAATTAAATAATATAAAAATATGCGGACATCTGCTGACTGCTTGATTTTCATTTTCTTTGATGATAGAAATATGAGAACCAGGATGTCTTGTTCAGGTCTTTTCTTTTGATGATCACATATTATTATTATTATATTTTCACATTATTTTTGTCAAGATTTGAGTTTTAGTTCTTCAAACAATTGCTCATAACATTTAACAAGTAACTGTAAAATTTAAAAAAAGCAGGAGCAATTATCGCAATTAACAGTTTTACCTCAAGAGGTAGGTTTTAGATGCATCCTTAAACCTACATTATAATATCTTGTTCCTCTAAGAATATATCACTTTGAAGACAATTCTAAAAATTAATGAAATTCCATTACACAAACTCCTTCATCTCTACAGCTCTCTATCTTACGCGGTTCCGTTTAAAATGCCTATTTTATGCTGTCTGGCTTAGCCTCGATTACCGAAAAATCTCCCTTCTATCATGGCCTTTAAAATCCCATTACCTCTTAACATCTCCTTCATCTACGTTTTCTGTCTTCCTCGATTTTCCATCAGGAACTTTTCTCTGTTACCCTTCTCTTCCAGAAACTTCATCGATTGTTTCCTCTCCGTCCATCATACTTCCTTCCTCCTTCTTCCTATCCACTTCTCAAAGACCTCAAGTTTACGTTCATCTTATTTCCTCAGAAACTAAGTTTTGGAAAAATACAAGCGTACGATCTATATCAAAGTCATCACTAACCTTTTTTTATATCTTTACTGAGAGTTTCCCTTCACAAAATCCCCCACCTCTATGTAAATGTTTCATTCTGTGGCGCAGTTATTCTCGAAATTCAATCATGTAATGTAAAAATGTAATGTTTTTCATTATACCCACGTTTATTTAAACTAATTCTGTAATAATTTTGCGTTTTAACTGCGCTAACTTCTATCTTTCCTTACAAATGTGTAATTTATATCCCTTCTTTTTTTGAGATTTTATTGCTTTTGTTTTCTTATATTATTCGTTCTTCTCAAACAGACTATAAAGTGCTTAACAATTACGACAGACTTTTGTTGACTGGCTTGGTAAAACTTCTACATCCGACTCTATCTAACATAAACAGCTATGATTTTTAGCGCCATAATATTCAATCCCCATCTTACAGTATTTTTAGGGAATAATTTTAGCAGCACGAGTTATAACAATCAGTTAAAACCAATTCAAGCAATAAACTACCGTAATCATTCTTTATTTCTCCATTCTTATAATGTCTTGCAAAGTATGAATTAATGAAAACCGCATTGACTTAAATACGTTTATATTCCTAACAATATTATTATAGTCGTTGTATCGTTACGATATTCTTTCCCTTATCCTTAAATCCAATTTGATCTTCACTCAGGTAGTCATATTCCTTCTTCTTCATTCTTTTGTCGATGATTCTTTTGGCAACCTTTTCTCGGTGCGAAATTAAACTTTCGGAACATCACTCACTTTCTGATATTTTTCTATCTCAGAAAGAGAATTATAATTTCCTGAATGAAATGGATCCCTAAAACACTTCCTTTGTGACGTTTTTTCCAGTGGTATCATCTATTCCGAGTGCATTGTATGTATTTTCTTTCAACCATGACAAATATTATTCCTGTCTCTCATGAATCATTATCTTGGCCATAATACCTTTTCAAATATAACAAACAAAATATGATTACTATTAATGCACAGTTCTATGATTTTTTCTATTATTCCTGAATCTCTTTTCGTCCTTTAAAGTTATTTTCATTGTGCTCAGAATATGAATAGTTAATTTCGAATAAATATTTTATACTTAACTAGCAAAAAAAAATTTAATAAGTATTTTCTTGTAATATTTATAGTACCTATAAAAAAGATACTATATAGGGATTTATTACTTTTACGATTTTTTTCTATATAATTTATTCGCTCTTACAAAATGCTATGCATTAATTATCTTCTTGGCGTATTCATAAGTACTCTTTCTTCACAGGCATTTATTAATTATATCCATTATTAATTTTTTAGTTCATCTCAATTTTTACAATTATTTTTGTAATAATTATTAAATTAAAATTAATTAATTCATGGTAGGTCTCCCTCTTTACTTTTGCTCAGTGTCCTGGCTTACATAATTGGCGACTATCCATGAGCACAGTTTAGCTCTACACTTCTGCTCATCATCATCTCCAAATTCTGTTCTACCGACTTGCAATTACGCTTAGTAAATTCTACTTTTTCATGCCATATTTAAATCTTCGTCGCAACTTATCATTAATACGAGGGTAGGCTGAAAACTAAAGCACACATGCTTGAAGACCACAAGCGAATCGACCTTCAGAAACACTCATGGTGACATGTGGAAGTAACATTCTCCTTCAACATGCATGAGCAGGTTTGAGGCCGTTTCATTCATCCAGTGTATTTCGAGAAGCGGAAGTATGGAGACATGTTCTAGTGCTTTGTCAACGCGAGTTAAACAGCGTGCTGTTATCGAATTTTTAATCGCTGAAAAAGTGACTCCTACTGAGATTCATCGTCGTTTAAAGGCTGTTTATGGTGTCAATTCTGTTGAGAGGTCTATTATAAATCAATGGGTAGTAAAATGTCATGATTGTGAGCCTTGAAAAGCCATAATTGTTGATGAAACATTCAGTGGACGTCCGTTCACTACCACAGACGACAAACATCGCAAGCTCGTCGAAGATTTGATTCAAAATGACCGGCGAATCCATCAAAATCGTATGGTAAGCCAAATTAGAATATCCAAGGGAGTTTGTCATGTTAGAGGCAGCCTGGCGCCAATAATCTTACAACATTAAAACACTCGTCCACACACCTCGCGGGCATCTGGAGAGGCTCTGTAAAACCTGAAATTTGAACCGATTCCACACCCTCCTGAATCCCCCGATTTTCTTCCTCAACTCATGAGACACCTTAAGGGTAACTTTTACACTTCGGACGATGAGGTGAAGGTAGCTGTCAAGTCCTAGATTCGAAAAAATTCGGAAAAGTTTTTCAGTGACGGAATGAAAAAACTTATTACATGTTGGGAGAAATGTGTTAGCCTTAACGGTAACTATGTTGAAAAATAAATATATGATTTTGAAAGTTAAGAATTGTACTTTGATGTTCTTTTTCCCCAATCTTGCTATTTGTTTTTGTTCGCGCTTTGCAAGCAAGTTTGCATTACTTTTCCGCCAACGCTAGTATTTTGCCCTCCTGTCACAGTCATCATATTCTTAAATAAAAGTATTCACTTAGAGTTTTTGTCGTCAGTCATCTTGTTCTTGCAAATAGCTACCGGTTTGATCAAAGCAATTATTCTCCCTAGGTCTAGGTAAAGACGCCGTTTTTTTACAAAAAACCAAATCAGTACGTGAACTGTAGCACGTGCTCTTGCTTATTCAGTTTAAATGTTTATTTAGCCTTCCTCATTTTCTTGTATCTCATCAAGCTGCTTTTCTTGTGATTAATATAGAATCCATAACTCTCGAATTAATATTGTGAAGCACTCAACGGTAATATTAATCCCTTGATTGCCTAAAAAAATATCGAGAGATTATTTGCCAACTGGAGGAATTCGCCGCCCACTTTTATTCTTAGCTCGTCTTCCCTACACCACTTTTAGCATTTCCTGAGCATGTAAATTAATAAGCCCAGGCTATAGCGGACATCGTTATCTTGCGCGTGTCTATCTCGATTAAACCGTTACTAATTTTACTTAGGCACGTTTCATTCACAGATAGGTATATAACATTAAACCAATGCATAAATATTAAATATTGCTCCTTATGCCTTTCACAATAGTTTTTTAAACATAATACCATCAATTATATCACAACACTACTGGGTTCAGACGACTTTTTAGCCGCTTCTCTGAGGGACAGGCTACCTTTCGTGAACTGCTTTTCTTTTTGTTCTCATAATCGCATGGATAACCATGGCAAGAGCACTTCAAAAACCCCAGGGCAGCTCTAGGGGCAAGCTCTTCCATCACGTCGTCTGCTGTCCGTCGTTTCAAGTTAATGTCGATAATTTGTGGCTTTCATTTTGCCCTCAATACTATGTACGCGTATAATGCTAGTGAATCATTTTCGAAAAATTTAATTTCATTAAGATTAATTGAATTTTGAAGTCACACATTGGCTCTTTATTCTTTCATTTGATTTAGGGAGGCTTGTATTTTTTATGAGTAAAAAGCTCCCCTTACAAGCGTACGAGGGTGCATCGTAAACTTTAATCATTGCTAAAAATAATGGAGACGGGAACTTAATTTTTATTTGCTATTCTAAAGACTTCTTTATAAAGTCACCATCCAGAGTTTTCCATATCTTCTAGCGTTTCTTGAACTTCCGAATCTTTGTAGAATTGAAAAGATTGTGTCCATAACAACCTCTTTAATGACGTCATTTGTTTTGTTAATTATCCGAACCCGCAATAACTTTTTGAGTTCTGAGAATAGGTAAAAAAGTCCTTTGGGACGAGACCGTGAGAATGCCGTAATACGCAAGTGGCAAAATTCCAAAGCCATATCGCTTTGATAATTGGTCGCGCCGGGTTTGCTTCTGAAAAAGACTAAGTAGTCGTGAAACCCAGCGAGCTGGCACCTTTGAATGGGTAGTTGTTTGTGAATACTTTTTCACACACTGACCTAACTAAGATCAGTCTCATTCATAATCATTTGGATTGTTGCTCTACGGTATAATAGGATGAAGTCCTCCACTTTCATCACTGTGGCAGCATCGTTAGTGAGTGATGTTCTTCCACTTTTTGGATCGAATGTGAGGCTAGTTATAAAATATTTTTTCCACCTCACATTGTATCACAGTATGACGGACTTTTATTACCATATACAGCCATCATTTCATCAAGAAATACGCGCGTAATGTAATCGTTCAAATGAAGGAACTTAATCACACTGCGAGCTTCCATCATCTCCAATATCCGAGTTACTCCAATCTACGGCTTCCTGAAACAAATCAATTCATTATTAATGACTGTAATTTATATACATAAAGAACAATAAATATTCATTATAAATGCTGTAATCAGTTATTTATTAGTAGTGATTACTTAAATACCATGCCCTCACGTTTCTCAGTCCCCACTACAAAAGCTTTTTGCTACTCATGAAGTTCCACATGGTTACCGCTTATCCCGGATGCTCCGGAATCCTTAATCTATAGATTATTTGTCATGAGCACCGATGATGAGGATTTGTATGCTTTAGTTTTCTCATAATGAAGCCCGCCGACATATCTGATAAAACTTTACGATCATATTCACAACTAACAAGTACTGTCAAGTAAAAACCGCGGAGTGTGTCGTGACCGTTACTTTTGACGGAATCATCAGCTAATGCACATTACAATGCAGGAATGTCCAAGTGTTAAAGTCATTCCCATCGGCCGCTATTCTGATTCCTCAATTTCTGGCCAGGTGCTTCAGTCAGTTGAGCTACCTAATAGTGGGTTAAATGGAAGAAGGATCCATTTGCTCTCTCAATTTCGCCCAATAAAGACCGCTTTCTATTTACAGGTATCTACCGAGCGCCGTTTTACAATTCGAAATATTTTTTCAGAGTGTAAATGGACGAGGTGTAGCCTCGGTTATTTAGCTAAAGCACTCGGATGGACATCCAGGGATCCGTGTTAGATTTCCGATCATGCTAAATGAATGATTTTTCACACTTTGAAAATGTTGAATTTAAATAGGCACTGCTTTATTTTAAGAATAAAAAGATTTTTGATAATCCTCACATTTTGTAATAAATTACTTCTACATTTCAATCAGTGTATGCAATTTTTGCAATCTTTGAAAGAAGTGTGGAGGCCTTTAATCGCCTCTAATCTTTTTGAGTTACCTTTGTAAGACGTTAATCGATACTTCATATAAGTTAAGAAAGTAAATTTCACTATATTTTGGCATCACTGTGTCAGTAAATTTGATCAAGTGTTCTTCATTGATTGAAATATGGTGTGAAAAGGAGAAGTTTCATTTTTAATCTGATTAGAAGGGTCATTGATGATTCCTTGAAGAAACTATTCAATAGCTTTACTTTAATTTGATTTATCTTTGTTGTGACCGTTTTTCATGCTGCTTGGTATACGTATGTTTAACCGCATAACACTCCCCGAAGCAATAAAATAGCTGCGTTGCGTTGCATGACTCTAGTCGACGCATAGCCGTGTTAGATGACGTAATCTAAAAGAGCGACTAAGTCACCATTCTCCCAAATGTGAGAGGGATAAGGGGTTAACCACTCATTTTCAAACTCGATGTAAAAAGCGGAGATGAACTGGAGAAGCGCTAAGGATGGATGTAAAATAGGAAGAGAGAGATTCGATTCGCCGCTGGATAACGAACCGACTAGGGCCGTCGAAGGGAATTTGGTATTAAGGAAGGAGAAACCGAATTAAGGGAGTGGATTAAGTAAATAGCACCCGCAAAGAATTGGGAATGGGGCAGTGAAATGGCAAAACATATTGAGAACTGTGGGATGAGCATAACAAAGGGAGAGGAGGATACAATTAGTAGAGAGCAATAGATTATTTGAAGATTAGAAAGGAAAGGGTTGGAATATGGTGTGACAGGGGATAAAAGGAGGGAATAAAATTTAGCGTTGGAACGGAGAGCAACAGAGAGAGAGAGAGGTAGAAGGTTGGGGAACGTAACGAAAGAAGGTGAACTGAAAGTAAATACTACGTACGGGTGGAGCTTGCAGGTTGGGATCAGAATTTGGGGAAAAACTGAAGTACGAGAACGGAAGAGCTAGAGGGATAAGGGATAGAGAATGGTGTAGAAAAAAACCGTGCGGATTAAGACGAAGGTAAGGGGCAAGAAGTGGACGGAGAGGAAAAGAGGAAGGGAAGAGGAGAAGGTTAGTTGGAAAGGATTTTCCGTTTGCTTAACCCATAAAAAAAGTGAATGGTGAAAGGACCCTTCCGTCCATTTTCTTCATATGGCCTGGCGATAATTTTTTCATAGCTGAGCTTCCATATTTGTACAGTAAACAGCCATTTAATATGGAGCGTAGTTGGGGGATTCCTGCCGGCGATTTGTAAAAATATAATACCCTGGAGAGGAAGAAATAGAGCGTAGGACGCATCCAGCGATCGATTTCTAGATGACGAAGCAGAATTTGTTTCATCTCTATTTATATGCTTTGATAGTAAAATAATGAGCATGATTAAGAATACGTGGGGACATTTATACTTTTATTTTAATTAAAAGAACTACTCCCGAGGATGTATTTAATAAGCTCCGTGTTTATCTCGAAATGTTTACGTCGGGATGGAGAAGTCGCCGGGAGGGGATGATCCTGGAGATGTGTACATATTGGTTTTCGAGATAAAACCTTCTGGAGGAGGTCACAGAGGCTTATGTTGCTTTGCCTCTTCTCCCTCCTCGCCTTTATGCAATGCTAGGACGTCTCTGGCAAATGTGCTTTGTGAACGCTTTTGTGAAAGATGATTTATTCACACGCGATAAACTTTTTCTTTAGATTCAACGAATAATTCCATACTGCCGACCAAATTGTCGCCACCAGCACTCGTAAATATAATGTCCCTTTATACACATTGAATTTTAAAACGATTACGTGAAGTTGAGCCTGATATATTTTCCCCAGGGTTCGTATTTTAACTGCTAAGTAGTGACCAAATGGGAACGAATTCCTCCGGCGTCATTTGATGGAGAATTTCCAGCGTAGGTTTACGAGTTCAGGATCCTAAAAAATTGGAATACAAATTTTGATTTTCCGTTAAAATATATACATGATGGCAATGAGGAGATACGGTTGGAGGTATTGTTTTCAACACAAAATTTGGTTACCCTTCGACGTTCAGTGCCCAAAAGAGAGTTTCAGATGATAGATACATCTCGATTTCTTCTTCAAGTGAGAGAGGAGAATATAATATGCATTTAATATTCTTTTACTGATGTTTTTCCATTGGTGGAGAACAAAATACGGAGTATCTTGAGCTCAACAAAATGCAGTAAAAAATAAAAAAAATAAATTGAAATGGCCACACGAGTCCGTTCAGTTTTTCGTAATAATCACGCAAAGATATGGGTATGGGGATTTTCTTTTTTTGTGTTAGAGATTTGTGTTTGGTAGTTTCCTTTAAAAGTACATTTTTACTTACTGATTTTATTTATTATCTTTTGTGATATTGATTCATGTCGTGATATCTCATGTTATTCTTTTTTTCCAAGGCAAGTTTGATTATAATACTTGGCACTTGTGTGCCACCTGGCATTGTCTCCCCATCTCCCCATCTAAGTTTTAATAATAGTAATAATAATAACATAAGAAGGAAATGTACTCTAATCGAAAAACATGTAGCTAAAATATTATGATGGAGAAACTATTCGGACTTATAATTATGTAAAAAGGAAATTTTCTAATTATTTTCCTTCTCTGCAGACGTATCGATTCTGCCTGACGACCATTTTAGAATTAATTTTAAGTAAATTAAATTTGTAAAGAGTTTCAATATTCACAAAAACAAAGAGAAGCATAAGAAAGAAGAGAGCACTTTTTATTAATTTTTAAAGATACCAGAAACCTTCTTCAGCGCGTGGATGCCGCACATTACGACATCATACCCTACTGCAAGTCTACTGAACTCTCATCCTTCATATATCCGAAGTAATATATATACGAATTGACAACAACTTTGAGATGATAAATTCGTACACAACCATAAGATTAACAAACTTAAAATACATATTGCTAAGAATTTCCAACGGATGTGATTGAATGACAACTGATATTCAAAATCACAATACAAGTATTACAATAATGCTTAGGGACATTTTGAGCATGCTAAAAACTATCTTGTGATAGAAATAAAATATAGTATTTAGGGTAACCGTCTTCTCCCCTTATTTAAGAATTGCAATTTTACTTTTCGCTGTCAACCTGTATTATCGACTCACGAAAGTCAAAACAAGCCTGTAGTGAAAAATATAACGAACCAAGCTCTATGTCGTTCCGCTTAACCGTTCACATCCCATCATTCCTGCAAACATCTACTTTACAATATTTGTATGCCTCTTTTCATTAGGAAAGGAAGTTTGAAGCTTAAGATATAGGATAGACTTTTTATAAATGAATCATTCCCAGTTTTCCTCTGAATCATCAGGAAAAATAAAAATGAAAATCAATGAGGTCAAAAAATAGAAAACTAGCTCACGTAAAATAGATTTATAAATAAACGAGCATATACATCCTGTTCTTCTGAACTCAACCTCCAAACAGTATTGTTTCTAGAAACAATTTCAGAATTGTTTTACAGGAAAAGATTTCTCCAGCGAATTTATTTATGCTAAGATGCATTCATATATGAATTATCTTATATTTAAACTCATAACCATTGAAAATCAGGAGGGGAATAGCCGATACGTGTTTTATGCGTGACGTATCTGCGTTAGAGGTATCGGGAACTCACATCGTTATGGTAGGCACACAAACTTATTCACCTCCGATCAATTTATTTTACGAGAAATCTCATGATAAACGTACGTATGTGTGCTCATATATGAATTGGGTACTCGGAAGACAAAGCGTTACTCGTCATGCGCGGGCTGACTTATATTTACCACCAATAATAATTTAACAATCTATTTTTGCCTAAAGACGTAATAATTAATGTTATTGATTTATAATGCATGATCAATCAAAGACCACTTAAGAATTATCATCAAACCAAGGGAAAATCGTCAGTTTTTATTTAAATGCTTCAGAGTGAGAATATTTGAAGTAACATTTTATTTTAACATGTATTTTATTAAAATCCTTAGGGACCCAAAACCATAGTTAAAACTTAATAATCACTATTGTTTCTAACCTTTGCAATATTTCTCATTACAACATCCCAATAGTGACACTACTCTATTTCTCTCTATTTAACGAAAACAAAGGCACTCATTCTCTTTGTCATTTTCTATCATCCTTCTTTACTGTATTTTCAAAACGTCGGGACAACGCTATATCGCATTCTCATGCCAGAAAACAATAGATGCACTCAAATTCATCAAAATTGTTACGAACAAAATTTTATGAATAGAATCACTTTTATTTTTACTTTTTCAAAGTTCGGAATACTTTGTATGGATGCAGCCTAGCAATGAAATTCCTCTTTTCATTTATTTAACAAAAACAAAACTTAATGAATCTTTTATTGAATACTCCGCTCCATGAGATTTTACAAAGCGGGGATGTATCTAAATTGCTTCCTCGCACCCGAAAGCGTAATATTTACCCCACCAAAATTCTTTGGGCTATTTTAATTTACAATGACTCTTCACTTACTAATACGGATTAAGTTATTTTTAATAACGACCTGTTTAATGAAACTCAATTTTCCATTGAATTCAAAACACGTTCTTTAAAACTCAGGCATTATTTAAGTAGTAGTTTTTAGGGGAAGCGATGGACAGCTGAGGGCAAGCTTAACGTCCCATCTGACGGACGTCGTACTCACTCAAAGTGCCTTTCACAAAAAAACCTCGAGTAGGGATCGGGATACCGCTGAAAAATATCTCCCCGCGCCGGGATACGAACCCGGACCCTCTGGCTGGGTAGCAACTGCGTTAGTCACTGAACCATTCCGATCCCCCCTATACTATATACATTTGAATCCAAGTTAGAATGAATAATGTATAGAGAAATAATCACAAATATAGGTGATATAGGGCCCGCTGAATTAGTATCGTGACTGGATCGCTGTAGCATCAGCTGAGCGGTGGATCGGAGTCCGACTGGTCGGCTCGGTGGAGGGGTCCCTCACCACTCAGGTGCACTTTAGTTTAGTCGCCTCCGGGCATGCGTTGAGACAGGAGGTGGATTTTTGTGACGTGTGATTGTTTGTGGTGTCGTCGCGCCAGCATGGAGCGCAGCGTCGAGCAACGCTACGCTGTGAAGTTTTTCGTTAAACTCAGGAAATCCGCGTCGGAGACCCTTGAACTCATTGAAGAGGCTTATGGGAATGATGCCTTAAGCGACGCCAGAGTTTTTGGGTGGCAGAAAATGTTTAAGGAAGGCAGGGATCTCGCGTCGGACGCCCGATGACCACTCAAACCGATGCTCAGGTGTCCAAAGTGGAAAAAGTTTGGGACTCCTACAGGGTTTAACCATCGCCCTTATCAGTGCGGAGATATGCCTTTCAATCGGAACCATCCACACCATTGTAACAGAAGATTTTGCGATGAGAAAAGTGTGCGCGAAGCTGGTGCCGAAAATCTTGAGCGAGGAAAAACTGTCTAGGGAGGAAATTTCGCAATACATTTTGGACTGCGTCCAGCAAGATGAAGATTTTCTCAAAGGATAGCTCAATTGGAGCTCAAAGCATATCGTTTCGACTTCATCGAGGCGGTTCAAGCGGGAACGACAAAGGCTCTCAACAGTATTCTGGAAACCGACTTCCAGCGGGCTTTTGACGAGTAGCAGACGCGCCGAATAAAGTGAATCGATGCAGGAGGAATGTATTTTGAAGATTATTAAGTAATTTAAATGATAACTACAAAAAATTTTGATTTTTGGAACCAGTCACCTTACGTATTGTACCAACTCTGTAGATCTAAAATTTGCTAACATTGCTGGAAAGATTAGTGGAAACCTTGCACTTCAATATGGACTCTGAAATGAGAAATCTATGTGAAAATAAACGATAAACTTGAAAGTGAAAAATATACATGGCGTAAATATGGGAGAACGCTAACAGTTAGTCAAGATAAGAAGATATTTATTAAGGACATCAAGTTTGACTTCTGAGGGTGGTAATAATGATTATAAGAATTTTGTGATATTGTTCATTCAGTACGTTACCTGGAGATAAACATGATTAACCGGAGCTCAAAATTGATAAGGATATCTTTACTCAAAATAAAAAGACTAATATAAACTAGAGAAAGCTCTTCAGGAGTTATGGGAGGACAAATCCATTGGTATTAACCATTTTCCGCAGATTTTTCCTCGAGGGAAACTTGGTGTATATTTATTTTGCACAAAGGATAAATACAACATGTTTATATTTTTCCTCCTCACCTCACCACTCTTTACCGTAACTGAGTATACATGATATTTTTAAATGTTTTGAATTTTTCCTCTACCTGTATTAATTCTTGCTTTCGTATTTTTACTGGTTGTACTTTTTTATCATTGTACACTATTTACCCAGCGTCCTCTCCTCTCCTCATCTATAACATCTGTGTTACCTAAAAAGCAAAATACACAGACAATTTTTCGCTGTCGATTCTCTTATCTATAAGAAGCTTTAGTTAAGCAGTTCAGGGTATCTCCACTTCCGTCCCTCCTTTTCCTAAATAAAAGCTGGTTTTTGTGTATATATTTAGCAACGTTTGTTATTTTATGAATACGTAACTGCCAAGGTCTTCAGCACACATTTCGGAAGATGTATTAACCGGAATTTTAAAGTTTAATTAATTAATTTTTTCTGGTATCTTCTCATGAAAATCAACTCATATATTTCTAGTTAAAGTCGGTTAATTCCAGAATCCCACAGAATAGTTTAAGTCTGTACCGCAGATAATTTATCGAAACCCGGATAGGTTCTCCCGATAGTTTTATTATCTCTGAAGCCGTATTATCGATTCCGGGGGCCTCTTGCATATGCCTGCTTCATTCAAATTGTCCCTCAGAAATAAATCATCTTTGTGCTTGTAATTGGTGTTGTTTCTTCAATTTTTATTGAGCTCTATGAAATATTTTTTTTCTATTTCTTTGATTAAATTTTAATTTCCTTCAGCATTTTTTAGTTTTTTCCAAACGCACGTTTTTAGGTTGAAATGATTTATTACCATCAAATTAGCAGATTCAGCCTTTTCATGTAACAAGTTTCTTCACATGAATACATTTCAAAATTTTTGCCCCTTGTCTTCTTCAAACATCAATGCCAGGGCCACATTTCTATTAGACCTGACTAGGCTTCAGTGAATAAATTCCTGAAATTACCTATCCAATTCAGAACATCTAAAAAAATGTTGATCGAAAATGTTTTCTGTACATTTGTTTACCTAAATTCCGTATACATCCTTTTATTATGATCTAAATAATGTAATTTGCCATGTTTTATCTTTTGTAACCATTAATTTTCTTCAGAGCATGTTTTTTTGCTCAAGTCTCACTGCTTTAAGCCTCTTTAATCCCTCCATAATGCAGAACTTATTTGAACGAACATACTCATATTTTGGCAACATATTCAGGTCCAAAGTTTTTCATATTTTTCCAGCTCATCTCAAATGGGCTGAATCATCGTTTTTCTTAATCCTCTTCCAGTTGTAAAGCTGGTCTTTGTTGATTTTCTTTCCACTTTTTCTGCTTGCAGTATGCTTTTTGTTGGCTTCGTTTGATCGTATTTCCGTTGAAGGTTTTTCTTGCCTTCCATTTAATCCTTTTTCTAATCTTTTTACCCTGCTGTTATATGTTTTTTTGTCAAATAAGCTGCAGCGCATCTTCAGTAATCTAGTTTACCTCCAACGGTTTTTCAGTAACTAATAGCCAGTTTTTGTGGCCTCCAGTTGTGCATACTGCATATTTGGGCCCACAGAGCCTACGTCCATGTCATACTCGTCTCTTCCGGAGTCCTTATAAAACCTATGCTTGAGTTTTTCAATTTTTTTAGTTTGAAATATTTTCTTTTTTCAATATTTTGGACTTTGCTCTTGAATTTCACCTAGCGCATATTCATTATTAAGTTAGAACTATAGATGGGTCCTCTAAGGTAACTTTTGCCCTCTTTTCATTTTTATGAGTCTCTACCTTGTTACAATTCTTTCACGTTAGAAGTCCTTCTACTATCGTCTTCTAATTTCAGGCGAGAAAACTTCGCTGCTTAATAAAATTTTGCTCTCAAAAACGTGCCGCCTTTGTAGTCATAATCATAGTAATTTTATTTCTTCGAATTTTGCTGAACTCTCTGAAGTGTATGCTCTTCCAACGCATAGGTAATCGAAATATTCTTTTCAAATCCCCATGTTAATCTCAAAGGTCTCATCTACTTCTTGCTTTACTATCAAAAAATTTCTCTCCTTTGAAGAAGCAGAAGGAACAGAGCTCCAAAAGCTTCTGTAAAGCCCGCTAACTCTTCATGTTTTCTCTGTGTTTTCTATACCTGGTATATATGTATTGTGTCGTCGATTATTTATTAAATTTGTATATTTATATGATGTAGACGTTCTTTAATTTTCATTAGACCCATTAAATGTAAATTTGTGAGCACAGTTTCTAGTGTTGCATTTCTGGTAACTTTCTCAGAGAGTAGAGGAACAGAGAGTTTAAGGAAAAACTTAAAGAATAAAGTAGTAAAAAATTTCGTTTAATAACTATGTAGAATTAGTTTCAAAAACATGATGTACGGGAAAGATGGTGTTTGTAAAGTGAAAACTTTTGTTATGCGTTTATGAAAAATAGTGAGTGGACTAAAAAGAAGTAATTTGAAAAACTCGCAGGTACAGTTAAGAATTTGTCGAAAAAACCTTGATGGAAGAGAGGTGAAGTGGGAAAAAAGATTTTTAGTGGTGTCAGGAAGATAAGATATAGAAGGCAGACCGAGAAAAGGAATATTTATTTGGAGTTTCATTGGAATAAATTTAAGAGCTGAAGATTGATATATTGTAGGGCGTTATATGTTTATGTGATATAGACGCACTTCAGAAGTTAATTCCAAAGTAAGTACTCATAATGGAACTTTAAAGATGTACTTCTAATCGGTGGACTACTTGAGGCAAAAAACTAAATGAGAATTACGCACCGATCTGCAATGCTAGTGTCCTCTAAGTGTTATGTGTGTGTGTGTGTGTGTGTATATATATATATATATATATTTATATATATATATATATTTATATATATATGTGTGTGTGTGTGTATGTATATAAACTGTCTGTTCAAATGGATTGGTGAACTCTTTTTACTTGGACACCCAAATGTCTCTTTGTATTCGGATTATTTGCAAACTTCATCATATCTCATCAGTATAAATGATGAATGTCAGGTTATACGATAGTTACTTGGACGTGGATGCCAATTGCAATTTTAGCATCAAGTTATCACTTCCAAAAGGTTTTCGCGTACTTATCAGGTAACCATGTGTATATGTCATGCAGATAAAATAGATGGGGTTTGTGAATGACGCAGAGATCATTGACGTAGGGATGCCGAGGAGAACGTTAAGGGGAGAAGAGTTGAGAGGGGATTGAATTTAATTACAACCAGTATTGAAAACCGTTGTTTCATTTATTTTTCATAAGTCATCATGGAGGCTTCAGGTAAAGTTTAATTAAATTTGCATATATTTCTTATTTGAATTGCGTAACTGTGGCTGTGTTAGAAATAGAGGAGGAAGGCGGTAGATACTTGTTTAATTGATTAATATGCGTCAATAGGTTCGTGTCATGAGTCAAAATGCTTAAATCGCCTGAAGTCAATTGCTTTTGAAATATGCGACAAAAATATCAGAAACCTCATTAAAACTATTTCAAAGAATTAAAGCGATAAACTAGCTTTTTCCGTCCATTTAATGAAATGGCTGTATTTTTTAGTGGTTCTTTTATGTCCTGTGAAGGGACTTGGACATGAGCAACGAAGGAATGGGTATGCCGTCCATGTTCCTTAGTTATAGGACTTTTCATGTTTGACTTCTGCATCTTCTTGTTTTTTTTTGCTGTGGCAAACCTAGACATTACCTTAGGGAGGTGAAACAATTTGTTTGTACCTCACGACCGGGTGAAAAACAACAGCGCTTCGAAAGATAAAATAAAAATCGAGTCAATAAATAAAAAAATTAAATCTACGGCCTGGATAATTTGAGCGATATTATTTTAAATATTAGTGTAAAGCGATTATGCGAAACATAAATAAAATCGTACGAAATTAACTATTACTGTATGCAGTTTGCTTGTTTTAGTTTTTCACAGATGCTAATAGTTTCATGAGATGTGCACTATGCCAGTAAATGATATTACTTATTGCACGTGCGCCTGGTTAAAACTAGGTACGATTAGAGTTTTACAAAAAAATAATCTCATGGATTTTGCTTCTTTTGTGGTAATTTGACAAAAAAAGAGGTTGATTTTACTTTTTATCGTTCCTTGGGTATGCATGATAGGCTTGCCATGACAAAGACATTCTGGCAAGCTTATTCATAGCGTGTAGGAAGTACGCAAGATACCTTCATTAGTAAGAAGAAATCAAGCGTCGCGAATGTAAAAATTAGGGGAAAAAAAGATGCTTACCTGTAATTAATGCCATATTACATAGGAAACGGCATTGCCGGTGGTCTATATACGTATACTACGAATAAATAGCGGTAAAACACGTTCAGAAATAATATTCAATTGGCAACTTGAAGCTAAAAATCTATCTGTTAGGTTTATATTGATTATAGCTCTTAGGGGAAGAATTGGGAGCAATTCTTTGATGATATGAACATTGGAATCGAAAGGTTGAAAAGTTGACCGGGTTATCATAAAACATTTACAATTGAAGCTGCGGAAAACTAGGAAAAGCAAATTTTGGAAATAATTATACATTTCAAAAATTTAATTAATCTGGAATAGAATATAGAATTTTCCATTCATTAAGTATCATTTAGTAAATTGTCTTCCCTTTTTAAGTGAAAACAAACTTAAAGAAGTAGATTATAGAGATTATGTGAGTTAGTACCGAGTAACAATTGAAAGCTATAAATGTTAATTTCGACCAGGAATAATTATCAGAAACAAGGACAATTAATTATTAAGTTAAACGATTTCAAGAAATCAGAGGTGACCCTAAAAAATGACAAACACCTGGAATTTTTGCACTCTCACTTGTGCACATTAAAGCGTATTCAAAATGTAACACTGAAAAGCTTAACGTTTTCAGTAGCCTGCGCCTTTAACCACATTACAGCTTACGTTATCACTTCTTAATTATGAATATGATGTGACCTTTGCTAATTAGAAACGTATTATTCATGCTGAACATTATGTGAACGTTTGAAGCAATGGGGGACTCTCTTAAATTTTCATGGATGGTTAGGCCATTCTCATTGGTCAAACATAGGCCACCTTATTTAGCAGGTAATACTAAGGACGCCAGCCAGCATGGTGATCTAGGCACTGGTGACGCGTTAATAATAATGAGTGTAACACGGGAAGCACTCAGTTTTCGTATCCGAGTTAATACGTACATTAAATATTGGCATATTGACGATGATTGGCTTGAAATAAGGTGTTCGTTTCATCCTGATTTCAAGCCTTTGAAGGGTAGGTATGTGTTTCGAGAATGAGTTGGAGCAAATGGGATAAGGATATATATATGTATATATGTATATATATATGTATATATGTATATATGTATATATATATATATATATATATATATATATATATATATATATATATATATATAGAGAGAGAGAGAGAGAGAGAGAGAGAGAGAGAGAGAGTAAAAAAAGAGTGGTCGCCGGGAAAGGGAAGATCAGAAAGAGATGGAGAAGCGTAATAATAAAAACGGGATCGGTGGGTCTCTTGGGTCGAATTTTTCTTCCCTCGAGCCCATTTCCCCTTCCTCACCTCGATTCCCCACCTCCTCCTTCCTTGCTCACCTCACTCTACCCCTACACGATCTCTCTCCCTCTTCTCCGCCACGCCCCGCAGTCGACAAAGAATAGCGATTCTCTCCAGTCAGGTCTCTTGCGTCCTCCCTCTCTCTCTCCCTTTTCTGTTTTCCTCGACATTTCTTGAAGACGACTCTTGAAAAGGTGAAGATTTATTCTTTTTTTTGGCTCCTATGCTTTTGCTATCGAAATTGCCCCTTTCGTGGTTTTCCCCAGGATCCATTTCTTTTCTTCATTATTTTTCGATGTTTCTCTTTCATTTAGTTCTAACTAGCTGAATACCCGGCTTTGCACGGGTTAGGGAGAAACAATAATATAAATATACTACATAAATAAAAACAACAAATTATAAAGTACAATAACACACTACTTCATACAAATTTAAGAATCTTTTTTATTTAACACCTGTTAATAAACTACATTTTTTGTTTCATATCCGGGAGAAAGAATATATAAATTTTTAGGCGAACCTACTCTGGAGCAAGCAACATAAAGTTGCCCGTGGCTAAAACATGGCGATCTTAGATCAACACCACAAAACTTTAAAGACTGTCCCTGTGATTTATCAATGGTAATTGAAAAAGCTAGCCGGACTGGAAACTGTAATCTTTTAAAGTTGAAGGGAAGATCAGTTGGGATTAGAGGTATCCGTGGAATAAAAATTATTTCACCTTTTCCAGTTAAAATGACTGCCTGGATTATATTTTTCATTAATTTTGTCGCACACAATCGTGTCCCATTGCAGAGTTTTGGTGGATCTAAATTTCGCAATAAAATGATTGGAGATCCTACTTTAAGTATAAGGCGATGTTGTGGCAATCCAGCTGGATCAAGTGAATTTAGGAATTCCGTTGGATAATTGACGGCTTCGTCAGCATCCACTACGGTATCAACCGATTTATATTCAATCACGTCTCCTGGCAGCATGGCTAGTATCTCCTTGTTAATTTCATTATCATCATCGTTCTTAGGAGCAAGAATGGCTCTTTCTCGCAACCATTCTAAAGTTTTATAATTTTGATTAACGTTAGGATAGACTGCTTGTAAAATATCGCGGACAGTTTTCACCGATACACATAAATCTGATGACAATTTTATCATACCAGATGCTTCAATAACTAATCTATCTTCTCCAATCTCCAAAAGTTTATTTGCAAAATTTTGAGCATTCCCATCTCTTAAGAGGATTCGCATGTTTTGTTTAAGGCTAATTTCTTGGACATGATTCCATAGAACAGAGTGTTTTAAACAGGCATAAATTTCATCGGCTGGAGTCGATTTTGGAATGACAGGCAGAGTTTGACGGAAGTCTCCACACAGGAGTACCAGAGCTCCTCCCATTAAACTGCAGTTTCCTCTAAGATCTTGAAGTGTTGCGTTGAGGGCCTCAAGAGATTTTTATGAGCCATCGTACACTCATTCCATACTATCAATTTATATTCCAGAAGAACTTGTGCCTGGCCGCTTGTTTTATTTATATGGCATGTGGGATTTTCTTGTCGGGAAATATAAAGTGGCAACTTAAGGGCAGAGTGGACTGTTCTTCCTCCTTCCATTAATGTCGCTGCAATACCTGAAGATGCAACGGCTAGAGCAATTTCTCCATGAACCCTGATTTCAGCGAGAACTAAATTAATTAAAAATGTTTTTCCCGTGCCACCAGCAGCATCAAGAAAAATGATACCTCCTTCTTGTTTATCTACTTGATCCATTATTGTTTCGTACGCGAATTTCTGATCTTCATTAAGAAGTGGCTTTTTATCCGCGATGTATGCTTCTAAGTCTAAGACATGTAGCTAGTTTCACGTATATAATCTGGATAAAATACACCCTGTTGATCTTGTACAGGTGCAAAAAGACCGAGTTCCACTAAAGTCTTGTTAACCATGGTGATACACTTTTCCTCCAAAATAATCAAAGTTTTTTTAAAAATGTCGGAGTTAAACGTAATATCCAATATAGGATTTTCACGTCGAACTTTAGCCAGTATATCCTCACTCATTGATTCTTTATATATTTCCCATAATGTTTTTGGGTTAGATGGATTACAGGAGGTTATTATGATGGCAAACAAAATTCGGATTTGTCCTGGAAGAGAAATCAAACTGGCCTCTCGCAATGAGTCATCCCAGTGTTGATCTCCTTCTAGCAACCCTAAATTCTGGCAAACTTCTCTGAATGTCTCACATATTTCTCCGTTTACCGTTCTTAATTCTGCAAATGAGCGAGGTCCTCTAATGGTATGTAGAAGCATTCTTAAAAAATAACATTCGGCGTTGTTAGGATGGACTGTGTAGACTCGGCCCAATGCGTCACATGAATAAATATTATTCTCGGGATCAAAGTTGCCCATTTTTCTTCTACAAAAGACTTTCCTTGATGTATTCCACGTTTAATATCTCGGCAATTCTGAATACAATAGTGTTCTTGCAAAAGTATCCTGCTGGCATAGTTTGAAAAATGCTGTTTCCATGACAGCAAAAAAGTAAACAAATTACATACATACAAACAAACACTCTCCTTTATATATATAGATATGCTACTTCTTCCTTGATGTTCAATCGACTGCTGATGTTTTGGAATTTACTGGAATCAAATGCTGAAAATTTCGTTTCCCAAAGAGCACATGGATTTAGGTAAACAGTTTGAATGGTTGTTTTATGGAAATAATGTCGTGCTTTTTTTATACAAAATGATTCTTCTCTGTTCTCGGTTGAATATTTACGATTTTATGTTTAAATTCCTGATTATATGATGGATTAAAATAATTCGGACAATGATTTATTAAAATGAGATTGTTTTTTACTCTTCCTTGAATGAACAAGTAACACGAGAAAGTAAATATTTGCCGACTAAATATAGAAACAACTAGACACTACTTAGTACACTCTACTTGGAAAATTTAAGTGAATACATTTTAAGTAGTTCACCAGTCACGCGTGTTTAGAAAAAAATATTTTATTTATTAAAAAAAGTCCTGGATACATATTGACCATTCCACTGAAAAACTCGTTTGTGTTATCGAAAATATAAATTCGCAGTGGGCTATATGTATTAATAATTATTACTCAACAAATCAGAGAGAGCACTAAAAGTATTTTAAAGACCAGATATTTCTTATTCCATTAATCTTTTTTCTTTTTCTCTCTTTTAGTATCAAATGACCTTAGTCGTCGAGGAACGTAAGTTTCAAATTGCTACTACCACCATTTTATTCTCAGCAGTCTTCCTTGTTTCCTTTTGTCGTTCACTCCAACATTATCCTCATTTCGTTTATTTATGCTATTTCCAAATGAATTACTCCTATATCATTCCACCTTATTCATTCCTGTGTTTACAATTGATTTTCCTTAGTTACGTTTTCGACAGTTATCTGTTACGAACTTCTCTCCTTAATCCGCCATCCAAAATTCTGGTCCTGAAAAAAAAGAACCGCATTTCGCTCGAAAGTGATAGAATATTACATGGCTGGAAAATATTTTTCAACCGCAGTATCTTCAGAAGAGTTTTCATCAAGAAACGCCTATTACTTCAGATTCATGCTATCATTTCCTCCTCAACGCCTACGTGTACGATCTCGTCGACTCGTATCTCCCTCCCTAAGTTGGCAGGGGAATTAACTCGCTTTGCATTATTCGTATACTCAACTTCTCACATAAAATTGATCTTTAGCATTCCTGCCGCAATTTTCACATTTTTATTCCTATCAGTTTATTCTCATGCTGTTTCTTGATGCATTAGCACCAATTTTGAAGAGTCTTCTACTCAATTTGAAATACCTGTTATCTAGCAAATATCAACAGATGAACGAAATATTTTGTGTCTAATTGTAAATAATTGCTTGTGCTGATAGTCCCGTAATAAGAAAATGCCTTGATTTGTTTGCTTATCCTTTTCATTTAGTTTCATTTGAATTTTTTATAGTTGATGCCTAGGTACTCTGGTTTTCACAATACTGTAATTCTCTTAGGATTCCCTTTCTCTAAAATTTTATTTTACTAGGTAAAACTGGTTCCCAATGAATCTATTAAAATAACTGAATAATAAAGGTAATATTTAAAATCTTTTAACCAAAGAAATATTTACGAGGAAAAATGTCTAACAAAAGAGACATGAAACAGGTTTCCGCTAAATAGGTCAAAGTCAATATAATAAAATATTTAGCAGGAATACAATAAACGGATACACTATTAGCGATGGAATGCATAAAATACGTGATAGAAAGAAAAACGGTAGACCAGTGAAGGGGGGGAAATAATGTGAGGTTAATATTATAACGATTATTAATGGAAATAAGAAGGATTAGAGCAGGGTAGGAGGCTATGATGTGTCATATTATATGAGGGTTATGTATCGCCATTTTGATTAACTGTATGTTGTGTGCCTACATTGCCGACTCATTGTTTCAGTAATGTGGAAACCAAATATTGTGGAATATTTAGTAAGAAAACTGAGCAAAATATGTGTAAGTGGTCCAATTAATGTTAAGTAAAAAAATTTTAAATCCGAATGTATAGTCAATGAAAATTTTATTTTATGCAAAGATCGTAAAAAGGGACAAACTAATTTTGCAAAAGAAAACGAAAAGGATGACATATACCTCCGGTTGCTTCAATCGAGAACAGATTCCTAAAATAATTTTCTAATTTGGAAGTTTTCACGCACTCATATTGCTGAAAATGTTTTTTTCATTTTTAATTTGAGAGTCCTCTTTATGAGAGTTAACTTATCATTGGCTTCTATAGTACTTCATGACTTCAGTTATATCCATGGATGAATTTAAAAGCCCGGTGTGCAAAAAATCAAAATTATTCCTTTAATGTATGAGGTACTCTAAATGAACGGCCATCATAAATAAAATGCTTTATATCGCAGGGCCACTTGTAAGCGTTTATTGGAACCTCCTTTCATTTTTCTAACCTCAATTCTGAATCCGTATATCTCCAGTGGTTATATAAAAATTTCTTTTGTAAATATTCAAATTGCTACCAAAAGACACCATGGTGGAGCGAGGCCTTGCTAAGAGCACTTTTGTTATAATAAAATTGGGTCGTGGATTTGGAATGGATTTCACTTATTTTCCCTTTCCACTTAGTTGACTTAAAAGAGGCTGATCTCCTTCTCATGATCAGGTATGTATCAAAATATACAATATTTATGTTGTCACGATCATCCTTATATATGTAAATTAAATGATTTTATTTGTACGTGTGTATAATTTTGTGATGCATAAAATTACTTAATGCATGGGACTTCGTGAATTACGGATTTAAGATAATTAACGAACGTCATCATCATAAGCTTCATTTCACATTAAGGGTCATGCATTTCAAATTTATTATTGCTGGATGCTCACTAGTGAATGAATAATTATTTACCTATACATCTGATGTAGTTTTCACTAGGAGTAGTTAAAACCGATGTGCAGAGAGCTCGAGTTCATGTTTTAATGGGTGATGTGTTGCTCATTTAAACACCGACGGGCAAGTTTTCTGAGGTCAAAACGAAGTTTTTCATTTCAAGTGTTCAACTCAAATTTACCATAAATTTCTCATGCCTTAGAATCTGCTTGATTTAAAAAAAATACATAAATACTTCCATACTATACATATAATTTATGACCTTCTTGTTTGCATATACGTCTACGTTACGTATTGCCCCTTGGTCGTATTGCAATGAGTTTAAGGCCACCAAAATTTTATCACTTTCATACACAAATATGCGTGTTTACAAGATTGCGGATTTGCCGCTTCATGTTGTAAATTAACTGCAATTAAAATGGCATAAATAAACATGCGTGCCGGCATTTGAAGACTGACGCATGCGCACTCTTACGTAGAAAAACATTGCATTTGATTTAGGACCGTCTTCTCCAAGCGCAAATTTACGGCCATAGTCTAAGAGTTAGAATCATGGTGCATGGAATTTACTATCCTACAGTCTTGAGTCGAGTAAATTATCGAACCAGTTGGAATAAGCATTTTGGGAACGATGAGAATGTGGTTTACCATATAATATGTCGAGTAATTTATCAAGGCGGTGATTGTGTGAGGAGAAAAGATATAGATCACATTCCTATATAAATTCTAACTTTACTTAAAACCAGAATGTAAAAATAATTAAAGGGAAGGAATCCGGTTGACGACCAAGGATACATTTCAAGAAACAACAGGTGTAAAGAAGTAGAGTTTAGTAGTTATGGAATTAATAATTCCTCTCAGATCAATTTATTTTGGTGTGATATTAGAAAAGATTTGTGATGAGTTACCTTATTGGTCCATAAATAAAGAATTCTAACCTACTAATGCGGCTTGGAATTACAATCGTATAACTTATCAGAACCATGACGTTTGTGACATTTCTTTGAGCATACTCTTAATTAATTCAGACTTGCTTTATGGTAGTCTGTACCACACATAACGGAAATTTGAAGGGCCTCGAAGAACCGTCTCATTCGGTAGACGAGGTTTCTTGTGCCACAGTGATAAAAGAATCGTTCCATAAATTATCTAACAAATAAAAACAGTACCCCGATGGTTTGGAGCACTAATAGTCAATTGCACGATTAAAAAAAGAATTTGTACTGATTTATTATGGTGGAAGAAGTGATTGAATTAATATTAGTTAGGTTAAAAAAATATTACAACATGTCGTGGCCAGAAAACCCCTTGTGAGTGTGAATTATATTATTGAAGTCCCTCGTAATTAAGTTGCTTCGTCACAATCCTTTCGTCGGTCCCGAGGATTTAAACAGCGTATAATTTGACTTTGATAACGTTTAAGGATTATAAGCATATTTTACCTCACCAGCTTAGTGTTTTCTGTGTTAAACGGAGTGCTGAAACTTTTTTTCGCTCTATTACGGCCGATGTGTATTTTTTCTCTTTCCTCGTAGTACCCAACGGGATTCGTCCACCGTTTATGCGTGTGAAAACAGTATATACTGTCAAAGTTTGAGCGTTTCCTTCTGTCATCTCGTCTCGTCTCCGGTCGGCGGTCATTCCCTCTCTCCCAATCCCCGCTCTTTTCCCCTACACTCCCTCGACCCAGTATCTTTTTCTCGAGCCCGACGCCGCCCCTTAGCTTGATCCGGCGCCAAGCGTCCTTCCACTGCCGCTCAACAAGTCTCTCCCCGGGACAACAAATGGCCCGTCAACAAAGTATGAACGCCGCTGCTATTTGTATAGGAGCAGCGCCGCTGTTTTTATCCACTTTATATTTCCCCAGACGCAGTATATTTTGCCTCGGTTTAATATAAATTTTCTATTGTTTGAATGTTTTCAGTGAAAATGGAAGGGCGAAATGTCGTCTTGCAAACACGAAGTAATAACGGGGAGTGTACATAGTTTATGATTAAATATTGATCCTTTGCCGTTTATTTGTACATAATGCATGAGGATGAGAGACATCAAGCTGGCCTTCGATGCCTTACCACCCGGTTCCATCTCTTTTCCAATTGTCAATGTGAACGGTCAATAGATGGTTAAGGGTTATTCAGTTTTTAGAATAGTCGCCTGGAATGATACATCTTTTCTTCAAGGTACTGATCGTCTCGAGGAATTGAATTTATTCTTAAAGTACTTCGTTCCTTATTAATATACTTATTGAACTGCGATAGACGACAAATTATAAAATATTTAGCAACTTCTGATCGTCGTTGATTTTGAATTTTCGCGCATAGTTGATTCTTAATTCGCTCCAAAATCACGTACCCACTTTTCCCAAGACGTCCCTCTATTTATTTATTTATGTACCTTGCAAGCCATCACTAGGGTATGTGGCAGGGGGTTAATAAACTTGACCAATTTTTACCCAAATATGGCCCTACCGCGGTCGGACAATGTTATTATGATCCCTTTTTGTTCGTGGAAAAGATGACATCTTAAATCTGTCTGTTCAACACTTAATCTCTCTAATTTTATAGACATGGTTTCTCCTAATGTAGTACGATTGGGGCAATAATAGATTGAAGACAAAGATAAGGAAAGCTCTAAGCTAATGATAAAGATACTATGGAATCAATTATAGCCTACCGTCCCACTTGGGGACAGGAAAACTACCTATTTGTGCTAGGAAACCAGAAACTGGCGAAAGTTGAATCCAACTCTCACGAGCTATAATGTCGCGAAATGTTATTTTACTTGATTCTCTTGGTTCTGGAACTTTCTCATGACTCTTGCAGAGTGGGTGTTCACGAGGCAGTATGGAGATAAACTCTTGATTCATATCTGAGGCTGGTGGAAATTCAAAATAAGCCGGGTGTAGTTACACCGGGCCACCCAAGGTCAAACCTCAAGGTTTATGGCTAGAAGCTCAGACATTTGAATTTCTAGGAGAGTAGTTTGCGATAAGCAGTTTCAATCCAAGTTTAAATCCTACTTAAATGGACGTGGAATTCTATTACTGGAGGAACAAAATCGTTATATTTTCAAAAACCTTTCCGAGGTATGAAGTGAGTCCACCACTGCGGCCGTGTCTTGAGAATAAACACAATCGAAAATATACATGATAAAATTGAAGTCCAAATGTGTGAGCTCATTTCACCCCAACCTTATCTAATCCTGTTTAATACGGTTTTTAAAACAAGATATTTGCAGAAATAAACTCTCATCAGTCTGACATAATAGTTTTTTTAATGACTTATTTTGCGATATATATATACTTATACTATATATTTGGTTTATATATTTACATTATATATTTTATCCTCTTTTTATCAAGACAGAGTTGATATTTCAAGTTTTTTATGGTTATTGCTTTGGTTCTCATACATTTTCTATTCAAATAACAACAAAATTTCTCCAATTTTTGAAGCCCACATTGAACCCACAGTTGATCGCATCAAATTTATAGTCGTCTAATCATTTTTAAATCAGCACAAGTCTAAAATGTGTGCAATATTTTCAGTTCAATAATTGCAATAGAATTTAAAGATTTTTTACAAATTATTATTAATAAATACGGTGAAATTCGCAATTCACTCGTGTTTTTGAAGAATTTTGTTTACAGTTGATGAATATGTAGTTCACTTTGCTTCACGCATTGGGATCGTGATACTATGCCAGAAATGTCTAATACTGCGCCAGATTCCAGGAGCGACAGAAAAGGGGTTTCCTCCCGGATGTAATCGGGAAATTCAAGTTTCTCTCAAAGAGAATCTAGATAAAGCAAATGGAAAGTAATTAAAAGTCAAAATACCAAGAATGAGTTGCATAAAATAAATTGAGTTAGAGGAATTCGTCAAAGGATATTCAAACTTCTAATCCTAAGAACGGGAATTACAATGCCAAGTGTTATCACGGAATGCAATCTTTGGGAACTACTGAGCACTTATTATGAATATGAAAATCTTTGGAGAACTTCTCAGAATCTCTTTATACCGATGGAATTATATTCCAATCGATTTACTGCTAAGGTAATTACCATTCCTGAAGTCCCTTTAAGATTTGGTCTCCATTATACGTACGTTATTCTCTTGAAATGGGGGGCATATAATTGAAATTTTAAACAAAGCGTCTCAAAAATTAACATTCCTTAACATTATGGGCAGTGACTGTACAAAGTCGCTGCCCATTAGATATAAAGAAAATTCCAGTATCGAAGAATTGCGCCGTGGTGTTTGATAAAAACTTTGAAAGTATTTACCGATTCGTCAAGGAACTGAAATGCTAGAAAATAATAATAATTAACTAACTTACCTAATACAGTTTTTGTTATAAACTTTTGAGTCTATTTTTACCATTTTGTAGCCATTTTGATTTCTTTAGCTCGTTCTATCTACATTAAGCATGAAGTTAAGTACGTCAAGAGTTTCTTATTCCATGAAATGTTGAGTAATTCATTGTAAATGGAGCAAACTAAATACCGTTCAAATGTTGAAGATACTACGGAAAAAAATAATTCCGATTGGAACTAATAAGAAAAGAGTATATTAGTTAGTATTATATTTTAAATATTACTCTACAGTTAAAATTAATGTGGGTTTTTAGAAAGATTAACAATGAAAATACTTTGAAAAAAATTCCCAGCGGGGCGATGGCCACTTAGGATTAGGACCCATATTCAAAGTAGCCAAGCCCATAGGTTTGTCTTATTGTATTGTTTAGGATATGAGAACCTCAATGAACGGATTATATGAGCATGTGTTAGGACCCAGAGGGAATATTTTAATGCCCATGCATATTCTTACGTTTCCCCATCTGACAATCCTGATTGTGCCCTTTATTTTGACATTTTTTTAAGATAGCTTAGTATCCTGTAAGCCACCACTAGGCTGTGTGGTAGGGGGTGAATACACACCAGACTATTGACCAAAATATTTTTACCTCTATTGCGGTCGGAGAATGTTATTCTGATCCCTTATCGTTCGTGGAAACAATTGCATCTTAAATCTATCTGTTCTACTCTTCATCTCTCTAACCTTATTGACATGATCTCACCTGCCGTATTACGATAATATATTATAGGGAATAATAAAATATTTTCAACACGATTGTCAAAGAGACATCTTTTTAACTAATGCAAGAGATTTAATCTGAACTTAACCTTCGCTCCTCCAGTGATTCCCAGCCTAGCTACTCTAACATCATGGATACGCTACTAAGTTTATCGTCCCAAAGTTTTACAAATCTAGCTCTTCTACAATGAACGGATCCAATTCGGAAATAAATTCAACTTCGGGCATATGCCTGTAGCATATTCTAAATGAGGCCAAATCAGCGAAAGATAACATTTACCTTTAATCTTTTCATCTCATTTACCCAGTACTCTTTTAATGAATCCTATTTTTTTCGTTATCTTGTCCACATACTCCACGTATGTATTTCACCCAGAAGATATCGTGAGTGAGGGTACGCCGAGGTATTCAATTGAGTCAACACATTCCGTTTCGGTGTTCCCAATACAGTAGACTTTCGGATAGGAATTGCTCTTTTCCAAAAATTTATGACTACGCACTTTTTTAAGTTTAATTCTAATTGCCAAGTGTCATACCAGCGTTTTATAGCATTAAGGGCATCTAATAAAGCTGTCGTGTCCTCAGGATCACGGATATCACGGTAAACCACAGCATCGTCGGCAAATAAACGTATCTTGCTAGTGACAACGGAGTCAATGTCGTTAATGAAAGTGGGAATAAAAGAGGTCCGATGACGCTTCCCTGGGGAACACCTCAAGTAACTTTTACTGCATTTGAGCTACTTCCATCTATCACTACTCTTTGAACCCGGCCATTCAAAAATTCTTTTATCCAACTAATGATAATACAAGGATATTTTTATCTATGCCACATGCCTCAAGCTTTGCAAGTAGTTTAATATGAGATAATTTGCCGAAGGCTTTCTTAAAATCTAGAAAAATCTTCCTTTCCACGTATCAAATCCACTCACATTCAACTACTTATGCTAAAGGGGATGAAATGTAATTAATAATATTTAAAAATATTATTTATGCTAACTTAGGACCAATTAAAGAACTGTCCATATAAATATGATTGAAAAAGTTGCGAATGTTTTGTGCCCTAAGATTAACATGTACTATACGTGCATCAGCTTCAACAGGTCATAAAATTTACTTCGAGGTGAGATATACTCGTACACACACTTATTAGAAAACCTTTAATTTCAGTACTGTGGATAGATAGAAAATACAAAAAATAGCTAGCATCATTATAATACTCTGAGGTATCGTGAACTTACTTGAATATGTAGCTACTAGACATAATTAAATTTTGGTTTTTAACGTAACATTTCTACCGTATGACCGATTTTTCATGTATAAATGATTATTTGAAATATATAAGGTATAACGCACTACAAATATTAATTATAGTAATAATATAAATGTAAAACTGACTTAAAATATATTATATAAAGATAAAACAAAGAGCAGTGGGGTTCATGAGCTGAATAGAGCATAAAACGAATAAGGCGTACGTTTTTTAACATCAGGGACCTTGTTACTTACCTTGATCAGTTAAGCGTTGAAATATTGAATAAAGTTTAATGATTCTCCGGAGCCGATATCTACCGATTCGAAATATTGTGGTTCTTATTATTGCAGAAATAAAAGTAGCATATTAAATGGTACTGTATTACGGTATTATTTTTCGTTCTCCCTACACTCTCATGCACTTGGTGGATGGCTGTGAATCATTATGCCAGGGCTTGAGTGCCTTGGATTAGGGCGAGGCAAGGGACGTCTTCAGGGAGACTGAGCGAGGAGGGGTGAAAACTGATGGGAAGGGAGAGTAAACATGGATTGTGTGGGATTAGAAATGAGGTAGGGGAGTGGGACACGGTGGACAGGTGAGTATAAAGGGCATGGAGGAGACAAAGAGTAGGAGGGGTTTGGATTGGTTGGAGAGTGTGTAGCTGGAAAGGGTGCAATTTTTAGGTCTCGAAGGAAGGGTTACTATTCCGCCACCGCCGAATGACTGTGCCGCTTAGGTGGGCGTGGTCGAAGGAAAGAGAGAGAGAGAGGGGGAGTTCGTTGCGATTTTTTGGGGCAGTGTGGGGAGAAGGTGTGCCGCTTTCGGTGGGGTAGGAAAAAGGGTGTCGCCACCTGCACATGAATAATTCACGCACCACTCCTCCCTCAACCCCCTTCGGCCCTCTAATCCCCCTCCTCCCACACCTCTTCCCGCTCGAAGCAGTCGCGGGGGGGATAGAGGATACGGGGGAGGAGAAAAGAGCGTCGGTTGCGGGGGTGGAGAGGATAGAAGGGGTGCAAGGCCGATGTGGATGTAAAGGGGTCGGGGAACAGGTGCTCAGGGGGGATGGAGGGAGCGGGGATACCGTACACGCAGTGGTGGTGCCTTCGAGGTTGTGCCTTTCAGGACCTTGCGTAATACCGTCCTTATTCTCTCCATTCCGTGTCCTTGGAATGGACATCCCTCTATCCTCCTGCCCTCCTTCCCCCTGCTTGCTTCCTTCCTTTCAACTCTGTTTTCCCTGGTCCATCCCTTGATGATGCAGCGGCATTGACCATGTATGCGATGCCGTAATGATGGGGCTCCCCGTTTGAGTACGAGCCTCAGCTGTAGCTAATGGCCGTGTATCCTACCTCGACTACCACGCTTCGCTCTTATCATCTCCTAAAAGGTCGATTTATCCTCTCTTGGTTTTCGGGCGTTTAGTAAAGGAATTATGAATGGGATCGCTATTCATGGCAAACTGTCCAGGTTCATCAACATAAATAAAATTTTAAACCTCATATAGAAGCAGTTTGGCAAAAAATTCTCAAAGATTCAGATGTTGGTCAAAGGTCACTGATGTCAAGACGTTCACAAATGTACACTAATGATTAAATTTGCGAACTGTTGCGAAAATGTAATATTTTAGAATATTGAATGCATCCAGACTACGGCGTAGCTCTTGGAATAAAATATTCATAAACCTATTCTATTTTCATAGAAATATTGTCCCAGCAGAAATGGTAAGTATTCCAGAGTTCATAGAGACGGTAAGTATGAACTTATTTGCATAAACACGCCTCACTTTAGACTTTAGAATCAACAAAAGCGTCTCTAATTGTTTCCAAACTTTATTTTTAGCTCGATATTTCCGGTTGTTATTTCAATCGTAGAATTTTTGAAGTAGCATATTTTCGGGACTTTAGTTAAGTTATGTAGCGCCCTGTCACACATATGCCATTCTTAAATATCCCCAATAGGTTATTTGATTTCATTGTTATTTATCTTCTTAATTAGACCATTTACATTCTATTTTTGCCTAAAAATGCTGAAAATTGTATATTTTAAGTGAATAATATAGAACTCATATAACTTTAAAATATCACATTTTGCATTACTTAAAGAACAGTCAATTAGTCCTGCAAAATTTGAACGACATAAAGAGAAACTGAAAAATATAAATCCATAAGTGTAATATACTTTGTGACCCACCAGGGTAGTATCAAACGTGATGGCGGAAAAGATGTACATACTATACATTATGATATATGTATGAGAAAATGTTGCCCTTGAACATTGTCATACTTGCTATACTTTCTCTCTCCCTCTCGTCGTTCAAGTGAACGAAAAAAAATTGCGACTGTGAGAAATTGGACTATTCTTATCCGGAGATATTACAATTCATTTTTTCTTTTTCTGGGTTTAATGAACTTTTGGCTCTTTGTTGTGTAATTTGATTAGCTTGGGTCCAAGTAGTTTGCTTAAACAGCATAAGAGTATGGTTTTCGATAAAAATTGATCAGAATTTTTAATCTGAAATTTGGAGGCATCAAAATATGGTTAATGCAAAACTGCAATGAAACCCCAAAATCTATCCAATGCTTTGCTAAATTATTGAACGTAATGAACCTTCTACTGAGCCCTATGGTGTGTTAAATTCACACATCAGGATAGGAGAGGTAGTCTCATTCACTGTAGCGCCTGCAATTCCCCAGAAAAATCTGAAATCAGAAGAAGCAGTAACGCATGGCCACTCTTTATCGACATTCATCCAAAAAAGTAACTTTTCGTGTAAACCTTTACAAATCGTGATGAAGCAAAGGTGGGTGGTGAAATAAAATAAAATAAAAACAAATTCATTCTCTATGAATGAGTATTCTGTGCAAAGAGTACATTCTATTTAGTACAGAGGTTCCTTACTGGGTGATCAAAATTTTAATTTTGTAAAAATTTTCATATGATATCATTCATTTTGTCTAAAGACTTTATGAAAACATGAACTACGATAAATACTCCTCATTAAGGATTCTTATAACATCTGCGATTACAAAACATCATGTTTTGTATTATGAAAAAGATTTTGCTAAAGAATTCTGACAAAGCTTTGCGATGATTACACTTCATACGAAGGAACAATAAACTACAAGTATTTATATAATTAATTTATTTTGTATTGTTTGTCTCAACTCGTCCTCAAAACGCACTTTTTACAATCTATTATATCCTACTTGCTCTCCACTCCTATAGTCTAATTTTAAAACAATGTGTGAGTGATATTTTCATTAAAATTGATAAATTATGGCAAACTTTATATATTTCATTATTTTATATCATCAAGTTATTATGTTACACGAATCCTCACATGAATTATCCCAACGCAGAGGGATTGCAATCAAGCGTGCGAGGTGGCGAAAAGTGACTCTTTAAGAATTGCGTAACACCCTCTTCGCCAGCTTTTCTCTTAGGCCTCAGGCGGACTCGCGACACAACAAGCTCCCCAACTCCGGAAGGGGTGGGTTTGCTCCGGGGAAGACGAAGGATGCCGCTCACATCAAGTGTGTTGTTTGTTGCTGCGCTCGCCTTCTTCTCGGGCTTGGAGAGATGAGGGAGCAAAGCTCAAAACTTCCTCCAGCAGGGTTTATGGGTCACTTTTTTATCCACTCCTTGTTTTCTTCCCTTTGCTCCTGGCAGCAAAGGAAAGGGTAGTATTTTTACGGTCGACCGTAAAGGACGATGTTGCGCCGCGGCGTTAAAATAAAAGAATGGAGATCTTGCCGAGGAGTGCGGTTGTCTGATGAATTTCCATTAATGGCTAAAATCGATTCCTATGCCGAAATGTCCTTTTTATGACGTAATTTATCATGCGTCACACTTGCTGATGAACCTTCATAATTAAGCACAAGACCTGGAAATCATCCTCCACAGAAGGTGACATGCCTTCATCACGTACGTAGAAACGCTACATGTTCTAACCAACGGAATAGTTAAAAGAAAACAAATAGGGATACTACTATTAATGACTGCGTGCTTCTATCAAACTGTTGCATTATACGCATTTTTCTGGCGCTTCTCAACTGTTTAAAGTTAGAGTAATTCGTTTTTTCACCTACGAATATTTGCTTGGAAATGAAAGCATTTCTGCTTGTACTCATGAAATAACATTTAAAGATGTTACTTTACCATCTTTATTTTTATGGTCCAATTAATATATAACTGCATCATTCTAAGCTATAGAAAAGGTTTAGGATTTTTCGTGCATACTCGGGTACTATGATGGAATCTCCTTGGCTGATCTTAGTTGATTATATTTCGTGACAAACTATGTGAATCGCAAACATTGCTTTTTTTATAATTTCATGTATAACATTTCACATATAAAGAGGTAGCGAACGCTAAATCTGGTTTAATTCACGAGATTATTCACCGATGTAAGCCATTTATCCACCGAGAGGTAAGGGTACATGTATACCTCGAGCACTCTTTTGCTTAAAATATTTGACGAAAAAAGGAATCTAAAATCCGGAGGGATTTGACTTCGGGTTATTTTGTTAGCTGAATGAATGTGAATGCCGAAACTTTATACTGGCCGGCGGTTTCCCTGAATTGCAAGTAAAGTTTGGATTATTATGCATTGGTCTGCACGAAAAAAGTATTTGTATTCATAAACCTCTGTTAGAAAGCTACACTCCGTAACATGTCAGCGTAATAGTAAAACTCCTGGAAATGTTTCATAGTGGGAATGGATGATAAACTGTGTTGTTCCAAACCATAAAATTCCCTTCATTTCTTCCTTTATGTCTTCTGCACCTTACTACATTCCCGGTTTATGTTTTCCTTATTCTGATCTTTCTTATTTCCATTTAGAGAACCTAGTGTTGCATCACCACACGTAGATAATGCATATGTTTCAATCGCTTATACGTTGAAACACTTTTGAATAATTTAATATCGTCATTAATTATGCGCCAACTGGTGGAGGTTTTCAAACATTTTTCTCTCATTTACATTGCGGTGTACGATCAGAGAGTCTTTTTTTTGTGATGTTATATTTAATCTCATTAAAAATATACATTGTAATCTACTACCTTTTGTGTCTACCATCAGTAAAAAAAGAAGAAATTGTATTTTATTAATCAATAGACTCCGATATTTCAAGAGAAATTCACGGTTGAGGGCCCCCGAACGCGTTATGACCATTTTCCTGACCATCTTTATCTATGAAGTTTTTTATCTTTCAGTTTTTTTGATATCCATATATGCAGTTCATTATAAAATTGTAATTGATTTTTCAAAAAAAATAGTTTTATTTTATATTAAAAGAAACAACTTTGATGTATCCATATTTGTACATTATTACTGTTATCAAGAGCAGGAGTTCTGATTAGCTTTGTCCACAGTGAATTCAATAACTTTTCTAAGGCTTTACAGTGGTTCATTATATTCATTATTGAATATCTTCGTGTAAAATTCGAAATGTGTTTAAATATTACTAAACAACTATTAAGTATTATATGACGTTACTAGTTACATCTTACGGAAAATCCATGTCACCTAGTTATTGCGGTTACTGTCTCCTCCTTACCTCACTAAAAATATTACTGCAAAAAACAAAGGAAAACTGGTTCGCTCATTTTAGCCTATCCTTATTTAATATTGAACATTCCATTCTACTATTTCTTCTGTTACCCGATGAAAAATCATACCATGGTTTAGGTTTTGTTTCTCTTGATACAATTTTACGGAGAAATTTTGCATATCTCTTCTGTGCTCCATTAAGGTTTTAAAAGCAGTTTGTGATTCAACAAAATTTATTTACCTTCCATTATAAAGTGCCATATACTGAATTTTTAGTCCTGTCTTGACTAATGTAAAAAATATGGAACACCGTACTCTCTGTGATGATTTTATAATACGTCATTAAACTACAATCATCAAAATCATTGGCTGGTTACTCTTTACTTATTTCCTGTCTATACGTACTCACTTGCTAATAAATTCAAGACTTGCATAAAATTGCTCTAAATTTTGAAAACTGTTCCTGAACACCCTAATACAATCTTCATTCATTTATTTGTGAGACTACTGAAGCCGTTCATATTTTTAAATATTAGATTAAATTTTACCTGGTAGACACGCCGAAAAGGTTACCATGAGGAAACCAATTACCAAAAGGTCATAGAAGTGTATACATTAAATAAAAACTTACTTGGTTCATGTACTTGTAACTTTGTGATTAAAATTAAATTTAGTAAACTATTTAGTCCCATTCAATTCTAATAAATTTTCATTAACCGGTGAGCATCGTCATCGGGGAATGTTTAATTTTTATTTCCTAGCAGATCACCGTATTCTATGTTCTTCATCATTTTTCTGTCTGATCATACAATAGAATGAACCTGTTCAAATACTTTTTAAATTATAAATAAGCTGCATATCTGCTTAATTCTTCTTAAGAGACCACTATAACACGGTGTCCGAATTTTCGTATTGATATTTAATTTTGTATTCTTATGTGGAGTAAAATTGATAACGTGTTAAGTGTCAATTTTTTCTAAAAAATAATATTTTTGAGCAATTAAACTGAGTATCTGAAGTAATAAATGTGTGCTATTTAAATGAAATTTATCTTAACCCCAGTATTATATGTGATTTATTACATTTTTGGGACATTTGATCATCTAAGTAATACATTTACAAAATCCAAAAGCAATTGTAAAATCTCTCAAATATGAGTATTCAACTATTTAATTATCCTCCACAAAATTATGTATTTTCATTATTTGGTACTTCTGTTCAAAGTTGACCTTACAAATAAATTAATATAACGTGAAATTTACAGCTTAGTAATTCTGTTTCGCTTCAAGATGATCATAAAAACATTTAGAACAGCAATTTTTAAGTACCGTTTCGACATGAACCACTGCTTTGCCCTGAATTTGCAATATCCTTGACTAAAATTATTTTGGACTTTCCCTGAGTATATTCTTCAATGTACGTGATTAAGCTCTATATTTTCCTATGGAATGTTTCATTGGAGCGAAAAGAGTGAGGGCGGAGAGGTCAACCGCACGTAAATGCTACGTCGTCTCATGAAATGTGAAAGGCTACAAATATTGGTGTTGAGCAGTCCTATTCATACACATTGGTCAGAAACCTACTAGGGAAGCATATCACACATAGTGACATATTCGAGAAACAAGGTTATGACTCAATAGTGTCCAGGCCGTTTTTTTTACAACGGGAGAAACGTCTTTTGATGAGGAGACGTCTTGGATTTCATTAGCTAAGCCAGCAATAAGTTTATTTTAATGAAAAGGATTTTCCAATGAAGTGTTTGCTGGGCCTATCACTGTCGTTAAATATAGACCTATAAATATGAAAACTAGCTAGTAGGATGTTCAAATTTGCTAAGCGAACGCAGATTGGGAGGGGATGCATTTCCAACTCCCAAGAGCAGACTTTTAGTGTTGAAGTTGGTTCTTGCACACACGAGGATTGGTCAATAGCTTATTAAAACATTATCCTATATTACTATATCTATATGAATATATTGATCTATTAATCACAGCGATATGTCCAAAATACTAGGATATCTCTATTTACATATCATCCTTACGACGAGTATCCAATACGACGTGCGGTTGTCGGTGATGGAACATTTAATGGGTGCTAACATTTAAAACTTCATCGTTTGTCATAGTTTGATCAGGGGCCCAGGCATTTTAGAGATAGGACTTAAAAATATGTAAATTTGCAGTTGTACGAATATTAGACCAAGACAATACCCGGGGAAAATGGAATAAGCCTCAAATATAAACGTTTGATACGTCATTCATGAGCCATATAATGGATGAAACTGATTTTCATCGATACGTACTTCTTGGAGAACAACTCATGTTTACTAAAAGAGCAATAGATATGCCGGAGGCAATTGGGATAAGTCAAACCGGGATGGATGTCCAAATTACTTTTTCTGAATTTGCCAGTCAAATAGGGGAGCGTTGTTTGGAGGAAGAGAGACTGAGGTAATCGATCTGCTTGTTTGCTAAAATAAAAGCGCGGTTGAAGAGGGAAGGGAAAGAAGTAGCTTATTACGCCGCAGGGTATGTATCGATATTTTATCACCGTCTGTGAGTTTCCCTCCAGCAGTTATGGTAAAATAAAGAAGCCCTTCCACGCAGCCATGCCACGTAGAGGAACGAATCTCGGTCATCAATCTTATAAGACTTGTTAAGCTCATCACCGAGAGAGGGGCTGGAGAAGGGGTTTTGTGAGCTTTCTATCTTCTCTTTTTAAGAGAAAAGCATCTTTGATTGACAGCTGAGATTGTTTTATTTCTCGTATCTGTAGACGTATATTCCACAAAGTTGTTTATATCCTTTTTCATATCATACACATCACTTTTTCGGTTTTATCAATAGTCTCATTCTCTTTACTCATATGAAGAATAATGAGACTTAATGACGGATTTGACCATTATTTTCTTTATTTAAACTCGGTTTCTCTTACTTTTCTGGCAGAGCATGAAATATATTTAACTTGTGGCAGTGTACCCTTCCATGCCAATAAAAACTTAAATCACAAAGTACTTAAAGCACAAGACGATATACAAAAAATAGAAACTCCCAATAAAAGAACACGGCAATTTCTACAGACAATGCATACTTGTTTTTCTAGAGAACTTTTAATTTTGTACGAACAGGGTATCTCTGTGACGCAACATCTTCAGGTGTCATCAGATCATTGAACGGATGAATTTGCGTTACACTGAAACCCTGGTCTTCAAAGATTTAAAGCGTTTCGCAAAATCAAGTATTTTTTATGCTTATTTAAGGTTGGGAAATTCTATCGAGTGACGCTAGATATCGGTAATTTTATGATTTTTTTAGTCACAGTGTTCCCAGACCATCACCTACCATTTAATCCTTACCTACTTTTTGTCGGTAAAAGCTTAAGGCTTGCGATGAAAATTCACATTTTTGTAAAGTGGTTCTTAAAATCTATTATCGGAATAGTCATTTTCAATAAAATGGTAGTTACTTAGTTCTGTCGATGTCCATGTTGATAGAGCGGATATTATACAGTTTTTGTATTTCATGATGATATTGATATTATTATGTACTTGGCCTGGTTGTAGGTGTAGTGTACATGAAGACACAAAAATAATACTTTCAAAGTTGCACCAAAAGTCATGAAGCAATTATTTTTCCTTAAGATTAATGTAGTGTGCCGCTTAAGATACAATTTAAATGGGTACAGACTAACTACCTGTAAGCTTCAGCAAAAATGTTAAACCATCTGGTTATACTCCCCATGCACTAAAAACTTAAAAGGTGAAGGGGGTTGTGCATTCTGATGGCCCCAAGTGCTGTGCTGGCGGGAGCAATGATCTTTGTTTCTCGTAAGTTCACAAAGACAGATAGGTCGAAGGGTAGGAGCAAGACGAAAGGTAGTTCCTCAGTGAGGCGGCTAACCCCAGGGGAGCATGGGTCTTTTGAGTGATGGCATCACATTATGAAACCACCGTAGTTAAATATCCCATGCTACTATGACAGATATAGATCTGAGTATGGGTCCTAGCAACTAAGGGATTCGGCCAGATGGACCGCGCATCAAAAGCTGCAGCTGGAGGGACAAGGCTACTGCGGCCATCATCTCATGAAATCTTTGCCAAGAGGAATCGACAAAAGCAGCAGTAAAGAGACGGAAGAGAACCAAATCAGTTGAAATGCTGACTTGGCAAATTAGGACGCTCTGGAGTACAGGGAAATTAGAGAATATATATAGCCAGAGATTTAGAGAGGCAATATAGATATTTTAGGACTACGAGATGTGATTGAAGATAGCGGGATTTATTGGAGCTATATTTAAAAACATTACTAACTCGTTGCTGCTATGAGGGAGGATTTGACCATTACATTTCGTCAGATCAGAGTTATTTCTAATCCAAAAAAATGGAACGCCAGCCATATGTGAGGACTATAGGACTATGAGTTTGATGAATTCTGTGGTACTCGGCTCAACATTATGGAACTTTATTATGAATTTAAAATCATGAAAACTTTTTCAATTACGCTGAATTCAATTTAAAACAACCGGTTGGATTTATTTTGCATGCAAAGTGGTACTTGCGATCATCAATAGGGGTAAGTAGGGGAAAGGCAGGCGTGACGCTAATCAGTGGTCACTAATAGAAATGAGCATCAGAATTAAAAATTAAATAGGATAAAATCAGGATGTATTTGCTTGCAGATTTTGGGAAAGAATTCAAGAGAATTAAATGAGTAAAATTAATTCCTGTATCGTAGGAAATAGGAGTCCATTGGCGGTATAATTAATTTATCCGCAATCCTTACGTATCTCAGATTTCTCTGATGCAAGTAACGGATGCACAGCCTGAATGGGCAATGGCCACAAGAGGATTAAGAAAGTGGTGTTCATAAAAAACCGGTGCTATTCAACAAATATAAGGAAACGATGTTCAGAGGGGGGTGAAAATAGCTGAAGATAGGAATGGTGGTTGGTAGAAAAATTGGAACGTTAGTGCAATATGTATGGGATGAGAATAAGTGAAAAAAAAATTATTTTATTTTCTAGAAAGAGAAAAACTAAGTTACATTTTAAAATAGTAGTTCATAAGATCGATAGGTGGAACAGTTTATCGATCTGGGGAGTGGTTGATCAAAATGGTCAAAGTAGTAGGGTTATAAAGATAAGAATTGCGTTTCGCAAAGAAACTTTCACGAGGATGAGGGAATTGATGACAGAGATGTTGAGTAAGGATGTTAAGGAAAGGCTCGATAAAAATTTAATGCGGAGCAAGGTTTTTTACCGCCCGGAAATATGGTCGTTTAAACGAGATGAATGCGTAGATTTGAGGCTTTTGAAATGTGGATGTGGAAAAAGAGGGAAACGATTAAATGGACGGGAAGGAAAACGAACGAGGTGCTCGGAAAGAGAGAGAGTTACTGGAAGGAATCAGGCGAAATGAATGCTGGCCGTTTTCATTGGCGATGGGATGTTTGAGGACTGAAATAGAGGGTGGAACAATATCAAGTGAACAAGGGGTAGGGATAGGAAAGGACAAATTGGACGGACGGAAGGGAGAAATTAAGAGAACAGGTAAAGAGGAGATAATTACAGCATCTAATGTCAGGTATTTTTGTTAGAAGACGGAAGCAAATGTTTCATTGTACCAGTGTATTTGTCCATCCTAAACCTGCATTAACCGGTTAGAATACCAATAATAATAATGACAAAGCAAAACCAAGCACAAACCCTTATTCGAATCCGTATACTTTGTATTTCCTTTCATTCCATCTGACACGCATATCTTTCTCCCACTGCCTTTCCTACTTAGCAAAATCAATTTTAACACAATCTTCACTTTAAATCACCTGTTGAAATGTTCTTCATCCACAATTTCTTGCCTCCTTTTGATTTTCTTTAATGACAGTCTCTCGTCCTCCACCATGCCTAGTACTTCATCGTTTGTTTTAGTTTTAGTCCATTTTATTCCATCAATTCTTTTCATCCTCCTAATACTTAAAGCCTTCAATACGACTATGACTAATTGTCTCAGCGACCGAGCTCCTGCTCCTTACAAAACTACGATCCAAATCAATTTTTCTAACACGCTTACTGAAACTTCTTGCCAGCATCTTTCTTTTTATAGAAGCTCTTTTAAGTGATGCAATTCTTCTGCTATGTCACTGTTATTCTGATCAAATTGGTTGGTACACCTCCAACAAGATAGCTAAACCGTCCCGTTTGATTGTTTATGCCTCCTAATTTTAACTTTTGACTTTATCTTTCTCGGCATAATCTTTATTTACTCTAAAATTCATTCTCATCCCATACCAATCAAACTAATTTTCTAATGTCCTCAGAAGTGCTTATAACAATGTGGCTGACTACCTAGGTAAAGTGTTTTCATGTGCTTTGTTACATAATATTTTATTTAGTACAGTTTTTATACTATATATATATATATATATATATATATATATATATATCATTCAATTGCTCCTCCATGTCCATAATCCCACCTCTGTTCTTCCTCAATATCCGACTGATGTCAACAAGACTTCCACATCATTTTTTCTTTCGAAGACACAAAATAATAAAACAATCGTGAGTTTTTATTTTCTTTTAGCTCTCAAGTCATAGTCAGGTAACAATTTTAATCTTCCTTATACCGATTTTAATGCTGATATCCGTAATATTTGTTCCATCGTTCTATCATTCGACCATCAAAAGGGGTATCTATCGTATGTACGAAGTAAAAGTAAACATTTGTTAAATTTTACCGATTTTTATTGCTTATATTTAACGCTATTTTATCATTTTTGAACTAATATATGTTTATATACGCCACGTTTTTTTGATTTTTTCCACTTATGATATTAAAAACCATTTTGCTTGCAATTTTAGTCGAAGTTATATATATATATATATACTTTCTGCAAAAATAGGGGCCATATTAGACCAAATTGTTTAGCCCAATAAATTTTGCTTGACCCTATAAATCTTTGTTACTATTTGTTGTGCTTAACATTACAGTTATCATATTACCATGAAGCTTTTAGAGAGATTGCTGTGTGGTTATAATTTCCCTGGGACTAAGTCTATTCGGCACAGACATGCAAATACTGCTTCAGAGAATGGATTCGTTTTGGAAACAGTTTCTGGACAGAAGGATAAGGACGGGAAGTACTAAATAATTCACCATATTAATAATTTACCATCGCAATGCCTTTTTAGGCAATCGCCTCAATTTGCATCCTCATTTTGCATACATATACGTGTATAGCCGGTCAACTGTTTCCAACGGTGGTCTCTCTGATTCATTCTGTGATTTTGATTGTTCTCCCACAACTCTCAATTGGAATATCCATGCAAATTTGACCAGAAATTTCATGTTCATATCGTGAATCTTGGGCAGCGGGTGTTTTAGTATCATCCATGGATTTTAATTTCCTGCACTTCAGTTCGCTCTCAACACTGAAGTCATGGAAATCGTTTGGGACTCTAATTTTGCTATGATTTTCAAAGGCTAAATCAAAAGTAACATTTTCATATTCCAATTATTCCTCGCCAAAATTCACATGTTTATCGTCAGGCCGATCGCAAAACCTTTCTGGAAAAAACATTTTAAATTCAGTTGAAAACCCTGAAATATGTTTACGGCAGTGGAGAAAAAGAAATTGGGGAAAATGCGGCATCAAGCCAACCTGCCCAGTAAAAAATTAGGATTGAATGAAGGGTTTCCGTAGCATTTGCGTATGTGAATGTATGACGAATGCTCAGTCACCCCTTAAGAAAAAACATGCCCTAGAAAATTCACAGCTGCATTTGGAAGGTCAAAAACTCTTAGTCTGTATCTTCCGCAGCATTTCTCGCACACTTCAGTATTTCCAACGCGGAATTTATACAATGCGTTGCTTCTGAGCCTGGGAGAAGAATGCAAAAGATTACTACCCGAGTAATACATATATATGTATATATATATGTGTATATATATATATATATATATATATATATATATATATATATATATATATATATATATATATATATATATATATAACTATATATATAACTATATATACAAACACATACATACACACATTATGTATGTATATATTTATATATAATATGCACATACATACAATTATGCACTTATATTTCGTAAGTAAAAAAACGCTGTTTACCCCGTCCCTCCTTCCTCTGCCTGAGGACATGACCGCGATTGCCCGTCACGGACACCGGCAGATGTGCAGCCGAGGACCAGCTGCGATGACGGATGAAAAAAACGGACGGGAAAACTCTAAGAATAAAAAACAAGTCTTTCAAAGTGCACATCACCGTGGCGATATTTTAACGAATTTTCATGACAAACAACCGCGTGTTAGGGGACCCTCTTTTTCCTTCTCTTTTCCTCTTTGTGCATATGTATATTTATTTATACATATGTGTGCACTTCAACCTTCCTTTCTCTTCAAATCCCCCCTCCTCACATATCTCTCTGTCTCTCTCTCGCCGTCTCATCCGTCTCTTGCTCCTTCTCTCCGGGGGATATTTCGCAAAAATCACCATCTCCTTTGAAGTGCCCGAGCGCCTGTTTGCGGGGCTTTGTGTGTGTGTGTGATGCCTGACCTATTCAGGGTGGTTGCCACGCCCAGGGGAGACATATACGTGCGCCTGGGCATGTCATGACGCGCGGAGCTACATCCCACTCCCCCTCGACCTTAGTCCCCCTTATCCTCTCCGTCCCCTCCACCCTGCAGCCTCCCCCTAATCTCGTCACTTCCCATATAGTTAAGCGCGCGGGGGGGACCCCTTGCCCCTCCCCTTGCCCTGCGCTTTCAAATTGTGCCTCCCAACATTTTGCCGGCCTTCCTCTCCTCCCCCTTCCAAAGTCACCCAACGCAACCGACCCCCCCTTTCACCTCCACTTCTCTCCAGGTCCGGGGGACGGACAGACAAATCGGTGGAGAGAGAGGATGGGGGGATTTGGAGAGGGGGGAATCAGGTTGAGAGAAATGGGTGCGCAGGAGTAGTGGTTTGGGCTAAAGTTCTCCCACGTCGACGTAGCGGGGACACTTTTCATGGGAGCGTGCGTATTTTTTTTATGCATCATGCCGTGGTAGATTAAAGTTTCTGTTCAAGAGATTTTTCTACTCGATGCGAATATGAATGCATTCTGGCATCTCATTTCAGACACGCCCGACTGGGTACTCCCTGTTTTTCCCTCTCACTTGCATGCTCAGGTTGCGGGGATTCTTCGGCCTACTTGGTGCGAATGCGGAGCCACGCCGTGAACCTAGACCTTTTCAAGTTTTGTTTACTTTTTAGACTCAGCCATTTAAAGGGGTAAAAATACGTGATTTACCCGAAATCTCTATGCGTTGCCTTCCAACCTCCCAGTATCCTCATCCCATTTCCCTTTACCAATTTCAAATTTCCAAAATTCAAATTCTATCTCTGTGCTGGCTATAAACTTCGACGGCCCCTGTACGTATCTTTGCTGTTCCCTTGTACTTTTTCATGGTTTTGGGAAATTAAACCTTTGGATTGATTCGGGTTTACAGATAGTTGATACCCGGGATCAAATCTATCTGTACGCTTTGCGGGTTGTCACAAGAGTACGCGTTGGATGAACGTGGGGGTAATCTTTCTTCAAGTATTTATTGCTAAGAAATGGAAAAGTTATCTCGATAAAATTATGCATATTAATTGTTTTTTATATACGCAATACTATAAATTAAAGCTATTATCTTTAATTTGTTTTGTTTCATGAAGCCGCAGATTTAAATAACTCGCAGAATAGACAAGGTAAAGGGTCTTAGTGCAATTAAGTTCCTTCATTTGGAAGGTCACAGTGCCAAGAAAATTTGCCAATGAAATGATAGTCGTTTATAAAAATGATAGCCCGTTTGACTATGACATAGTGTGAGGTGGAAAAGTAATTTTCAAATAGGCCAAATATCCTTCAAACTCGATTCAAGAAGTAAAGACAATCACGGACGATGCTGCCACAGTGAAGGAAGTAGAGAACTTTATCATATCAGACCGAAGAGCAACCATCCAAATGAATGAGACTGATCTTAGTTACGGCAGTGTGTGGAAATGTATTCACGAAGAGCTGCACTTTTCAAAGGTGTCAGCAGGCTGGGTTTCACGACTACTGACTTTTTCAAAAGCAAACACGACCTGTAGCAGGAATGATCTATTGTTACAAGACGAAGAGGATATTTTTTGCTCACCTGGCATCGATGGATTAATCTTGGATCTATCAATCTTATCTAGATACCAAAGAGATGAGCAAGGAGTGGAAGCATCGCGAATGAACCCCCACCCCAATAAGGCTAAGGAGCAGAAGTTTGCCCTGAAGGTCACAGTGTCTCTTTTTTTCTACCTAACTATCGTGGAGTCATATCATGCGACTACCTAAAGAAGGGCCAGGCCATCAACAGTGCTTATCACTGAACACTTATATATGAATTTCGTGGTGCTCTGAAAATTAAACGTCGGGGTATGATCACAAAAGGCATCCGTCTTCTTGCCGACAATGCACCTGCTCACTAATTTCAATTTGTCTCGTATCACCCATATTGAATCATTTGTTTTTGGGTTATATTACACGTTAGTAGAGAACCCATTCATATGATTGTGGTTATTTCTTGTTGAAATAAAGCCAAACTAAGAAGATGAAAATAATAAAAACGTGAAAAAGGTGTAACCACGTCATTTTTATCAGCCTCTGAGTAATTAATGTCCTAATTGGTATTTCAAAACACTAATGAAGTTAGGTTAAAGATATACATGTTATTACCCAGCACATATATTCCATAAATACTCTCATACTCTCATGCGATATATCTGAAGAAATAAAGGAATTAGCAAATTTTGATCAAAATCATGCAAAAAGAAATCCTAAATAATTCGTTGTGACCAGGAGAGACTTTACTACAACGGTCCCGAAGCATTTCACTAACCTCGACGTCAATCTTCGGAGATTGATCAACCGTCCCTTCACAAGCTCTCTTTGCAAATCCCTAATCTTCAATATAGCTGCCGGCCAGATGATCTCAATTTCGCTCAATTGCCTTTGACTTTCCATCCTCTTGCTCCTCCGTCCCACCTCGGTACTCATCCTCCTCGCCATTTCCTCTCCTCTATCGTCGGCGAACCTCACTCCTCTCTCTCTCTTCATCCAAACCCTCTAGCCCCCCTCTGTACCCTCCTTGTCCATCCCAACCTGTGTGAATGGACCAATCCCCTTCCCTCGCCCATTCTCCCCTCGGCGACCTCTGCAAGCCTCCCAACCCCCCTTCCGGCCATTGATTGATTATGTGTGAGATCACCTCTTGTATCCTTGCCATCAAAGTCTTTTTCAACTGCCCGAGTCCCCTTAAATCCCCGCCGTACTGTTTCTCCCTTCCCGATCCATTCTCTCCTATTCGCTCCTCCATCCTCGCTTCCCTTTCAAATGTTTCACCCCCACTTTTTTTTTCTTTTCCACCCTCTCCCCGGCCTGTGAAACGCTCTCCATAAGGACCTTTTAGGTGCCACTGTCGGAACTGTCGCGGCTAGGGAATGGGGAGATGTGGGGTGGGGGGGTGAAAGAGGAGATAAAAACCTTTTCCCAGCTTTGGGTCTGGCCCCATGACGCTCTCGCTGAGTCACTGAATTGGAAATTTACCGCTACACCACAGATGAGCGATTGACTGCAGTTGAATACATAGCGCCAATTTGGAAGGAGTGCAAATTGCAATTAACATTGCTGCCCTCACCTCCACTCCATCCCCTCACCCCGCCGAAGATAAGTACGTGTGTGACCGCGGAAATGTATCGTAAAATCTGCAATTCAAATTACCTATGCATATTCACTGCGTGGTTCTGCCCATTATTAATGCCGCGACCAAGTTAAGTCAGATAATGGTGTTTAATACGCTTCCCATAGAGCACGTAACACGCTGATTAACATCTACGAGCGCTCTAAAAACATATCCCAAATCTCATTCAATGGTTTTGATCTAGTATTTCGTTCTCCAAAAGAGATCTACCTCCATCATGATACTGCATCCACAGTTTTTCGTTTATTTCGAGCGTTTGACTCTCGCATTATGTTTCGATTCGAAAATAAATTCCAAATCTGTGTTTACTCCACTTTTCCGTGATACTTTTCCTCACGGGTACCGTAATGAAACTGGGGTAAAGGAAATTAACGCAAGGAAACTTCAGCTTCAATATGAGATTAGAGGCGTTTTTATTCTTCCTTAATGTGCAGAAGCGTGTTCGTCGGAGCCAAAACGGTATCGTAAATGCTCTAAGAAAGTGCTTCAATGCTTTCATCGGATAAAATATTCCTTTCCCTTCGCGGATGCTCGACTTATTTGCTTAGCACTCATCCGAAATGCATTTGTATGATGAAGATTGCTTTTCCCCATCTCGCGGTAGTGGCTCCAACGACCTTGGGGCGCGTTCGGCAGTTTCTCAGCGGCCTTCCAAGGTCGGATCGAATGATTATGTGCAACCTTGGTAATGCATATCATCTTCAGGTGAAACCACAGGTAGATAGAAACCACTCCTTTTGTTATTTTGAAATACATATTTCTGAATGCTTTCATCGGTATTAACGTTAGCTGAACGCTATGGAGATTCCAGTATTTAATTTTCCTGATCTTAGACATCTTACATAATTGTATTAATTGAAAACAATAAATAAAGCTTAATTTACTTGACCAAAAGTATTGATCTAACGGAAATTGAATTTTCATCAACGTGTACCTGTATGAGTGACTTTGGCTTCTTTACTTTCTCTATCAACTGAGATGATTTCAAGGCAATAAATTCCCTCATTTATTGGTAGAAATGATTCATTAATTACGGTCCATATTCACGTGAATATGAATTTTATCTGTTATTATCCTCCATTTTATAAATAAATAGGAATCATACTCTTAAAAACTAGAAATTGGTTAATAGACATAAGAGGTAGAATGCGTTTGCATATGAACCCCTGAATACAGATTTGTCGAAAGCTAACTTTGGCTCTTATATCTATGTAGATTTCATTTAATTTCTTCATTGGCTGTATTTTTCAAATTTCTAAAATATGTCCGTTTTGCGTTGGAAATTAGAACTTTGGAAACTGAATATTTAGGTGCACCCGACCCCGTTATTTAGTACGTCGACCATGTACCATTGCCAGATGCGAGCTTCTTGGCTCTGGATTTGAGCCCCTGGATGGCTTCAGTGAGATAGTTTAGGAGATTAAATTACAGAATAAAGACATCCAATATGAAATCAGGAATAAAATAATAATTTAAAAAATGCTTGAATAGCCAACGTTAAAGTTTAAAATAATTGAACAAGGCAATAATTTTGTTACTTTGACCTAAAGTTTGCAAAAAAATGTTAAGATGGATGGAGCGATGAAAAACACGCCAACGTGGGAAAGCTGTTGATAATATTTAAAGTTCATAAAAGATAAATTCTTATTTATGGAAAGAAAATAGCCATACATAAAAATGTACTGCTCGTCACATTATTTTATGGAAACGGAGCGGATATGCTAGGATAAATATAAATGTAGCCCATATGCTTGGGAAATTGCGTGCTTGAGAGTATTAAATGGGAAAGATAAGGCGAGAAGTAAATGGGCTATGAATAAATATAAATTTGATTCACTAGTTAGACTATTATGAAAAAAGTACTGGATTCTAGTGTAGCCATATAGAGATACTGTGAGAAAGTAGAACCACTTTACAGAATCGCGAGGGTAGTGAGCGGTAACCCAGAAAGTGAAGGACGAATTTGTTCGAAGGAGATAATAATATACATAGAAGACTCACGATGGCAAGATGTTTCTGAAAAAAAAAATATATATATATATATATGTATATATATATATATATATATATATATATATATATATATATATATATATATATATATATATTGTGCGAAAAAACTCACACGAGCGGCAGAATAATGGGACGGCACAATATAACACAAATAGAATAGCAACATTTAAAAGGACACTCACACGGTAAATTGTTCGAGCTTTCGGCCCTCTCAGAAACCTTCTTCAAGTGAGGCTCTTTTAAATGTTGCTATTCTATTTGTGTTATATATATATATACTATATATACTAGTAAATATATATATATATATATATATATCAGGACAATAAGTTTGATATCCCACGCAGCTAAAGTTCTCCTCAGGATCATAAACAAAAGGATAGAGAGTAGGGCAAATGATTACTTAGGGGATTACCAGTTTGGGTTTAGACAGGGGAGAGGTGATACCATTGCAGTAATGAGATTATTAATCGAGAGGAATATAGAACACAACAAGGAGGTATGTGCCTGGTTCGTAGATTTCGAAAAAGCGTTTGATAGAGTGAATTGGGAAAAACTAATGAGTATATTGCAGAAAATGGGAATAGATTGGAGCAAAAGGAGGCTAATCCGCAACATGTACATGTCTCAGACTGCTCAGGTGTGGGTGAGAAACGGGGAGTCAGGATGGGCAGTGTTAGGAAGAGGTGTAAGGCAGGGTTGCCCATTATCACCGTTGCTGTTCAACCTGTATGCAGAGGATATGATTAAAGAGGCATGGGAAGAACTGGAGGCAGGAATGATAGTGGGCGGGGAATTCGTAAAATCAGTCAGATTTGCTGACGACCAAGCTTTAGTTTGTCAGTCTCTTTGCGCTAGGCAAAGAGGCTTTCACAAGGAGGAGGGAGTTGATGACAGGGACGTTGAGTAAGGATATTAAGAAAAGACTCCAAAAAACTTTGATATGGAGCGTGGCTCTGTACGGCGCGGAAACGTGGTCATTGAAACATGAGGGTAGACGTAGATAGGAGGCTTTTGAAATGTGGGTGAGGAGAAGAATGGAGAAGGTGAAATGGACAGAGAAGAAAATTAATTAGGAAGTACTTGGTATTATGGGCGAAGAGAGGGGTTTGTTGGGAGACATCCTATGGAGGCAGGAAAAGTGGATGAAAGGGGTGTTGACCGGCATTGGGATGTTGAAGACTGTGCTAGAGGGGAGAATTTTGGGCAAACGAGGAAAGGGAAGGAACAGGATAGGGATGTTGGACGGGATGAAGGGAGGAAGAAAGTACTCAGAGCTGAAGAGGGTAGGATGTAGAGTAGGATGTTGTATTTTGCTAGGGGTCACAAATTATTTAATCAGTAATTATTTCCATCCAAAAACCTACTTAACCGGTAGATTACTTAATAATATATATATACACATATATAATTATATATATATATATATATATATATATATATATATATATATATATATATAATTCAGGTTTCCTGCTGACTTTTCTTACCGTGAAAGATAATGGTGTAAATATAATGCATGTAGCTCGACGAACATATTAATCGAGTCGTTGATTTTAATATTGGAAGATGTGTTACCAGATTTTCCTTTTTGGAGGGGCGAATATGATTTATTTACGGTGAAAATAATACAACTTCATCTAATAAAATAGTAACTCACTGTCGTATGACAATTTTTCAACTTTCAAGTGGGATATGAGCTTGATATCATTAGTAAGGTGAATGCTATCTTAAACCTTTTTTAAAAAAAAACTCCTGAGAAAAGTTATACAAATTCCAGTCGAGAAATGATTTTGTTCTAATAAGAAAATAATAAGAAGCAAGGGGTAAAAGATTCGATTCATTTTATTTTATCGATACCTCTTTTTTCTCCAGTTGCAGTTTTTTTAATAATCATTCTGGCCAATTTCTCTGCTAGGTCCATGTTCATTTGAACAATTTCAAGTGTTTGTGCAAATATTTTCAATAAAATACGTATGATAAAAATAATTAAATAACTATCGAAACATACCCTGTGTACTAACACTATGAGAAAATGATATAAGTTTAATTTCCTTTAAGTAAGAGTACTTTGAATTATGGCTAAGCTACATGGTATTGCAAATAACTACCTACATTCAGGCATAGATCAATTTGGGCATGAAAGAATAAAAGAACAAGTTATACCATTGCAATAATGAAAACTTAAATGAATAAGCACAAATGGTGCAATGAATATCTTTTAGTGACTCGTAGAATTAAGGAAGGCACCCGACAGAAAATGGTGGACCATATGATGGAAATATTCGGATTATAGTGGTATACTGAAGTTATAGGCTACTCAGGCTGGGCAGAGGATTGAAATATGGTTTTCCACTACAGTGGTAATTTTTAACCTGCATGCTGGGAAAATATAAAGGTGGGAAAAGGTTTAAGCTAGAAATAAACGTAGGTGTCAAGGTGATCAAATCAGTTATGATTTCACTGATCAAACAATATTAAATCAAGCAGTCCAAAAATTGTAATTGTTTCTTGGTACTTTACGGGAGAAAATGTGAATCATGGCCTGACGAATTACCACGTGAAAGCTTATCTGATAAAATACTCAATTTTTACGAATGCTAATTTACACATGAAAAGTAGGAACGAATAAACCGAAGCAGATAGGGAAGTTCAATTTGGGATTAAAAATAGGCAAAATTTGGAGCAAACTACCATTGGTGAATGAGGACTGTTGAAAGAATATGGGAAATAATTTCATATACGTTAAGCAAATAATGGAATATTAGTAAAGACTTTATCATAAAATAGCGAACATGGACTTGAATGTAGTCTTTGAGGATAAAGATAAGAGCACTGAATATATTCTGGAGACGTTTGATGCTATAGATAGATTGGACAATAGGGGATAATAAAGGTTTGACAGGGAGGAGGAAGTCTGGCGAGAAAATTTTAACTATAGAAAAAGGAGAGAAGGTGCATGCAGGTGAAATCCGGAGAGGACAAGTAAATTGGATATATCGACAAGTTATAAAATTTTGAAGGATGTGACGGAAGGGAAAATGATACGAGGGTCATCCGGAAAGTAGTACCCGTTCGTGAAATAAAGACACAAAAGTAAATATTAACAAACATAAAAAATTTTATTTGAAAGAGGATACTTTAAACTACTTCTCAACATAATCTCCAAGCAAATTAAGGCATTTGTCATAACGTGTGACAAGTTTCTGTATTCCTGCTGCATAGTCCTTCGCCGCCAGCTCATTGAGATACGCGAGGGACCCATCTTGCACAAATTTTTGCATAATGCAGATGGTGTTTAACAATTTCATGAACAATTGTTCGAGAAACATTGGGAAAATGCTCACAGATGTCATCAATTGTGACGCGCCGATCGTTCCTCACGAATTCGTCAACTGAGCTCACCAGTTGGTCTGTAATGACAGACGGTCTCCCCGAACGCTCATCGTCGTGTGTGTTCCCCCTCCCCATGTTGAAGTTGCGACACCACCGCCGAACAGACGACTCGTCCATTACATTGTCTCCATACACCTCCTTTAATTGGCGATGAATATCACATGGGCGAACGTTTCTTGCATTGAGGAATTTAATCACTGCCCTCACTTCACAACTGGCGGCGTTCTCAATTTTTTTAAACATTGTAAACAATCACAGAAACAACACAGGCAATGCTAGCGTCACGCAACTTGGCTCAGAGAAGGCAGACAAGCCACTGAAGCTATCTGACCTCGTCCAGCGGCTACTCGCGTCGTCAGCACTTCATGCGGCACGAACGGGTACTACTTTCCGGATGACCCTCGTAGTTGAGCGATGTAGAGAAAAGAAGCGATGACTTATAGACAGCACGAAGTAAGGCAGAAGTTAGGAAAAATTTTAAAAGGATGACTAATGCAATTAAGGCAAGGGTATATTTAGTACAAAACGGGTTAATTTTTAGGGTCCACCATAAATAAACGTTAAATAGGAAGGTCGCTGGAACAGGTCATGGCCATTAATGGAAATGAGGAAAAGAGGGAAACGATACGCATGCTCGATGAAGCAAGAGGTTACTTTCTCAAGTAAATTCTGTCAACTCTTTTTTGTCACTTAGAACCTTGAAACACATATTCATAAAAAAATGTGAATTAAATATGCTTATGGTAATTATCTACTCTTAATTCCATTATATTTCAGTTTGTTCGTTAATTTTAGCGTGGTACTTTGTGCAATAACATTTTAAATTTTAAGAGTATGTCTGAAAGTGAAAACCCTAAACTATATAGAAAGAATATGACGTGCAACAATTATGTGTGCGAGCATTTTATAAGAAAGATGTTGAGATGTTGTTGTATCAAAATTCCCAATAACTTGTTTATTTCTTCTTCTAGTGTTGTTCTGTGGACTTTACAGTATCACGGTATTCTCCTTTTTGACGGTAACATATTAGATTTTGTTATTTATTAGTTTTTGTTGCCTTCTCCGGAGATATGATGGCTTTGATGGCTGTAACTATTGTTTTGATATATTAAAATTTATGATTGCGCAATCAAGCATCAGTTCAGATACAACTAGAAAAATTTTATTTATTTGGAGTAATATTTGTTTAGCAAGCTTTCAAACTAGTATTTTTTTAGACCTAGCTTTAGCTATTTTTTCTATGGTTTGTAACTGTTTCTGACATTTGGGTCTTCTAACGAGTTGACGGCAAGGTGATTACCCTCTAGCTCTCAGACATTTAGCAACTCTGGCGTCGTCATGAAGAAATTTGCCAGGCATTTTATTCTTAATGCTTCGTGGAGTAAGGCGCCAAACGTTTTCGTTTGCGTGCGATGGTTTGAGTGTTTTTTATCTTTGCTTTAGAGTTGAGTGATTTGTTATTAGATTTAGTAGAGTTTTAAAATGTAAAATGTAATTCAATCTTTCTTTAATGGCCCATTTTACTTTGGTTATGTCATCGTTGGTCGTAGTAGAAGTAGATTTAGGAAAGGCGACCGGCAGCTGAGATTATTTGTGCCATTAGGGCTGGACAGGAAAAGATGAAGGTTGGAGAAAAACCCGTTTCCGGCATTTACCTACTCTTACCGAAGGGTAGACATTTTAACGTCCCATCCTACGGACGGTATTCTCTCTTAAAGCGCTCTCTACAAAGGACCTAAAGTAGGGATAAGGATATCACTGAAAAAGATCTGTCCATGTCCCGGGCCCTCTGGGTGGGAAGCCAGTAGACTAGCCACCGCAATATTCCGATCTCCACTTTGGTCGGTCCTGGGCACGAACTATGTTTTGGTGACCATTATTGCATCATTATTTTGGTAGTTTGCCTAGTGTCAAGTCCTGTACGCCACCATTGTCTCCATCCTCTCCGTTCCTTGGAGTCCTATAATCCAATTACTTTATTCAAACCATCCATTAGTTTCAGCTTTCATCATTTTATAATCCTTTTCACAATACTGTTCCCTGAATAGTAATTCTAAGTACCCTTTTCCTTCTTATTGCAAATAAAATATATTAACATTTTCTGAATTGCGATCACTAGTGTTCTAGACTCGCTAACCCTTTTGATATTACCTTCTTCTTATTCTATCACCCATGTTATTCTTTCCAACCTCCTCCACAGCCGCACCTCAAAAGCCTCGATTCCATTCCTCTTCCATAAGGTCCATGCTTCAAACCCTAGATCGTAACAATCCATATTTTAGTTTAAAACTTCTGATTTGCGAGCGAGAAGGTGTTGTTCATGAATTTCTTCTAGGGGGACAAACAGTAAATGCTGAGTTCTATCTTACGGTTCATTAGCCTTTGAGAAATCGCGTGCGTCGTAATTTGACTCAAGACGATGGATGGATCCCTTCACTCTGACAATGCACCTGCACATGAGGCATTTATTGTTCGCCAGATTCTGGCAAAAAATTCAATCACCATCCTTGATCATCCTCCTTCTTCGCCATGTCTCGCCCCCTGCGACTTTTTCCTATTCCAAAATGCAAAAATATGACGAGGGGACATAACTAGGGAGATGTGGACACGATAAAGCAAAAAGGAAGAGAAAACTAAAAAGCCTAACTACCGAGGACTTCCAAGGGTGCTTTAAACAATGGAAAAGAAGATGGCATAAGTGCATAGCATCGAATGGAGAGTATTTTGAAGGGGACAAATCGATATAGACTAAATTTGCAAGCAAAGTTTTTATGGCATTAGTTCTCGTATTTATTGGACAGACTACGTATTTTATAATACTCACACCAATAATACTGACCAATCACCTTTTCCCGTCAAATTTCTTTGAGGGGAAACAAATTAAAAAATAATAATCCGTCTTACAAATGTTATCAATGAGCTCAGAGAAACGTTCTCGATAAATGTAGCACAAGGCAGGATGAGACATTTTTACAACAAATTGCCAAAATGCACCGAAAAATACTCACATGTAACATCATCATTCCATTTAACAATAGCCATAAACCTGTTAAATTATCATGCTATGATAATGATGCTTCTCATATGATTTCATAACAAAAGACTCAGTTACATAATTGCGTGGCCCGGGCCTGCGGGATAGAGCCCAGGGCCCGCCTCGACCCCTTTTGACAATCCTCGCCCTTAACCGTCCTCTTCTGAATCCTCTTACACGGCCACACCGCCGAGCACACCTTTCCGAATCACCCTACGTCCCTCCTTCATGTCATTTTCGCCGAGTGTATCAACGGCTCAAAAGGGAGGAAGGGGGTGGGGTGAGAAAGAGATGCCCACCGATACCCACACGTTCTGAAGTGGATACAATAGCAATCAATCAGAAGGGATGATGAAACTGGAGTTTTGCATATATATTAAAATGTCGTTCTCTATTTATGTTTACTTTGAAAGATGATGAATTAGGAATGGTTCCTCTTCCATATACACGCCAGCATCAATAAACGTTATGCTGAAGGTATATACACCCATGCATATATATACACACACACACATATACATATTATATATATATATATATATATATATATATATATATATATATATATATATACATGTGTAAAATATATATCTATATATCGTATATAAAAAAAACCATACACACAGTAATAAACCCAAAGGTCGGTATGGTAGGTGATGGTAGAGCTCACCCAGTGCTAAGCCCTACACGGCGTGTGAAATTCACACATCAGGGTTAGGGGGCCAGTTCCTTTACCTGTGCCGGTTATGGTTTCCGAGGAAGATCTGGTACCCGAAAAATCACATAGCTTGGGTAGAGCTGCAGGTGCACCAATCAGTAGTCCAACGCTCTACCCCCTGGACCAACTTATATATATATATATATATAAACACAGATGTAGATTTTAGAATATAGAGACACAAAGAAAGGACACTCACAATTTGTTATTTGACGTTTCGTTATCTACATCTGTGTTTTTATATATTTGTGCGTCACCAAAGAGCGTTCCATTTCGAATATGTATATTTACACACATATATATATATATATATATATATATATATATACACACACACATACATATATATACACATAAAATATATGTATCTTTGAGTGTGTCTGTGTTTTTTTTCGTCCGCTAATTAGTATGCTGTACTATCTCGAAAAATCTATTGAAAGGTGTATGGAGAGGTTTGAGAAGTGGGTGTGCGGGGCGTGTGGATTAATCTGCCAGTAGCTTAATTGTATTTGATCACCAAAATTTTTTCGTGACGGACTTTCCTCTCTTCGGCGTTTACCCAGGCGCTTGTTTGCAAATGCCTCGGACAATGCCACCTGCAAGCTGTCAAGATAGGATATCGCTGAATCAATACGCTTTACGTGGCAGTTGCTGAACAGGGAAGGAATAAAATGAGTGTGGAGAGAAAAAGTTTTGTCACGAGGATTGCTCTTCGAAAAGACTTAAATTTCTTAAATCGTGTCCCGAATGACGTATTACCGCAACTATCCAAAAAAGAGTCATTTTGAAGCACCTGCCATGGTTCAAGAAAGATGTTGGTAACGACTGAGGAGCATACGGGTCTGTACGTGCAAGCGTCGCAAATAATTTGTATTTATTACCAATGTGCAACTTAGTTTTCATCATAGTCAAGAAAATTATATGTAATCATTCGTATTCAGGATTTTCAATGCTAATAAATATTTAATTTTAATCGTGAGTTTTGGTATGCGTTCACATTTTTCACATATGTGATTAGAACCTCTTCAGCGTCCGTGGTTTAATAGCTCAAATGATTGACCTTTTCCTGAAAGACATTTCCCTAGATAATTTGGCTGACCATGTTAATTTACTGAAATAAACCAAATAATTATATGCTGAAGAAGACATTAAAAGAATCATATCATATCATTAGGCATACTTTATAATACATTAGTTACTTAATTAGCTTCTGTAAGGTAAACTTGAACGAGCACAATATGTACTCTTCTTAAGATGGTAAATTGCAAAAGAAATTTTTCTGGCTTATAATATTCATTGTATACTACATAAATGCAGTTAAGAAAAAGAAAGCTAACATAAAAATTACTTGGTTTGTGCTTTTATTCGATCAATTGTTCATTGAAAAATGCTTCATAATAATTATTTTCAAAGTAATTAGTCATGGAAATTGTTTATATTACTATTTGACCTTCAAGTATTAGCTTTTAAATCATTTATTCATCCATGTAGAGTACGACCCACTGCGATTTCTGATCGAAGATACAATTCCTCGATATCGATTCAGTTCGGATATACCAAATTTCACTTATGAAGATCTACCTGTCACAAGATTCTCTGCTCAAAACCAACCAAACCAAAAAATCGCACCAAACAAATATACCAAGTAAATCGCTCTCGGGCGCTCGAACAATCTTCCTTGAGGCGAAAATTCTCATTTTACCTACCTTGTTTGTGCGTAATCATAAAACCATTAATAATAGCTCCACAAATCCTATCACGCACTCCATGCTTCAGACTTAAGTCTCTCTAAAGCACTTAGTGAGGAAAATCTCCCTAAATTCCGCTATCTCGCACTTCCTCCTACACCTCAGTTCCGCATCGCACGATTCCCTCACCTTGCCTCCTTTTTCTTCCCGTCCTACGTTCTACACCTCCCCGGGTAATAAATCTGTATTTAACTACTTAGATACGTCCTTCATTAGATGGAGCAACGCTTAACGTTTCCCGATAAGATGGAGTTGACATCGCAAAGGAATAAGATCTGCAAGGACTGTTTATTAAAGTGTTTTAATAATTTTTTATTTATATTACGTACCGTGTAAAAATTTGACTACAGTATTTCTTCATCGGCAGCAGTAGAAAACGGAAACATTCAGTTCACCTGAGCCTGCTTCTAATGTCGAAAAAGGCTTTTCACATATTAGTCTATTTATACTGGGGAAAATTAAAAACTCGCCAGTGCTTGGTCTGAACTTAAGGAAGACTGAGGAATACTTTCACTCAAATTTTTTTGAGATATTCAGCAGCAAAAATTGAGATGCTTTGCCGTGGTGCAGCACCCACCATGTTGCTTCGAAATTTGTCTGTTTTTGATTGGTGTGGCCTTGAAAATTGTCAGAAGATTCTCGTAACATGCTCTATTTACAGTTATGTGTGCTTATACGATATGTTGGCACATCATTCCTCGAATATCGAAAAGTGATATTGCTATAATTTTCTCAGAGAAATCCAAACCGTTTGCGTTTTTGATGGATATTTCCACAGAGAACTTTGCTGTTTTTCTTAGGATCAAAATGATATAGCAATGCTTAATCGGTAGTGATAGCCTTCAAAAGAAACTTCTTATGTTCCTGTAATATCAAATACAATTGCGAATAACTTACATGCACACGTTCTGCTGTTCAGATATGAGCAGGCTCAGTGCCCTCCTATTAACATGTGAATACGAGAAAATGAAAATTTCAATATTTTGGACTGCGCTTAAGATAATATTCGAAGATCTCCTCTCCCTATGCCTGCAACGGAATAAATTAATTAAATTTTGTGAGCGGAATGACTGGAGCTTGAGTCAAACATCAATTAATATTCATTGTTTTCTCTCTTTTAACTTTTAGACTATCTTTTAGCTATGCTATGAGAAGAACAGGCTTTACATAAGCCCCTTATGCCATTAAATAGGCCTTGAATGAGTATTTATTCTAGCATAAATAACATTTCAATGGCGGATCGCGCGTTAAATCCATTGTTGCCGTAGGTGAACTGAATGTTTTAACTGGCAGCAGCTGTATGCTTATGTGCGTTTATACAGTTTAGGTATAATATTAATGATGGTGACGTTAATGGCAATAATAATAACACTAATACTAATAACGATGACAAATACAACAATAATACCTGTAACAACATCAATTTGTTTTACTCACGCGGAAATGCTACTCGGATACCAAGCCGGCAGGTCGTGAGTTTTAATGTAAACTTGCCAGTGTTTGGATCTTCCTGAATCAAGTAAACTGCGCGGTATGGTATCCTTGTCCAAGCCATTTTTACCAAGTCATAAAACTGTGTTCCAGTAGCTGTCATGTTGTTATAAAGGCTGCCGTGCATCAACGTACAGCAGAATGTCAACAAATGGAATTGCAAAGTAGATTGCGATTATAACGTATATTTAAACACATAGAAAAAGGATATGAACTTGAACGCTTATGTCAACAGGAAAATAGTTATGTATAGTTTTTGTAATTTAGTGCTGGGATGATGGAGCAAGAAGGCGAGAGAGCTATTGATGGTGACGTGCGTGGATGCCTTGAGGAGTTTGGAGTGTAGGAAAAAGAGGGATGAAGGTGGGTTAAAAGCTTATGGGTTTTTTTTGAGAAATATAGATAAAACATGAAAGGATAGCGACTAGCTCTTATAAGCACGTTATATAGACACTGTCGGAAGAGATGAGAGGCAAACGCCGTAGACAGACGACTCCATCAAAGTGGTATCGAAAAGTTCGAGTCTATTAATAAAGAAGACAGGACGGAGAAAAAAATTAAATTTCAGAGTTAACAATTCAACAATGAAGAAATCAATTGGAATCATGCTTCAAAAGAAAAAAATGGAGAGAGTTTTAGAAAATTTTTTCAGTATAAGAATGAGCATTTTTGTAAAGCATTAACAAAATTAATTTTAATTTAAGAAAAAAGCTTCGGACCCGCATACTGTGTCTAGCATTCACAGTTGCATCACTAAAACTACGTATCTGTGAAATTAGTTCTCCTTTCATTTTATTTCAGCATGAGTTTGTAATATTTCTGAATTTTTATGGAACTTTATATAATTAATCCATCAATGACGATTTTTCATATTAAATTTAAACATGACGCCACTTGGAATCCCGCTAATGATATACCCGTCTCCTGCATTTCTTCCTACTAAAGAAAGAAATCGACCATGAGGAATTGCCTTGAGGAGGTCTTTCTTGCATTCAGGCCGAAAATATTTTCCATCTATACCGTCACGTGAACAAAATTTTGAGAAATCAGGATTTACTTAAATTGCAACAAAATGTATGCATAAAGTTCGTCGAGCGTCATTTTGAGGCATAGTTCATGGAAGATACTAAATCTCTTTGAGAAATATACAGTGGAAATATCGACTAATGATGGTGTCCCTAGGCAGAGTAAACCCTCGATATCGTTAGGAAACGGAAGTTGCTAAAGCACGCAATGAGGTGATGAACGGAAGATGGAAACGATCTGGTTATTATTCCGTGCGGGAGAGGATATGTAGTATCGCGATGAAACGAAATAATGTCAATCTCTTTCAGAGGAATTTAATGAAACGACTTTTCCCATTATTTACTCGTAATATGGAGATATTGATTGAATTCAGTCTGAATATTGTTTACTGTGGTTCTTTTTTCTTTCCCATTATCTTTCTTCGACCCATATAATTATTCTTCGCCTTGTGTATTCATTTTATTATCCTTAATGAGCCCTTATTTGTGCAGATTTCATATTTACATCCTCTGGCTGTACATTTTTCTTCCTCTAAAAGATTTCCCTTTATTATAATTATTACAAACTGTTATGCTCGATAATAATTCCAATCCACTTTTTTATCATATTCCATTGGGTGTACCATTGCGTCTTCTTTTCTGTTCCTCTCTGTATTTCCTCTTCTTTGCTCTGCCAGTTACGAGTCGAATTCAATGCCTTGTTTCAAAAGATTCAATGCCATTCTTAACGAGAGGAAGTTAAAAAAAACATCACCTTAGACAATAATATAATAAGGTAGATGGTAATGGAAATGTATAAAAAGTAATTCCAGTGTAATACGGAATAATTATTAGCATCTCCAGGGACCTTGGAATTAAAAAAACATGTATTGTTAGGAATCGGGAACTGCCAAACTTTTGTGTATACTATTCTACTCCCAGGTCTAAGACGTAATTCTCAAGGGCCAATGCGAAAAGAATGTGGCGCATGTGAAGCTTATAAAGCAATAGATTGTTAGTAGATAAATAATTTCGTAAGTGTATTAGCTCTGATATTTATTCTAATTTTATATTCATAACCATATTGTTGATAATGAATTAGCTACAAAATATCTCATTGAATACATTTTGAATTAGCTACAAAATATCTCATTGAATACATTTTTTGTGTGAAACACAGCTATCTATTTTTATAATAATTTCGGATAAACTATGGGTCTTCTGTTATGTAGTCATCTCCAGTCTATGTCCGCAAACACTGTGATAACAATGTTTGCCTTAAAATCGCTCATGGCTAATCGAATTCTTCCATGATTGACTTAGCTTCATTTTCCAGTATTCCGTTCGAATTCGGGAGCGCGAGAGTGGAAGAGAAGCGCCTTCCTAATCTTGAGTGGTAATGATTGTGATACTGTTAAGAGTCAATATATATGCACACTAAAATATACTTAACACGCTATATTCCTTACGCGGGCTGAAATTGCCAGTTGAGAGGTTAAAGAGAAGAAGACATTTGAAGCGTCATAATTTCGCAACGGGGCACTGCCATCCAATGTTTATCAACGCGGAGGCACACGAAAATTCCGCTAAGTCCAAAACAACCCATTAATTTGTGATGATATAAAGAGGATGAGACAACACGGTGGGAAAGCGCGAGCCCGCGCGTCTTTTCGCCTAAGAAAACGAGCAGGGAAAGAGTGAGAGAGTTGATGCAAAGTGGAAGAGAATTTGAGCGGGGAACGGGCGTGGGAACGAGAAAGGTGTAGTGAAGGATGAGGTAGAGGCATAAAGGGAGCGGAAGGTTTAGATAATAGGGTTAAATAGAGGAGGACTGGAAGAAAAGAAGGGACGAGGGTATCCTGAGCCAGTATGTGTCTGGGAGGGGAATGGTCGAGCAGGAACGGGTGTAATAGAGCACCGAGGGAGACCGACAAGGCGGGTGGAATTTCCTCCGAAGTTGAGTTGTTAGCCCCCGCGTCCCCACTTTGGGCGCCTCGGCGAAAGGAATATATGCAAGTAAGGAGACTGACTCCTTCTTCGGCTGAAACCTTTAGGATTGGGTCTAGTCCTTCGATCGCATTTTAGTTTCCTGTGGAATTAAAGTTCCTTCTTATCATATCATTACAGAGATACAGGTTCGTTTCTCGTTCTGATGCAGAGAAATAAATTCGCCTTCATGTCAATAGGGGGCGGCGAAATTATTTTTATCACCATAATTTTCATCTCACTCTGTGCAAAAGTGAAATACCGATGTTTGCTAATTCAATAGTGTAATAATTATGGGATTTTTTTCTATTTATTAGCGACCTCAACGTGAATGCATTTGGAAAAATACCTTTTCGCCGGTTTGAAAATGAATTTTGAAAAGTTGATTGGAATAAAGGCGCTATTATTGCCATCAATAAATATTATTTTAAACCCAATATCTATATGGTCGTGTCATGGATAAAAAACTATTTTTTACCTTTCGTTCTCTTATTCCAGTAAAATTAGTGAATGAATGCCGTTCTTTCATTCTTGTCGTTGTATTATTGCCGTTCTTTGAGCTCTTCCTCTATAAAAGGAAGAATTCTACTCCGATCATTTTTAACTTTTAAGGAAAAGTAAACGCGTGATTAATTATGCTAGTAGGAAATTGCATGTTTACGAATAAAATCCAATTGCTTTGGGTAAATTATTTAGGCATCAGTTATGACATAGAAGTAACTTTCCATTCTAGAACTGTATATGACGTCGTGCAGAAATCTATATTTCAAGATGACCTAGGGAGCGTCCTTACGTAATTTGAGCGATACCATTTTCAATTTTTAAAGACGTTCTTAGCCATTAGTCAACGTATAAAACTTATAAATTCTGAATGTAGGATATGTACTACTTTCAACATATCCATTGGCTGCCGGAATCCTTTGTGTGGAAGGAGGGACCAATTTAAGAGGGGGACAGAAAGATGAGGTTTGGATTAAAGCCGGGGAGGAGATGGTGAGCGGATAGGAAGGCGGCGGGAGAATGGAGTGTGTGGCGGAGGAGAGATAAGGGAAAGCAAACACACACAGGCACCAGAATCCATAATGGGTCAAAAACCAGCAAAAGGGGGAAACTATTTGGAAACTTATTGCCATAATTAAGGTGGCTTACGAGAGACGGAGAGGCGCCGAGGACAGGAGGTGATTTAAGACTAATGATGGTGCCTACGATCAGACTAGCTGAAAAATAAAAATTCAACGCTCTCTAGCCGGCTGAAAATCTCGTGCTCATTTTCTTTCGGCCGTGTATGTAATTCTTAAGACCAAAGTAAGAAATATAGACTGTGATTTGAATGTGACAGAATAGATCTGTAGCATTTTTAAGTAATGGTAGTTCGAATATATAATTTGGATAACAATGACTTTATCTTAAATCTATTAATTTATGATTTGACGAAGTTTATCACTACACTTAACGGATTATATTTGAAAATAAATTTGTCATTTAATGACCAAAAAATAGAACGATTGCAATGACATAAGGTTTATCAATTCATTAAAATAGAGAAATGCTTTGGAGATTCCCGCAAGATTAAGTAGAAGTAATTATTACCCACTGAGTCAAATGATTCCTATCAGTTTATGCGAAAAAACTTTCAGGGATGAGTATTTCATTTCATGCGTTTGTCCCTCAAAGCCGAATAAGCTATTTCAGGAAAGGCCCGGGGGCACCCTCACTTGTGACCCCAATGGGGCACAATGAAGCCCTAATGAGGCTCACCATGCCAAAAGTGACAAACCTCGACTACAATAAGGACAGCAACAACTACGGCAGCGATGGGAAGAAGATAAAGGACGAGGAGGGATGGGGAGGGAGGGAGTGAGGTTGGCCCTTCCTCCTCCGCGACGAGGAGGAAGGGCCGAGGAGTAAGGGAAAATGGTTGAAGTAAGAGATGGGCGCCGTGTGGAGGAGAATGTCGTGAAAGTGGATGGAAATAGAATCGAGCGGGAAAGTGAGTTAATGCGGGGTTAGGAAGAGTCTGAGAGGCGGAGAGAGGCTGAGAGATGGTCTGGGCGCGGGGGTTGAAGAGGGCGAGAGTGATGGCGTCGACGGTGCTCGTGTGCAGATGAGGTTACCTTGGTGAAGGGCGTTGGATGAAGGCAGAGAGAGCGTATAAAGATGGCTGCGTGTGGAAGATAAGAATTGGAAGCATGTGGCGGTGGTACGTAGAAAGTACGGTACGGGTGTGCTAGGGGGATACGAATGGAAGCGGGCCCTTTAGGCGTGTGTGGGTACGGGAGATGGAGACAGAGGGAGGAAAAGTAGAGAGAAACATTATGCTCAAAATAAACAATAACTTTGCGTAATTTGTAAAACTGAACTTTTGAAATAAATGCCAATTAATAAAAATAATTCTTCCATGCATAAGTACCGGTATATTTACCATGTTTTTGTTTGTTAAATATTGTTCCTGAAACACGCTATCTTGGAGTTGATGTCTAACTGGAATGCTATAAAATTTGGCATTGTTTTCATTCATAAAACCTTTGGAGAAAATGTTAGTCAATCATTTAAGATTATCGTAACGGAGAAGCATCTCCTATTCAATCACAATCCAGAAACGAGAAAAGTATTTTGTATTTTTTACTTTCGTGAAGTTCGAAGGTACGTATGTGATGATCGATACCCTTGTAGTACAAATTCTATTAAACCATAATGTAAACGTAAAATAGCATATGTATTAATGCATCACACGTAACCTTTCTGGTTATATTTTTAGATAATGTTTAGTGAATATCAATTTTAAAAATGCTGTATAATTTACAGTTGGCTCCCCTAACATGAAGTATTACAAATTTCTTTGAATATAAGTTATGCAGCGTCTCACACCAAGTGAAATTTTGTTCACGTTCCTTATAAAATAGCTTAAAAGCAATGAGTTTGGAAATAAAATTGTTCATCGTATTATCCCAAGGAACACATTTAGAAGGTTCTCATTGTTGATATGTTAATTTGGTCAGATTGTATGAGTAATTCGCACATCAAACTAACACAAGAACTCTTTGCTTTTGAAACTTTTTCCCAAGCAAATTTTATTTTACCTATCTTTGTACATAAAATGAAAATAATCAATTTATTTGATCGTCAAATTTAGTTCTAGTGCATCTCCAACGAAAGAAGCGTTCTATATATATATATATATATATATATATATATATATATATATATATATATATATATAGGGAAGCAAATATGTATCTGAATTAGGATTTTGATTTTTTTAACGGAATAATATCATGGATCCAAGATTTGATTTTATACAACGAAAGTATTAATTGCATCCAAATAAATCAAATTTTATTCACGGTTTTACCATGTGTACAATTTTTCACGTTTTGGACTTCCTATGTCGAAACCTGTCTTTTTAATTGAATTAACCTTTAGAGCATTGCAATGAGACTATTTTTTTAAGGATTCACTTTAAAATCACAATTCAGTTTTGGGTGATTGGCATACATTTGTAAATCAAGACTTTAACGATGTCAGTACTTAAATTGACGCAATTATTAGGGAAGGTTTTGTTTCAATGAAAAATCGAGTACACGGATTTGAAATAGACCTATGAAATACGCAGTTGGTGGCCCTCCATAAAAGGATTGTTTTAGGGATAACACTCGATCTAGAATCGCACAAAAGCTATAAACAGAATCAAATTGGGCCTACATTTTAAATGTATATTTCAAATAATATTTTGCAGTTGAATATTGGCAGCATATTGTTACATGCAGAAGCTACAGCGGTTACTGTGTTTTAGTTTTAAAATGGTGCCTGAGCAGACAGCAGGGGATAAACCGCAATAGGAGGATGCCCAGGGTAAGAGAGAGAGATGAGAAAATGAGAGAGAAAAAGAGATGGTGGTAGAGAGAAAGGATGAAAGGGGAATTCAGGATAAGTTACGCGCGTAAGAGCGAACATCGTAGTGGGAGGCTGGAGAGGAAGCGTCGGTTGATGCAGTGGCCGAAAGTGGGCGGGCGACTGGGGGAGGAATTTGGGAGCTGGGGACTGTCGAGGAGGACGACGCGGGAGGGGAATGGCGTATTGAGGCAAATTCCAGTGTTTCGCGAAAGCATCTGTTGTATAAGACAAGATAGGCTGAGGCAGTGGAAGGAACGTGTTTTGGGGAAGAGGAAGGAAGGGCTGACGTTGTCACGATAGAGATGACTTTAGGGTGAAGAGTGGTGGCGGGGAGGAGTGGTTGGAAACGACAAGTCTAGGAGTTGCGAAGCGGATGTGGGCCTGTAGTAGGTAGGCTATCGTGGTGAGACATGTAGAATGCCGGAACAGCTACATATTGGGATACAAGATGCTGAAGACGGTATGACGGACAAAACGTGAAGTGCGTAGCAGTATTTATAGATAATTAAAACGCTCTATTTTATTGTTCCCGCATTTTTTTCTCGCAAAATGAAAAAGGAAAATGATGAATGTCTTCTGTTTTACCTCATTCTAAGTGAAGGTAATGATTTTCCTACCGATTACATTAGGGAAATATTTAGTTACATTATTGATGTTACAAATGTTTGTGCCTCTACTGTTTTGTGAGCAGTCGTTTTTGAAAATAAAATTTACAAAAATATATTAAATAAGATTTTATGTCCATTATGAACAGTTTGTATCTTTTTTTACCAACATAAACAAACACTTTGAGGGGATACTCAAGTGTTATGTATGTAATTAATTTTTAATGTTTTTATATAAGGATTTTTAAATATTACTTTCATATTACATATGTCGTCTAAGAATTTGAATTTCCAATTGGACATTAATTGAATAAAGTTAAAAATTAGAAAGTAAAATACCTGTGGTGCTATGCCGCATTTATCTTTTTTTGATTGCAAGATATCTTAATTTATCGTAATAATAACATTAATATTTGTTCCATTCATCCTGATTTAGATCGCTTGCAACTTACGAGGGTTCGCCATGCTAACAGTTATTTCTCATTTGGATGGAAGAGATGGTACAATTACCAGTTTGAATTTTTAATGCTAAAGACACTTATAAAAATCATTTGATGACAATAATTCATTATATGAGAGCAAAAGGTTCTCTCTCCCTTCTTTGATCACCCAGAAAGCGCATTGGTATGACAGGAATGTTTTAGCTGTTTTAATTGGTTACATATAAAATTAAAAACTCCACTCTTTTTATCGATAATTAGTTTTTATTCTTGAACGATTTGGTCGTAAGAACTCTCCATTATTATATTTTTTCCTAAATTTTACAATCCCATGAGCGAAAATTCTCTCAGTTACTTCCAATTTACCTAGTTTGGACATTTATCAAATATTTAACCGGAATGGATGCCATCATAGCAGATTTTCCTTTTATTCAAGGTGATTGCCAATATTTACCGAGTGAAATGAATATTGGCAAGTAATGAGGATGGAAATCAATCAATTGATAACATTATAATTTCTAATGTCATTAATTTAATACATGAATGTTTCCTCAAATGGACTTATACTTCACAAGCGTTTTAGTATAGAAAAATTACTTAGGGTTAGTTTTTTCACATCTCAAAAAACTGGTACAATTTTAAAAACTTCCATCAATTGAGAAGTAAGAGTAATACTAATGGGCATGATGTCTGATTTCTCTAATACCACTATGTCGAATTTTAAAATGCCTGCTTACCAGCTTTACTACGTAGTCTCCAAGATTTATGCACCTGTTTTCTGTCAAATAATGTGGGTATTAGCCACTATTCAGTCCGGTGAGCATGAATAAAAATTATATTTACCAGAGAATCAATTAACTCCCAAACTATTACAATTTTCTAAAATACCTGAGTATTTCAATGTATTTAGGAACTTTCAGGCGAATAAATTTTTATTCTTTCCTGCCTAAAATACGTTTGAAAAATCCTTATTTATTACAGTTTTAATTGTAAAAACAGTACACATGCGAGAACTTTACCCATCTACTTGAATCCTCGCTCGACCACTGCAACCAACTCGGCCTACTCCTCATAATGTACCACCTCTCCCATTTTAAATGCCCGGAGCCTCGTCCTCAGAAGAAAAAGGATAACAATTGCCGTCCTTGCACGGACGAACTAGTTTTATCAGATTTTTCCCTTAATTTTATCAGATTTTGAGCAACAGAGAGAGAGAGATAATGACGCAAGTTTTTGACTGTTTTATTTTTCCGCCATGTAAGCAGAGGAGGTAGGTGTGACAATAAAACCTTTTTTTCCCTCCTCCAGTTTTTCTTTGTTATGATTTTTTCCCTCTTTTTGCTAACCCTATAAAACTTAAAATTCCAAGAATTCCATTATTCTCACTACAAGGGAATATTTTTGGATGCCATTATAATTTGTGGTTTAGAAGATTATAATTGACGCAAGAAAAAACATTTTATATTTATGATTACATCTGGAGAACCAATATTTTTTTAATATTTACGTACTGAGACAATATTGCTTACCTTAATTAAAACATATGTGTTTATTAATATACAAAGAATTAAAATAAAATAGTTAAGTATAATAGATAAGTAAAATAAATAGGCATAAACCTTTACCTTAGGGTGTGTGTGTGTATCCACGTATGTGTGCTATTGTGTGTATATGTGTTTTTGGGTGCGTGTTTGTGTTTGAGTGTGTTTGCGTGTGTTTGCGTGTTTTTGCGTGTGTTTGTGTGAGTTTGTGTGTGTTTGTTTGTGTTTGTGTGCGTTTGTGTGTGTTTGCGTGTGTTTGTATGAGTTTGTGTGTGTTAAGTGTGTCTAAATGTGCGCGCGTGTGCGTGTGTGTTTGTATACACGCACGCACGCGCACAAACACATCCAGCGACACGCGCACACAGCAACAGGCGCACGCACGTACACTGGCACACTGGCACACAGGCATACACGCGCACATGCACAGGCGTAGGCACGGACACAGGTACAGGCACACAGACACACCGACACACAAACACACACACACAGATACATAGTCACACACACACCAACACTCACACACATACGAGCCCAGCTCCACCCGAGCAATGTGATTTTTCGAGTAAAAGATCTTCCTGGGAAACCAATACCGGCACAGGGAAACTGGCCCCCCTATCCTGATGTGTGAATTTCACACGCCGTTGGGCTTAGTACTGTGTGGACTCTATCATTACCTACCAAACCGACCTTCGGGTTGATTACTGTGTTTATGGTTTATATATATATATATATATATATATATATATATATATATATATATATATATATTCATATATATATATGTTTCCGTCCTAGCGTCCCTTCCCACATCCGATAACCCTATAGAATTAAAAACTCTTGAATTGGCATTCATTTACATCTGTATGGCCTATCAGCATCCGGGCCTCAATGTCGTTCACTGATGGGAGTGGCCTAAAATTGTTACTTCCACCCCTTCCCTCTCCCTTTCCTCTCCCCAACCATTCCTTTCACCCCTCCTTCGCCTCCCGATCTCCCCTTACCCTGGCCCCCTTCCCTTTTTCTCGCACCCCTCACCTCAACAATTCCAGCAGTCATTACTTCTATATCTTCAGAGGAAGACGGATTGTTTCCGTCGAAATATCAAGAAAATACGTGTGAGTGTTCTCTTTTTTTGTGTTTCTATATTATGTGTTACTGTGTATTGTACTATATATATATATATATATGAAATGCGACGTCATTTTCATTTGTTTTTTTAATTTTCCAACTTAATTACACTGTTACCAGAAAGAATGGCGTACTCACTCTACAACTGTGATCTGAGTCATTCCATTTCCTTATAGTAAGCCAAAACGTTTTATATCAATAAAAATAGCAAAATAGTTCTATTTTTCATATTTATTTCTTTAATAGCAAGAGGTGTTTCTCATGTCGACTTTTGTTCATTTCAGAGTCAATTCAGTTTGAATGATTTTTTTAAGAATAGAAAATAATTTTATGACGCTGTCTAGATGACACAACATTTATTATCAATGATAATTATAATTTAAAGGATCATTTTCAATAATTCTTCCAATATAAAAATACCCTCTAATTTTTGTGCCTAATTTTTAACTAAAACATTTTTACCAAAAGTTAAATAATAAATTTCATGAATATCTGAAGTTTACTAAGTGCACTGCAGTAGAACTGTTGATCGCAAAAAAAACAAGTATCAAGCAACGGATTATTTTTGTACCTTTCTCTTGCTAATATCTTTCATTTCACTGCATCAAATACTAAGAGATGAGAAAGTCTCAATTCAAAATGGGTTAGTATGTAACAAACAATAAAACTATGGACAATTATTATTATTTTAGATATTCTACCGGTTGAGGAAGGTTTGGGATGGACACAGCTAACAAATAGATACTTGTATCTAGTCTCTCCTAAAACAACAGAACCCAAAATCCTACCCTAAAACAAGTCCCTCTTCAGCTCCGTATTCTTCCTACCTTACTTCATTCCGTCCAGCATTCCTATATTCACCCCTTCCTCGCTTTCCTAACATTCTTTCCTCTATCATAGTCTTCAACACTCCATTTCCATTCAATATGCTCTGCATCCATTTTTTCTGTCTTCTCAGGAGTTTTCTGAGCAATCCCCTCCCCTCTCCCGCCATACCCAGCATTTCTCATTTGTTTTCCTTCTGTCTATTTAACCCTCTACATTCATCTAATTATTATATAAGAAACCATATTAATTATATATGATTACTTATTCCTGGTTATTTAAATAATCTTTCTTTGACACTTGTAGTCTTAGTATCCATTACATGGCATCATCACATTAAGAATTTGAATTTTTCATTGCACTTTATTTTTGGTGATTTCAAAGAATCATGCCGTCGTGCAGAATTTCATTTTTTCATAGAAGTCATGCTAATAACGGCCAATATAACTATTCAGATATATGTGTTATTATGCGATTAAAAAACAATAATACACAAAGACTTTTCCAAAATGACATGGAAAGTATTCTTTGTATATTAAAGTATATTTAGTATGTAAGCATTTTTAAGAGTCGCAGTGTAATCATTTATTTAGGTCTGTAAGGTGGAATAATGAGACATGAATTTAAATGAAGTTAAAGAGTCCAACTGGAGGCAATCCTTGCGTAGGTTCTGCTTCTTGGCTTTTCAATGGGTTTTGGTACCAGCTACCCATTTTGAAATCAGCTTCAAATTCTTCCTTGCTTCATACCACTACGGCGATATTAGCGCCATCGGAATCATACATTAAGTATATTTGTGCTACCTCAGAAGAAATACGCGTAATGGTAGTTAATTTTTCAACCAATATTTTTTCCCCAATACTTCTCACTGAATACTAATAATATTATAGTTGCGTGGTTGGCTTTTTATCATTGAATTTTTTCAGCAATTCAAATTTTAAGGAGCCGTCATATGTGGATACTCCTAATGGCAATACATTAATGGTGAGCACACACTGTGAGGTCCAGGACAATGAGCATGGCTCGGTTTTTAACTGGAAATGTATCGAGCCGAAAAATTGCGTTAAGATATCCACTATGTAAAATTGTTCCATGCTTGTTAGTGACCACTGTTTTTAAATATTCACGGTATATTTTTCAAATTGATCCAATCCGTCTTTCATAAATGTGTTACCTATTTTGGAAAAAACTGCCTTTCAGCGACAGGAAATCATCAACTGTTTAGTGTAAGGGGTTAAATGGGCGTCAAAGGCCGCGGAAGCCCTACCAATGCTTAACCCTTGAGACTTGCATGAAGGTTTAATGCGACCGGAAGATTTTATAAACCATGTCTCTTCGGCCAGCATCTTTGAAATATCTTCCCTCGATTTGGGATTGACAGGTGAAAGGGCGTGGCGGCTGAGGGAGCATGGATACAATCAAAGCAATCCCGAAATAACAGAGGGGGTATAGGCACAGCAAAGGGATAAAGATCTCTGAGAGGACGCAGATAAAGGTGTAATGGGAGATGGAAAAGACGAGATGAAGGCAGGAGTTTGGGTCGATCCTAAATGGAATGCCTGGGGTAAGGAACGCCGCCTCTTACGCTCTCCGCATCTTTTCCAGGAATTATACCCTCCTTCCACATCAGGTCTGCGCTTCCCTGTCAAACCCCTACCACACCGACCTCTTAGCATATTGCGGACGAAGGCAATTTGGGTGGCGGCCACGGGTCAGGGTTGCGAGACGTAACAACATGAGGTGGGGGAGGTTCCTTTGACCGGCGCCACAACGCGCACGTGGGGGTCCGGCGAACGCGAGGTCGTGGCGGGCTACCGTGCTCGTGGCTACCCTTACATGCAAGACGATGCTCTTCCCTCTGTCGTCCTCTTTCCCTTCATCCTGTTTCCCAGACTCCTTGCCTGCTCTGGCGTTACACACGGTCGCTGCGGGGGATTCGTATTTCAGCACTCCGTAGCCCGCACGTTTTATTTGATACTTGAAAGGTTATATGGATGGATTGAGAGAACCGGAAAGGTGGGAGAGAAGCTGAATCGCTACGTGACAAATATACGGAGAATTCCAACCACGTCTTTGGGGGAAACAGGATACAGGTAGCGAGGAGGTTCTTGTTTATTTTGATTCCCTTTCTTTCTTCCATCACTTTTTTCTTTCTTTCGGACTCACGGCAAAGATCGCCAAGAGGAAAGGAGGTTGACCGGAAAACGCTTCTTGGCGTTGCGACATTAGGGGGGGGGGAATAATGCTCCATGTAAATGCCAGAAAATACTCACATTTTTCTCCATTTCCAAGGGTCAATTGCTGGACTCGTTTAATCCAATCAAATCCAGAATACACAAATAGCTTTAAAATGAATATTTGAGAAGCACTAGCCTCTTCAGTTAAATCTAACGGATCCTTTAATAACTTTATTTGTAAGAAATTTTACGAAATTAATGGATTGCAAATGAAAACATTTTAAAAGAAGGAAGTATTACAAATCGATTTAAGCTGAGAATTTCCATTCTGAATACATTTAGTCATCAAAGAAATTTTTAAACATTATTAGAATAAATCCTTTCAATACTTTGAATCATAAACTGTACATAAGAAAAAGGTTTGGGCAACGTAAATAAAATTGCTATCCTTTCTGTTAATTATCATGACAGCTTAAAAGGAATGTCCACAAGTCATTTCTGTCAATTATCATACAAGATTAAAAGGAATATGTCTTGTATATTGATCCATACTTAGAATAAATATTATGTAAAATATTCAGGAGTACAGTAAAGTTTCTTTGATAGCACGGGGTCCGTAGTACAACTATTTGTAAACGCCCATTAGAAAAATTTCGTTACATTTAAATGCACACCAATCTCTTGTGTGAGGCCGGATGATATCTGAAGGCAAGGGTGGTGTGGAGGTGTGAAGGTTGTGGCAAGTGGTGGTGTCCCCTGGGGGGGGTTATTAAGAAGATGGGGACACATTCAATGGTGACTGGCGAGACAGGGGTAGCGTCCGTCCGTTTTGGTATGCGACGGCGAATTCCAAGAATGACACTGGAATATGTGTTTTGCGGTAGTGAAAGGATGCCGCCGTTAGGGATACAACTAGAGCTCATAGCACGGGGGGTGTACGTGTTTACGTGTGTGCATATTTATATATGCATGCAAGCATACACATATGCATATATATATATATATTCAAAAATCCAAGCGGAGCAATGTTCTGGTTACTAGAACTTCGTGGGAAATGATGTCGTGGGGGAAGGTAATGGCCCTTCATGACCTACGAATTTTGCACGCCTCAAAGCTTAATTTGGAGTGAGTTCTCCCTCACCTCTCTAAAACAGACTTTCAGTCGATTACTGTGGATGGTGAATACACGCACAACTGCGGAAATGAGGGTGGTTCGAACGCCTACGGTATGCAAACACATTGCCCTAATAGTCCTTACTTCATTAGTGGTGATGGATTCCCGGATGGAGTCCCCATTTCAAAAGGAAAAAGAGTTGTCAAATGGTGATTTTTAGAATGCGAAATTGCGGGATTCGTGAAAGTAAGAAGAGTGGTAGCATAAGCTGATTTAATTGATAACCGGTGATTGCTTTTGTGAAATAAAATTCAAATTGTTTGTACTCAAATGGGTGGCACGGATTGTAGATGAGAGTGTAGGCAACGATTTTGGAAAGATGTGATGGGAGTAGACATAGCGACTGACGTCTCAAATTGGAGAGGAAGTGGTAATGGGGTATGTTCACTGCTGGGCCGGTTGTTAGGTGAGGGGCGAATAGGCCTAGAGGGCATGCCAAAAGATTTATAGATTTGAGCATTTCACTGAGCAGGTCGGCGAGAAATTTGAAGAAGAAAGAAGTAAATTGGTGTAGAAGTGAAGAGAAGGTTTTTGAAATGTTTAATCGTAGATTTGTTGTAGTGAATATTTCAATTTGTGAGTTCCCGAGAATATAAACGTGTGCTTACTGTATGTAGGGCGAGTGAACTTCGGAGCCTACGGCACAGTTAGTGAAAGAAGGAATAGCGTTCATTTTTCATTTCATTTAAATTAGAGGTTAGCGTAATATATTTTGTACAATACTTTTTCAGTCCTAAGCAGTATATCACCTAAACTGCTAAGTTTCAGTGGATAATGCGGTAAATGACCCGAGTACATTCAATAAACTATAAGGCTGTTTTTGGAAATGGGAATTTCAAACAGTTATTTACCCTTCCTTCCTTTAGTTTTAAAACTTCTAGTTATATTATTCATTTAAATGAATGCAAATGGGATTATTTCTTCTTAAGGTAATCTAATATTTTCATATCTGTTTCAAGTTGGGCAATTTCATCTTTAACGGCATTTGTATTAAGTAATGCCATGATAAAAATTCACATACTCTTCCGATAAAGATATCTTTTGAATTTCAAACAATCCACCAATTTCCTTCAAGGACTTGTTTAAGGGAATTTCCAACAAACGACTGAAATTCTACCGTAGGGGTAGGGAACTTCAGCGAGAGAGAGGGTTCAGCCAGGGGGAAATAAACCATAGGAGTAGCTCATATGTTAGCGCAGGAAGTTCTGGCGCCATACTCCCGACGCAGTCCTGCCGAGTCTGATTCGCTATGGAAGCGGTATTGGCCGTATTTTGGTTTGGGTGAAGTCATAAAAGCAATTCCAGGAGGAATTTCCCGATTTCGCACAGCGAGGAAAATGGAGCATCGCGACGGGCTCTTTCGGCTGATTACAACGGCCACTCCTTGCTTTCTGCGAGGCATGAGCGGAGCCGGCGACTCTCCGAAGCAGTTTTGACCAGACGAGGATGGGAATGTGGCGTGTTCGGTCGCCTGGATGTGTGCGTGTGCGCATTGTATTGCTGCGGAGGGCTTGTGCTGCAATCGGTATTGGGGCGACCAAACAAAAGGGCATTGCTCATCGGGGTTGATGGGAGTGATCGTCCATCCTTTACGAACCATGGCGAGTGTGATGGCAATTGTCTTTTATTTACCAGAGCCGCTGTGACTTATTCCGTTTTCCTGTTTCGCTTTATCAAGGACTATGTGGATTTTTAATGGATCGAGGTAGTGTGGCAGGCGATGTCTTTCAGTGTGCCAATCTCGTCTACAATGACCTAGCCTTACCTCTCAAATTTCATAAAAAGTTGAACTTTTTATTAAATAAATCAGCTTTCATTATTTGTGCTATTAATAGGAAACATCTCTATTACATTATTGGTTTCAGAATGATTTAGAGAGCCAATTAACCAAGTAAATTTAAATTTTAATTATAAACAAACTATCTGTAGATATTTGCCCGAAAGAATATCCTAGTTCACAAGATTATCCACGCTACATTATTGTAAACAAACATATTCGAAGGTTTGGGCATAGGTGGCTGTCACTCATAGTTTCCGAAATTTTTCACATATCCTGCCTGTCTGCCAGTCAACTGAAATAGGAAGATATATTGAAGAAGAATTCAGTACAAATGTATAGGACTGGTGGAAATATTCGGTAATACTTAATTAGTAATAGTTTATTAAATACAATTTTCCAGCTTAGTTAATAATAACTTTGTTATTGAATTTGAAATACATCGGTAGTGATGGTATCATATCATCGTAATGGTAAAACCTTTATTCAGCCTTATAATTTTAAAAGTAAGGCTTAAGGTTACCTTAGGTGTCTAGCAATGAATTCATAAGGAAATAGCCCACTCATTTAATTATAAAGGTAGTTAAGCTATATTCACATAATCTGTTAAACTCGTTAAGGACCATTTGCATAATTAGTATATGTAATGGCCTATTTTAGTCATTAACCTTTACCTTGGCTAAATCATAAGTTCATTGTCCATGGTTTTGCATTCCTCATGTTTTACTGCGAGCTTTACTTACAATTACATTCTCGATAAAATAGGAACCCGATATCCAAAGAAGTAATCTCAATGGAAAATACGAGGAAGAGATTAAATTATTATTTGTTTTGAGAAAGAACGTCTTAATTTCCTTTTTGCAAAAGCCAGAATCACATTTCAGAGGCGAGTCTGTTTATATAAAAACGTACTTGATTAAATTAACGCTGCAGGCTTTATGTTAATAATTCAAGTTAATAGAATTTCTTTCCATTTTTCGGGTCTTCACCACGTAGGTTGACATCGTTGAGAACATACACTATGGAGGTACGAGAAATGAAAATGAATTCCATTGAAAAAACTCGCGTAAACATAAGAATAAATTCATAATCACATTTTTTAAGTGTCACTTCAAAGTAAAATACCTTTTTGTATTAGGATACTGAGTGGCGATGGCATTCCATGTTCAAAGCAAAATGCTCGAATTTGCAAAATACCCTAAAGTTGTAATAATGAATATATGGATCTTATCTCAATTAAAAATAATATTTGAATAATACCAAGTACTCTTATGCAGTCGACGTCCTGAATCGACTCACCGAAAGAGGAAGATATGAAAGACCTCTCCCTAAAGTATACCACTTTTTCCTCACTAAATTGGATAGCTTGCCATCCACCTTCGGTACCATCTACACGAGAAATCCCATGAAGTCAAGTTCATCATAGGGAGACTTGAGAGCACTATTTGTGGTGTACCGTCCCAATATACACCACATACTTGTCTGGTGTTCATGACTTATCCCGTTTCAATGACAAAAAAACGTCAATTTTACAGGAATTGTATGTTGAGTTGGGGAAAGTGAAAGGAAAAAAAGAAAAGTTTCAAGCAACAAAGACCTCTTTGGGAGAAAATAACAGGCTTATTTGAGAAGGAAGTTTCTCAAAAGAACAATAGAAGCATGAAATTTTGTTGCATATCAAAAGAGAGGAGAAAACCTATTGGGACACCGTGGGACATATTGAATTTCTTAGTAGCAATATGAGCAAGTACATTTGGTAGATATGTATCCAGTGGAAAATAAGCAAAAAAAGCGAAAAATAAGCGTGCTAATAATTGCCGGCTACACACGTTTTAACTGCTTCTCTAGGGTACTTGGTGAAATACGATTATTAGCTCTATTAAATTACTTTAGCAGTTAATTATGGAACAACTGAAATCAGAAGCTCAATACCTTGCAGTATCCATAAAAAGTGTAGGAATTAATTTGTAGCTTCATTCTTATAGATCTTTCTTTGGCTAGTTAGAATAATAATAAGCAAATATTTAGCGATCAAAAGGAAAAGTTTCTCGAAAACTTGTTCAATGGCTTTATATAGAATCCATCTTTTACAAAAGCTTATACACGCGGACGTCTTTCACCTCGTTGCACTGTTTTTTATTTTGGTAGGTTCAGCCATTTCAGAAAAACTTATTAATTTGAATGAGTTTTAGTACTTATCATCTTTAATGATATTGGAAATGAAAGCTGAAAACGTTTTTGTTGCATTAAAATCATATTATCTATGCATGAATTATTTTTCGGCCCCTTTTCTCATTCAACACTTCCATTCTTATTGCTACAAAATTTTTGAAAAATGTAATTGCGTACTTTGCAGATGATTACGACCTCCAATCTCTTTAAAAATTTATAATAAACATTAGAAAAGATTAAAGAGAATATTTTGGCTCATAGAGTACATTATATATACAGCATCGCACCCAAAAGTGGTAGGACTGATTTTTTTACAAGAATTTTACTGACGATATACTTACATCGACTTAATAATCTTCAAAGTATGCTCCTTGAGCTGCTTCACACTTAGTTTAACGTTGCTCCCATTCCCCGTACGCCCGCTGGAAATTTTCTTTGGGGATGCCGTTGATGACCCTCGTCGAAGCCTCTTGAACGGCCTTTATCGAGTCAAAACGTCGTCCCTTGAGCTGTCTTTTCATCAGGGGGAAGAAGAAGAAGTCCGGTGGTGCCAGATCGGGAGAATAGGGCGGGTGCGGCAACGTGGCAACGCCGTATTTGGCCAGGAGCTGTCTGACGACGAGCGCGCCATGGCACGGCACGTTGTCATGATGAAGCACCCAGCAGTTTGCGATGGCTGATCGGACTGTTTTCACGCCTTCTCGGAGGTGGGTGAGCACCTGCACGTAAAAGTTCGCATTCACAGTCTCCCCTGGTGGGACAAACTCCTTGTGAACCACTCCATGACGGTCGAAAAACACAATCAACATCGATTTGATTTTTGATTTGCTCATGCGAGCCTTTTTTGGACGTGGGGACGCGGAAGTGTGCCATTCCACGGATTGTATTTTCGTTTCGGGGTCATATTGAAAAACCCATGTTTCATCACCAGTTATCACATTGTCCAAACAATTTTCATCTCGGTGCAAATTGGCCAACACTTCTTCGGAAATGCGCACACGCGTTGCCTGTTGGTCGGCACTCAGAATTTTCGGCACCATCTTGGCGCACACCTTGCGCATGGCCAAATCCTGTGAAATAATGCGTTGGACGTTGGATACAGACAGACCCAACTGGTCTGCAATTTTTTCACTGGTTAAGCGTCGGTCTGTGTTCAGCAGTGTCCTCACTCTGTCCACATTCGTGTCGGTTCTTGCCGTCGACGGCCGTCCGGAGCGATGGTCGTCTTCAACGAGCTCCCCACCCTCTTTAAACAACTTGTGCCACTCAAATACTGTGGAACGGCTTAAGGCAGTGTCCCCATAAGCCTGCTTGATCAGATCGAGGGTCTCAGTAGCCGTCTTCCCGAGTTTCGTACAAAACTTCACGGGATAACGTTGCTCTAAATTCAGATTCATCTTGTTTTTCGACGCGGACAAAAACTTGCTTCACTAAAAACGGTGTCCTCACTCAACGACAGCCCGCAGGCGACTGAGGTTGGTGTCGGTCTGTTGCTAAGAGCCCCCTCCACCTTAACCTGCCAGGCAGACCCCCCTCCACCGCTCCGTTCGCGCCAGAGAAAATCAGTCCTACCACTTTTGGGTGCGACCCTGTATATTCGATGCTTTCAGGCTCAACTTTGTGGAAATCCATTATCACAGTAGTAAAAATACCAATGTATCTTTCATCTTAATTTTATTTGGTACAACTGGTTTCGACGCATCGGCGTCATCCTCAGGTCTGACGATGACGTCGATGCGTCGAACTACTTGTACAGAATAAAATAGAATGGAAAATTGATAGGTATTTTTAATTAAGTGATTAGAAACACATTATATTTATTGAGGTAGAAAAATTAACGAAATATATTTTTTAATGGGTTATTCTTTCTGACAAGACAATGAAAGACAAAATTAAATATTAATTGTCTGCGACCCTTGTCTGTCAAAACTACAGGGTTCGTCCGGAAAATAAGTGTACTGAACTCAGGAAAAAAAATGTATTACACTTTTACATATCTTAAGCTAATATTCCTCAAAATAGGACCCTTGTGAGTCGATACACTTGTTCCAGCGGCGTTCCCATTCCTGGAACGCTCCCGCGAAGGCATCATCGGGAACCTCTCGAAGACACGTCGTCACGGCCTCTTTGACGGCGTCCAAAGTCCCGTATCGCGTTCCTTTCAAACTCCTCTTTATCTTCGGGAACAGAAAGAAGTCCGGTGGTGCCAAGTCCGGGCTGTAGGGCGGGTGCGGCAGCGTTGCCACGCCGTGCTTGGCCAAGAAGTCCGACACGACAAGCGCGGTGTGAGACGGCGCATTGTCGTGATGCAGCCGCCAGATGTTTTTGATCGCTGGCCGGACGCGGGCGACTCGTTTTCGAAGCCTGTCGAGCACTGGGACGAAAAATGCAGCATTTACAGTTTGTCGTTCAGGCACAAATTCGTAGTGGACGACTCCCCTTTTGTCAAAAAAGACAATGAGCATCGCCTTGATCCGAGATTTGCTCATGCGAACTTTCTTTTGACGGGGTGATGATGGGGTGTGCCACTCCGCACTTCGTCTCTTCGACTCCGGGTCGTACTCAAAGATCCACGTCTCGTCACCCGAAACAACGTTCTCTAAAAAATGTGGATCTTTTTTGCAGTGATCCGCAAGTTGTGTCGCGATTTCCAAACGATTGAGTCTTTGATCATCACTGAGCACTTTCGGCACCAACTTTGCACAAATTTTTCGCATCTGTAATTGCTCCCTAATAATCTCGTGCACTATTGTTTTTGGCACATTGCACTGCTCTGCTGTCATCCGAACACTAAGACGACGATCAGAGTTCAGTACATCGCGAACTTTTCTCACATTTTCGTCGGTGAGTGTCGTTGATGGGCGTCCAGGCCGTGGTTCGTCGTCGACCTCTTCTCTGCCCTCCACGAACATCTTGTGCCACCGAAAGATCATGTTTCTGGACATGGCTGACTCCCCGTAAGCCTGGTTAATCATACCGACAGTTTCGGTAGACGATTTCCCAAGCTTCAGAGCCGACTGCCTTTTTCAGCGTCGCTTGCCAACATACCCCCCTCCAATCGCAGCCCGTCAGAGCGGTGTTGGGCGCGCCTGGAGCGGCGGGAAAAAATCAGTACACTTATTTTCCGGACGAACCCTGTATGTATCATAATCGGATTTATTAGCTAGGACACCTGAAAATGCCATGCAGCCATGGTTGTAGATAACAAGTATTAATTATAATGTTGCTGTTTAATATTACCCATATGATGAAACAAAATCTCCTAGTAATATAAAATTTGTGTGATGGTTTATTCTCTTTTCTATCAAATATATATTTGATAAAAAAGAGAATAAACGCACATATTAGGAAATAATGATAGTTCATTTCTCAATGGCGTTCTCATAAAATTGGAAATGACGGAATAATTAAATATATATATATATATATATATATATATATATATATATATATATATATATATATAGTTGTCTCTCTTACTTAATCCTTTTATTTTCTACCAATCATTGAACTTTTACGGAAAATTTTGAGAAATTGGCACTTCTAGGTTCAGTTCGTTGATCAGTTAATGCAGATTTAGTTCGTGAAATGGTGAAACTTGAAAGATAAATTACGAAAGTTAATTCCAAGTCAGTTTTAAACGATATCTTTTAACGACAACTGATATTTTTTATTCCAAAATCAGCGGAGGAAGTGTCATTTAAATAAAAAGGGTGCAATGCATGCAGATATCTGTTACTGATTCGTGATTATACGGAAACATTTATTCTTTGCAATAAGGCAAAGAAAGAATAAACTATCATTTCTGAAATGACATTAGGGATATATTTACTTTTAGCGTGAGAACAAAACACTACTTTGACTGTGTGTGTGAAAACTCAATTTGAGAACTGTGGGGAAATTGCCGAACATGTAATATTTTGATTTCTATTTCATTTGAAGGCCAAAAAATTTCCCTCATTGATATTACTGTCGCAAAAAACGTAGTAAAATGCTTGTACTATATCTTGACGATTAAATGCGAAGGATTCTTTTTTATTGAACTGTTTCTCATATTGAAATAAATTGCAGTATTGAAACAATGGCGTGGCATTATTAAAACTATTGACAATAAGAAATAATATGAAATTCAGGCAATATTGAACCACAGAGAGTTACTGATACATGAATTCCATGCTTTTTCGGCATATTTGTTTCATAAAAATCCTCATTAATGCAGGGACTCAATTCAGTGTTCGATCCATTGTTACATTCCTTGATATTTTCCCTCTGTTTCGCTGAGTTTCACATATATTTCTATGAGCATAAATATCCTGGTGAAGCAGTCATTTCTCTCTGAAGAGCTGGCAATTTATTCCCGAGGGATGTTCTGTAGCGACGGGAAATAGGGATATTTACGGCACAAAATAAAGAGGAGGGAAAGGGCAATATATATCACGGAAATCGATGCGGAGAAATTTTGTTGAGAATATATTTCGTTCGTCGCTTTCCAAGAAAAGGATACGGATATCCGGCTGGGAGAGAATGGAAGGTTTTGGCGCGACAATACGGAAAGGACGAAGTTGGGAGGGTTGAAAGCTCTGATGGAGGAAGAAGACCGTAGAGGAAGAAGAATAGAAGATGTAAGAGGGGATGAGCCGGAGGGCGAGCTGAATGGTGGATATATCTATAATAAAGTATCCGAGGAGCACGCAAGCATCGGACTACCTTATAGTAATGGAGAGAGAAGGGGCTAGAGTGATGGCGTGGGAAGGTGAAAGGAAGGAGGGGTGAAACGGGGGCGTGAAGAGAAAACACCAGATTCTGGGAGATCCACGGGAGGGAAGATTGGCCCAGGCATCGAAGGGGATCTTCGGTGGAGCAGGAAGGGGAGAAGTGCGGGAACGAATCGTTGAACAGGATGGGAGAATTCTGGGAATTGAGGAAGGGCGGGGCTGGTTACGTCGACAAAGTAGGGCAAAGTGCGGGAAATGCTTGGGTGATTGGAAGGGTGAGGAGAGGAGGGGTGGGATGATCTTTGAAGGGTTATAGTTACGCAGGGACGGACCCCAGGGGGGTGGGGGGATTGGATTAAGTGGTGGCAACAGCGCGTTGAATGGGCGGGGGAGGGGTGAAGTTACCCATGGTGGAAGATCGCATGGTTGGCACAGGGTGGCTCGCCAGCCGACCGGGTGCGGCGAGGAGGAGAAGGGAGTAGGGTGGTGTTCCTCCGTTGGGAGATGCGGCAGCTATGAATGGGTGAATGCAGAGGCACTGGCCAAAAGATCAATCGGGGCGAATGCATTCTCTTTCATTGTCTGCGTTATCGTTTGACTGCGTCGCAGATCCCGTGCGATGGAAAATGCACTGGGTAATAAGAACCCCGGGGGATGAGAAGCTGAGGGACCGGAGTCTGCTTGAATTTTCCAGCCTTTGTAGATTATGTAATATGGTTTTGGACAGATTTTATTAATGATTCCAGGGGTTTTGGGAGCAAAATCTGTTCTATATATATTTTAATTAGAATAATTAAATTTACATTTCATATTTGAACAATAAGAAAATTGGCTTTTTTTAAAAGTTAAATTTAAGTTATCTTGTTATTTGTTCATATTAGTTGATTAATTATTAACAAAACGTGCATTATATTACGAAATATTAATCGCGGCAACTATGATAAAGATACCATTTCATATACTATTTCTTTAATTCACGTGTACATTATATACATGTACTTTTACTGGTGAGGGATAGGGGAATTCCATAAAAATGACATTGTTATTTCCAGTAAATACTGATCGAGACATAATTGAAATTTGCTTGTTTTCATGTATAAAATTAGCCATGCATACTTAACATTGCTTGCCGGTATGAATAATGTTAAAATGCGTCAATGCCTCTCACATACCATGAAACTTGTATCTCAGTATACCTGAAATGTAAATTCATCGTTGGGGTATTTATACGACAAAATTTCGTTGTAGTTCTCGGACTTATATGATAACTAAGTATTAGTATTATTTATGAAGGTCTGACGGTTGAGACAGGTTTGGGGAACACTAAGTCAAAGTTTCTGAATTTATGAGCATTATTTACAAAGTAAATGGGTCAACTTACACAACAAGAACAAACTAACAAAATATACCACCATGAATATTTTGAGTCGGAATTTTATTTTATTCCGAGCCTCAGGATTCAAAATCGAATGGTATTTTCTTTTGGGATAAGTTAAATATGCAGAAATACAAGGTGGCCATATGAGGAGGTTTGTACTTGGGTGAAAAAGTTGAGAATACATTTGTTTAGTCGTCCAATCATAGATTACGTAACGGTCGTTGGGATCTTTATTTCAAACATCTGCATTCAACTGGAGATCTCGGTGAAACCCTCTCGTCGGGTAAAAATATTTCGAAAGCGTAACCGTTTTAACGAGAAGCAGAGTGAACAGCAGGCAAAGCACTTTGTCCGACGCTTGAAAGGTTGAGTCATCGTTTGCCAAAGTTGAATCTGCCCTTCCGCTCAATGTCTAAGCTCAAATCATCCCGAGATGGGGTAGAAGAAAAAACAGACGGGGAAGTTTGACGGGGGGAAGAAGTAAACGGAGGAACGGACGCCAGACACTTTAACTCGGCAGCTCCCAGGGGTGAGAGGGCGTTCTAGCATAGAGGAACACTGTGGGGGGGGGGGGGGGTTGAGTAAGCGAACCCTAGGCGTTCGTTCATGCCGTTGGCCTGGAGTAAGATGGGCCTAAGAGAAGGGGGAAGTCGACCCTTAGAGAGGTCTCCGTACCCCTCGGAGGTTCATTCGACCGACTGCGGAAACCTTCTATCCCCCTCCTCACTCTCCGCCACATCTATACTAGCAGGTGCTGCCGCTGAAGTTTCCAATAGTTTCTCTTAAAGAGCACGCCATCAGGCCTTAAATTAAGGCTAAGCCTCGAGCCAACGTGTTCAATCAAGAGAATGGCGGCAAAAGGTTTGGCTTTAAAACTGCCCTCTAGCCCCGTTCCCTCCTCAGCATCACCCTTTGGTTTCTTCTTCGCTTCGCCTCTCTGCCTCGCACACACACGCCCCCGCGGCGGTAAGTCGACTTCTTTACCTTTCTTCATGTTTCTCCCGTATCTCCCGATCTCCCTTGGTGGGGACGCAAAAGGAGGCAACGGTGGGAAGTCAGGCCGGGAGGCGCTAAGGAACTTGATTGATGGTTTCAGGGTGGAAATTAGATGTGCGGGTTTCACTGTATTGAAGGCAGGAGGATATCATGACGGCTGTATTACAGATGTATCTTGAAGGAAAGTCTCACAGATAGGAATAATAAATTAAAAGGAGAAGCGAGATAGCACTAGTAAACAAGATACAGAGAAATACATACAAATTAAACTCGTACGTATTCCGAATTTCCGGTGGCCCAACCACCTTCATCTGAGGAAAGAAGGAACTCTAGAGAAAGGTGGTCGGGCGACCGAAATTTTAGAGTATGTGTGAGTTTCATTCGCAAGTGTTTCTATATTTTGGTTCACTATCCCTATCTCACTTCTCCTTTTAATATATATATATATATATATATATATATATATATATATATATATATATATTTTTTTTTTTTTTTGGTAATCTACCGGTCAAGGTAGGTTTTTGGATGGACACAACTACCAAACAAATATTTTATTACTCCTAACAAAACACAAAATCCATCATCCTACTCTACTATATATCAGGGCCCTCTTCATCTCTGAGTACTTTCTTCCTCCCTTCATCCCGTCCAACATCCCTATCCTGTTCCTTCCCTTCCCTCTTTTGCCCAACATCCTACCCTCTATCATAGTCTTCAACATCCCACTGCCGGTCAACACCCCCTTCATACACTTTTCCTGCCTCCATAGGATTGCTCCCAACAAACCCCTTGCTTCGCCCACCATACCAAGTACTTCCTCATTTGTTTTCTTCTCTGTCCATTTAACCTTCTCCATTCTTCTCCACACCCACATTTCAAAAGCCTCCAATCTACGTCTATCGTCCTGCTTCAATGACCACGTTTCCGCACCGTACATAGCTACGCTCCATATCAAAGTTTTTACGAGTCTTTTCTTAACATCCTTACTCAAAGTCCCCGTCATCAACTCCCTCCTCCTTGTGAAAGCCTCTTTGCCTAGCGCAATTCTTCTCCTTACGTCCCTACTACTTTGACCGTGTTGGTCCAAAACACTACCGAGATACGTTAACTGTTCTACCTGCTCTATTTCTTGCCCACCTATTTTAATGTTAAGCTTGGCCTTTTTCTTTCTAGAAAATCACATAACCTTTGTTTTATTAATATTGATTCTCATCCCATACCTGTCGCACTGAATTTTCAATTCACTAAGCAATGCTTGCAGCCCCTTGGCTGACTGACAAACTAAAGCTTGGGCATCAGCAAACCTAACTGATTTTACGAATTCCCCTCCTACTTTCATTCCTACCTCCAGTTCTTCCCATGCCTCTTTGATCATTTCCTCTGCATACAAATTGAACAGCAACGGTGATAAAGGGCAACCCTGCCTCACACCCCTTCCTAACACTGCCCATTCTGACTCCCCGTTTCCCACCCGCACCTGAGCAGTCTGAGACATGTACAGGTTGCGGATTAGCCTCATTTCCATCCAATTTATTCCTATTTTCTGCAGAATACTCATTAGTTTTTCCCAATTCACTCTATCAAACGCTTTTTCGAAATCTACGAAACAGGCAAATACCTCCTGGTTGTGTTCTATATTCCTCTCGATTAATAATCTCATTACTCCAATGGCATCACGCGTACCTGTTCCCTTCCTAAACCCAGACTGATCATCCCCTAAGTAATCATTTGCCCTACTCTCTATCCTTTTGTTTATGATCCTGAGAACAACCTTAGCTGCGTGGGATATCAAACTAATTGTCCTATAGTCCTCACATGACGTGGCCTTTACCTTTTTCGGAATAGGAACTAAAACTGATCTCACAAAGTCATCCGGCCAGATTCCCTCCTCATAAATACTACGGATCAGCCCATATAGCCTCTTCCTCCCACATTTTCCTAAGCATTTTAAAATTTCCACGGGAATGTTATCTACCCCCACGGCCTTATTTAGTTTCATCTCCCTTAATGCCCTTTCTATCTCATTGTCTAGTATGCCTGGACCTAAGCTGTCTTCCTCTACGTCATTTTCTTTTTCAATGTCTAACTTTGCTGGTCTGAGTTCTTTACTATACAGTTCTTCTATATACTCCTTCCATCTCTCTTGGATCTTTCCTGCGTCAACTATTACCTTACCCGCCTTATCTCTAACTGTTAGCATAGCTCTTCCTTTCTTACTTCCCGATAACGATTTAACTTTGCTGTACAGCGCACCGATTTCACCCTTCCTCTGCAGACTTTCCATATCCTCGCACTGCGCCTTCCACCATGCTTCTTTTGCTTTATTTGTTGCCCGCCCTAATTTATTGTTCAATTCTTTGTACTTCAGTTTGCCTAATTCTGTATTTATATTCTTCCATTTTCGCCGCTCATCCATTTTTGTAATCATCTCATCCGTGATCCCTGGTTTCCTAGTCCTTTTAGCGTTAACGGTTCCAACAGTGTCTTTTGCGGCTTTAGACAACCCTTTTTTGATACATTCCCATTTTTCTTCGATAGTACGAGGGTCATCCGGAAAGTAGTACCCGTTCGTGCCGCATGAAGTGCTGACGACGCGAGTAGCCGCTGGACGAGGTCAGATAGCTTCAGTGGCTTGTCTGCCTTCTCTGAGCCAAGTTGCGTGACGCTAGCATTGCCTGTGTTGTTTCTGTGATTGTTTACAATGTTTAAAAAAATTGAGAACGCCGCCAGTTGTGAAGTGAGGGCAGTGATTAAATTCCTCAATGCAAGAAACGTTCGCCCATGTGTTATTCATCGCCAATTAAAGGAGGTGTATGGAGACAATGTAATGGACGAGTCGTCTGTTCGGCGGTGGTGTCGCAACTTCAACATGGGGAGGGGGAACACACACGACGATGAGCGTTCGGGGAGACCGTCTGTCATTACAGACCAACTGGTGAGCTCAGTTGACGAATTCGTGAGGAACGATCGGCGCGTCACAATTGATGACATCTGTGAGCATTTTCCCAATGTTTCTCGAACAATTGTTCATGAAATTGTTAAACACCATCTGCATTATGCAAAAATTTGTGCAAGATGGGTCCCTCGCGTATCTCAATGAGCTGGCGGCGAAGGACTATGCAGCAGGAATACAGAAACTTGTCACACGTTATGACAAATGCCTTAATTTGCTTGGAGATTATGTTGAGAAGTAGTTTAAAGTATCCTCTTTCAAATAAAATTTTTTATGTTTGTTAATATTTACTTTTGTGTCTTTATTTCACGAACGGGTACTACTTTCCGGATGACCCTCGTACTTAGCTATTTACCGTCCTCCATGATTTTCTCTACCGCCTGTTTGTATTCCTTCCTTTTCAACCAATTTAATGCTTCTACATTCCATTTTCTAACTCGCCGCCCCTGCCTTATCTTTTTGAAACGTACGCTACATTTCATAACAACTAAATTGTGGTCAGAGTCCGCATCCGCTCCCGGGAAGCTGTGGGAATTTATCACACTGTTCCACCTGTGTCTAACCAGGATATAATCTAGCTGATATCTTCCTGAGTCACCTGGCATTTTCCATGTATACCTGCGTCTTTTGTGGTGTCTAAACCAAGTGTTGGTGATGACTAACCCCTGTCTTCTGCAGAACTCAACTGCTTTCTCCCCGCGGTCATTCCTCGTGCCTAAACCGTAGTCCCGCACCTCATCGCCATCTCTTCCTTCGCCTACTGTCGCATTCTAATCCCCCATCACTATCAAATGTTTCTCTGCAGGAACACACGCGATCATGTCCTCTAACTGATCGTATATCCTATCGACCTCTTCTTCCTTATGGTTGCTCGGTGGCATGTATACCTGAATAATAACTAAGTTCGTCGGTTCTGCTTTTATCTCCACTAGTAGTATTCTATCCGTTACCTGCTCTATGTTGACTACGCTTCTTCCTACCTCTTCATTTAATACTATGGCAATCCCTCGTTGACTCTCGTCCCCACCGCTGTATATTATTCTATACTTATCACTCCAGTAATCCCCGCTATCTTTCCATCTCACCTCGCATAGACCTAAATATCTATATTTCCCCTTTCCATCTCTCGCTTAACATTCTCCAATTTCCCTGTCCTCATATATATATATATATATATATATATATATATATATTTGAACGAAAACTCGTTATAGCTTGTTAGCATAATGGTTAAAGAATGATGTAGACAAGTTGAAAGAACCGTGGTTCAAGTCCCTGCTCAGGAAATATTTTTGCACTTTTGATCTGCTCGATTCCGCCTTCCCCACCCTACTGATTTTCTGTTATATGTGCTACCATCTCTTTTCATCATACCTATACACATGTTAATGATTATATACATACATACGAGGGATGCTATTTATATTTTTAGCCTAGTAATGAAAATACAGTAATTTATTGTTGAAAATGGCTTTGTTGTCTTTCAAAGTAATCTCCATGATAATCAATACACATTTGCATGCGCTAGAACCAATTTTCATGACACATTTTTCACATTGATTGAGGTACCTCCAAAACATGGTTTTTGAATGCATCAACGGCTTCCTCAGGCGCCGAAAAACGTTGGCCACGCAATTTTTCCCTGATAAACGGGAATAAAAAGAAGTCATTTGGTGCTAAATCAGTGCTGCACAAAGGATGACCCATCAGTTCGACGTTTTGGCCAGTCAAACAGGTAGTTGTTTCAACCGGTCTGTGAGAGCTTGCATAGTCATGATAAAGAATGATCCTACGCTGCCGCTCCTTTTTCCTTATTTCACCAAGCCCTTCTGGCAAACAAATACCCATGTACTATTCAGAATTTACGGTTCTACATTGGTCTATCGGTACAGTTGCCACATGTCCAGTTATTCCGAAGAAACGGGCGATCATTTGATTCAATGTTCTTCGTGCACGAATCACTTTTGTCGGATTCGTCTCGTCTTGTAAGACCCATAGAGTGGATTGCTGATTTGTTTCGGGCTCATGTGCATACATCCAAGATTTGTCACCTGTGTAGATGCTATGCGCAGCTTTTGATGCACCGCGATTGTATTGTTGAGCACTGCTTTGCACCAATTGACTCAAGCATCTTTTTGACCTTCTTTTTAAAAATTATGCAGGATCCAACGCGAAAAAAATTTTTTCACAGCTATATGTTCATGCAATGTCTTATTGATGCTCTGCATACTAATTCCCAAGGATGCCTACATCTCACTATAAGTCACATGACGATATGTCTTTACTTGTTCTTGAACAGCATCAATATTGTTCAGGTACAAAAATTGATTTTGGACGACCGTTATGACTTTCGTCTCTGACCGAACGGCGGTGGCATGATGGAATTCGTAATACCAGCGTTTCACAGTGGAAAATGATGGGGCTTCATCAACAAAAGTGGAAGTAAGTTGATCGATTTATTTATTTCCTGATAATCCACGTTGAAAGTCGTAAAAAATCGTCGCACGAAAGTGTACATGAGTTAACTCCATTTTTTCGCTGAGACAACATTTTCGAGTCGTCGTAAACAATACAATTTATGATCAAACGAGAAAATATTCTCAAGAAAGTTAGCGTTAAAGGGGCAACTCTCAGATGAAAACGTCAGATGGCCCCTCAAGCACCTGGTGTTGTCAAGGCTAAAAATATTAATAGCAACCTTTGTAATGTATATGAAGCTCGTACTTGCGAACAAAAACAAAAACAAACAAATAGATAAGAAACTCTCATGTTTTCAAATTTTCGGTGGTTAAGCCACCTTTCTCACGGAGAGAAGGATGGAACTGTGGAGAAGGTTATGACAGAAGACGCTGGAGATGCTGGAAGGAAGGAAAAGGTAAGGAAAGGTTTTCGAAGGGAAAATTTGGGAGGGGAATTTTTAGAAGTATGGGAATAAAATGGAAGGTTTTGGGAGCGGAGCGGGGATGAAAATATTTGAAGTTTGGAGTAAATAATGTCTAATATTAATACCTGGGTCATTCCAGGGATACAGGAGCCACATAAATGCCTCCTCAATTGTTTTGAGTTATATATACACCGTAGCATTTATCAAAGGGAGTGCTGTGTTTGGAGGTTTGTTTTGGGATTGGGAACATCCCAATCAGGGAAGAATTCTTGCGTGGGGCACGATGGCCATTGATTCTAATATTTATGGGTATGGTACAATGTCCACTATAAAAGGTAGGGGTTCGCGCTACAGAAGGTAAACTACATTGCTGTAAATTTATGAGGAGCAGGGAATTGGTGAGAGAGAGTTAAAAAGAAGATGGGAGAGGTAAGGGGCTCTGGTTTTGAAAATAGGACATATTCTGTGTCTAGAGTTTTTTGTAGGACATGGGAGTGACTTTGGAATGTGGTTGGGATTTAAGGAGTGGATTGGTTGATTAGAGGAGACCTGATTAGTTGGCGGGGCGTTTGAAAGTAATGGAGGGGAATTTTAGTAAAAGGTTCGTGGCGGAATTATGGTTTAGGAGGAGAAGGTAGAGGTTTTTTAGGATTGATCTCAAAGACTGTAGACCAGGGAAGTATGTGTTAAAAGTTGAAAGAGGGTGGGTTTCTGCCTTGGAGGATGTTTTGGGGTGTAAGCATGTTTTCGGATTCTTTTATTTAGGAGGAATTTAGGATAACCTCCTTGGAGGAGGGAATGGTGTAAATTTGAAAGGACTTTATCAAGGCAGTCGGGGTGATTACAGATTCTGTATCTTCTTGTGTAAAGGGAATAAGGAAGGAGCGCTTTGTGTGATATGGATGGCAACTGTTATAATGTAAGTATTGCTTTTTGTTGGTCGATTTTAAAAGTAAAGAAGTGAAACAAATTTTTAGCCTAATGATACGTTTACATCTTGGAAGGTAATTTGGGAGAAGGAAGAGGTAAAATTGTAGACGAGATGAAGCATTGAGGCAGGGAAGGAATGTTTACAGGGATTGAGTACCTTGTGGCCAGAGGAGAAAAAATAGATCATCAATATAGTCGTATCTGAGGCAAAATAGGTGTTTCAGGGTTTGTTTTATCAGGAACTTTCTGTTTTTGTGTTTGTTCGCCAGTGCTAACTTCATATATATTATTTTTCACATCCATGAGACTTTCACATAAGTTCATATATATATATATATATATATATATATATATATATATATATATATATATATATATATATATGGCATTCATAAAAACCAAGGAATATATTGTGTTAAATATAAGGAATATAGGAATATATCACTGGTGACTTCATGCTGGGAATAACAGCTAAATGGGAAAAAATACGGTAAGTGACAAATGATCAGAAAAATTATAGGAGGTACTTAAAAAGACGATCTCAAAGTACGAGGAAGGTCGATGGAGGGAGATCTTAAAAGGATTATAAGTGGCTGAACACGGAATTGAATATACAATTTCGGATTTCTTGGCCAATGCTTGGATCACTGGGCCAGCCAGATTCTTCATCCAGAATGTTTGAACAGTGAATTAAGTGAGCAAAAGTTTATAACTCTTTATCGAAAAATTCTCATTAATGACGTGAAAAAAATGGAGACTAATTTGATGCATACGTTTAGTGTGCAGATTAAAACAGAATCATTAAACATTTTTCTAATTTTAACTCAATAAGGGTATCAAACCTTTCAAAACCCGATGTCTTCTGCCGATTACACGTACTACTAAATATTAACCTGTAGATATTATAAATTGTGTTCTTAATGAATCCCTTGCAATTAAGCTATTGATCTCTTGACTACGGCCAAATTTTCGTTTTCAAGAAACCCATTCTACTTTATATCAAAATTTCTTTGGGTGAAAGTACCTCTAGCTAGGTTGATTGGTGAAAAAATAACAACAAACATGTGTATCCCATTTTATAATATCAAATATGCAAGCAAATATGCAAATTCACACATTTAGCATGTGTAAGATGAAATTGTCATAATATTTTAAACATTATTAATAGAAATATAGTATATAATTAGGCGAAGACTTTATTATTAGAAATAACACTCAGAATAGGCAAAGTTAAGAGCAGTGTCAGAGACAATAAGATCAAAATAGTTCATTGAATGCGATGTTATGTAGAGGGATTAACCTGACCTTTGGTATATAATCGATTAGATTATCACATGAAATATAAGTATTGCGCTTCCGACAACTTTAAAAAGTTTGAAATAACATGTTCTATAATTCCAAGTTTTATCGGTGAATCATCGATAGAAGTTCTCCGTAGGCTCGGAGTCCATCCTTCGGGACGTGATCCTTCGCACTTCAACGTATTTTGAGAGTTTTCCATTAACTTTGCATTTACACACACGGAAGAGAGGTACGCAGTCCTCAAATTTTTCCGCAGAGGGCCATACAAATATGATCACGCTACCACAGCTGAGGGGTTGAATATCACAGATTGTTGGTATTTTATGATGTTTTTTTGCTGTAAAGATTTGATCAAGTAAAGACCAAATGCTGTAAATTTATTACCTCGGATATATTGCTGCAATATCCTGAATACTTATTAATTCTGAGAATGTTTAATCGATATACATCATTATTTTCTAATTCAGGTAAGATGAAGGTTGGGATATTGTTGTTTTTTAAATAGAAATACTGAAACAACAACATCAATAACTGTAATTCTCTATGCTAAATTAAGTTATAACCATTCATCCCAAAAATTTATTTACTATTAACGGAAGTTTATATTTCCTCGGGGTTGGATTAATTTATACAGATAAGCATTGTAGAAATACAGGGTCTGTGTAATTAGTATGGTGACTGTAGCCTCAATGGAGCGGTAGAAGGGAGTCCGACCGGTCGGCTGGGTAGAGGGGTCCCCCACCACTCAGGCGCACTTTAGTTCTGGCGCCTCCGGACATGCGTTGAGACAGAAAGTGGATTTTTGTGACGTGTGATTGGTTGTGGTGTCGTCGCGCCGACATGGAGCGCAGCGTCCAGCAACGCTACGCTGTAAAGTTTAGCGTTAACTTGGGAAATTCGCGTCGGAGACCCTTGAACTCATTAAACAGGCTTATGGGGATGATATTTTAAGCTGCACAAGAGTTTTTGAGTGGCATAAAATCTTTAAGGAAGGCCGCAAGCACCGCGTCAGACGCCCGATGAGGTGGCCCAGGTGGCCAAAGTGAAGAACGTTTTGGACTCTGACAGGCGTTAATTAATTAACCTTCGCCTTTATCAGTGAGGAGACCGGTCGGTCAGTCGAAACCTTTCACATCATTGTAACAGAGGATCTTGCGATGAGGAAAGTGTGCGCGAAGCTGGTGCCGAAAATCTTGAGCGAGGAACAAAAACTGTCTTGGGAGGAAATTTCGCCAGAAATTTTGGACTGCGTCCAGGAAGATGAATATTTTATCGCCAACGTTATTACCTCAAAGTATAGCTCAATCGGATATCGGTTCGACTTCATCGAGGCAGTTCAAGCGGCGACGACAAAGGCTCTCAACAGTATTCCGGAAACCGACTTCCAGCGGGCTTTTACGAATGGCAGACGCGCCGAACCAAGATTATCAATGCAGGAGGAATGTATTTTGAAGATTATTAAGTAATTGTAATGATAACTGCAATAAAGTTTGGTTTTTGGAACCAGTCCCGATACTTATTGTACGGATCCTGTAATGCTTGTCGCCTCTCAAAGATTGGATTTGAATCTTTCGAAGATAAGTGAATATGTTTTGTTTAAAAATAATCATTTCCAATTAATATGTCATAATAGTGTAAATAAATAAAAAAATCTGAGTTAATGCTGTACAAATATTTTTAGATGGATTTTTTGATTAATAATATTAATGTTATGTGCACAGGATAAATATCTACGATAACTCGTTAATTATATTCATGGAGGCGGATTTATACGTCATATTGCATTAAATTTCGAATAGAAGATATGAGTAATTAATATATATTAGTAAATTTTGGAAAGAAAATTGCGACATGTAAAAAAAAATTAACTGGAAATGTAAAATTAAGTAAAATGAAATGTAATATTAATTTACAAAAACAAATGTAAGATTTTGAACAGCTGGAATATGGCCCTCTTTTTAGCAGAGAGAATTAATCATCATACTTTCAAAATGAAGGCAATTTTGATTGATTTCATGACTAACCTGAAGATACAATTGTGAGGACAACATTTCCATGAATTTGGGGTAATGTTGTGTGAGGTCATTGTTTTATTTCAATCAAAATTATTAGTGTACCAATAGATAGAAATATTTCCATCATATTTTTAATTAATAAAATTCAAGTATAATCGAGTGTGAATGTATGTATTCCTATACGATGCTTATTGAAAAAATGAACATATTTTAATGAAATATTAAAAATCAAATGAATTGGTTTAATAATTTCGCGCTATTCCATAACTAAATTAAAAAATGCTAATTGTTAAAAAAAGTGTTCTGCAACGTCATTGAGCGGTTGATACCTAACAGTGACATTTCCATCTTAATTAAAATGCAGTTTAAATTTGCAAAGATTAGCATATTAAACGTAAGGGTAAATAGGTTGCCAAAGAAAAGTGTTAGCTTAAAGTTTTTAACTCAATGCAAAAGTATTAACAGCCAATTGACATAGGGGCAACACAAATGTAAGGCTTTTTACCTCTCAGTAATAGGAGACTGCTAAGATGATTATTCCGTAACTGACTGTAACGGTCTGTTACCTTTCTTTATAACTACTACACCTTATTATGATGAATGTAATTAGAATAATTTTTAAAAGTGGATAAATTTTTACAGAAGTTTTTTTTAATTGCTGCTACGAGAGCTTGTGTTACTGGGGAAAAAAATGTATTATATCAAAGCATAAATTATGAAGTCTGCTAATGAAATATACCTTTATTTTCAGATTTTGTAGATGAAACATTCGGTTGCGTTTGATTTTGAATTTGCACCTGTACTTTCACAAAACGATTTGAGTAATACCAAAGCAAATTTCATGACCCTAATGAATATGGATATGAACTTAATTAACATATGATTTGAATGGAAATCATGGAGTAAGCATAATTAGAGATAGGAATGGTCAATATTGTTAACTTATTTCTAAATATATTACGGCAACGTTTACATGAAGACATCCAAATAATCAGTATTTTTGGACCGTAGAATTCATGGTTAAGGATAAAGACTCTTGAGGTAGATATATTCAAGACAATTTCCACCGCAATATTGAACAGATATGGTGTTTTGTTACCCATGATTTTCTTATACCAGGAAGTGCACTATATATTTATCAAAATCATTTTAAAACAGGTGATGAAAATGATGACAAATTTGCAGTAATGTTTTAATAATTAGTCCTGTGTAGTTTTGGTACCAACTAATATTATTTCAATATAAATATTCACATTATATTCATTTTATGTCAATACAATATATTCCTAATGTACTCCTCGTTGAGGAATATTCTATAATTAGAATAAAAATATAATAGATTATCTAGGCTATAATGAAAAATGGATATTAAAAAATTGTAAAAAAATATTCAAATGAATCAGATAACGTCATGCGACGATCTCAGAAGATATTTTCTAAACGGAGGTGTTGATAGTTTTTCGCAGCTCCCGATTAATCACCCACTTACTTGAATTACTGGCATTCAAAAAAGTATTTCTCCAAGCTTACAAAAAATAACCGTTTGGGAAAAGGGCGCAGATGGGCAGATATATTTTAATTTCGACATCTTCCTTGAACACGTGTCAGACGTTGATGAAAACTCGATAACGAACCGGCCGTGTATAGCAGCTTGTGGAAATAGCGAAGGGGAGAGCGGATTCGCGAAATTGGCCTCCTCCACCGCCGCTTGTATGAAAACGTTCCATGCCCTCAAACTCACACAATCTCTCACTCTCATACTTCCCCTTCCCCATCAAACGCTCCTTCCCTCCCTTGCTGTCTCCCCACTCTCTCAGCCTCACTCCTCTCGTCCCCTCCGCATCCTATATGCCACTCGTGCACGCTTTTCGAAAGTCACAAACTTTCGAGTTTGCCTCGCAGTTTCTCTCTCTCCTGGTCGCTCTTCTTTGTGCGCGGTTTACCTTCTGCTCTTCGCTTCGAGTCACCGTGACATCCGTCTTTTCAAGTCCGTTAATGAATTTGAATCGGAAGCCTCCTTTGCATGTAAAGTCTTTCTCTTTCCGGTTTCAGGAACGGGAATATGCATAAATGAACAAGGAAGGATATAAAGAGAGAGAAGAAAAATAAAGATAAAGAAATATATTGATAGACCAGAAGGAAGAAGAAATGTGTGCCAACGTCTCGTTATCTGCTTCGGTTAGAAAGGCGATAGAAAACGTTCAATGCAAAAGGAACGCCTGCAGAGAAATGCAAGAGGGAAAGAAGAGCGAGGGGTGATTATTTAGAGGTAAATTAGAAGAAGCGGAGAAATTGGTGAGGAGAGGCGTGTATCACTTGCAAGACTAAGATGTTCAAAGGAATGGAAAAGTTTTGAAAGAAAATGTATGGGGATTAGGAGAGAAAAAGAAACTGTTATGATGAGATTTAGGAAAGGCAATAGAATTCAAGCACTTGGTACTTTGTGGGTAATCTTTGCTCATTTACACCGATTTATAAAAGTGCTAACATTGACAAAAGAGGAAGTAACGAAGATAAAAACTGTGGGATATACGGAAAGGCGGAGTGGAACCAGGTGAACGGGTTTTTAACGTTCCAGTCCAATTACAGATATATTGACAAAATATTAATTTTAAAACGGTAATTTCAACAAATTATATGAAACTTTGTGTGTACCAAATCAGTCTCGGCTTGCTTAAATATCCTTTCTAATTCTATGGAACACATACTGGGAATGAGCCAAAGCTATTTGGAGGCGAGGAATGCGTTCGCTGGGGAGGATGGGATTGAGGAGAGCCGTTAGTATAGAAACGGAAGGTGAGCGAAGCGAAAGGCGATCGGGTGAAATTCCAAGGGAGTGAAGTGAGTGGAAATAGTAACGGAGTTTAAGGAGAAGATAAGTTTCCAGGTGATGAAAGGAGGGGTGGGAAGATTTGAGGAAATAGAATGGAGTCAAAAGAAAAATTAAACTAGTGTTATAGGAAATATGAGGGCTAGAAAGTGGAGTCAGGGAGTTTTGCCTGTGTGAATTCAGTGCTAGAGAAGAAATATGTGAGTAAACAGAATTGAAAAGAGGGAGAGAGTTGTGTTAGGACACTGAGTAGGGTAAAGAAAGGGAAAAAGGCCGAGATAAGAGAAAGGGAGAGGGCTTGGAGGAGGTTGCGGAGTGCGTCGGTTATGGCAGGGAGAGAAAGGGTTCGTCCGTTTGGCTCTTGCTCTTGGATGTGGGTTAGGCCGAGCTACAGTCATTCCCAGGGCCTAGCGATCCGGGAGGGACGAGGCAGAGGGGAAGGGGGGGGGAGAACATTTGAATGTGGGTGTTGCTGGGTGAGGTCACGGGGCGGGAAAAACGCCCTGTGGAGAGGGTGGGTGAGGAAGTGGAGTAGGAGTTTGGAGGGAGTTGGAGTTGGTGGGAGGTTTCAAAGGAGGTAAGGGGTTTCTGAACGTGGGTCCTGTGCGCCGTTCCCCATTATGAGGAGCGAGTATAATCCCCTCTTTCCCTTTGCGACGTCATTTTGTTCCTACCCCCACCCCACTTTTCCGAGAATCGCCTCTCTCTCCCCTCAATCAAAGCTTTCCTTCCTCAAGACAACAACCCCGCTTCAACACCTCCCCACCCTCCTTCCTTCTCTCGAATCATCTCCTTCCGCCTCCTCTCCCCCTCTCCATCGTTCCCCACCTCCTCTCCTTACCCTCGGCCTCTTTTCACAGACAAGGTCTCCGTTAAGGCTCTTTCCCTTAGCCCCGACGACCCCACCCTCCGTGCAAAAACTTTGGGCGCCCCACCCTCTTTGGTCTCCAAGGTCGTCCCCTCCCAAACTCTGGGAACTCCGACGCCTCTCCACTTTACGAATGCTTCCATTTTGTTCCTCGCTCACCTCCACCCTTCCCCTTCGTATACGCTCCATGCCTCTTTCACCCAGACCTCCCGGTTCTCCGCTAACCCTTGCAACCGTGCCTCTCCAACCTTTACTCCCCGTACCCCCTTACACTTCCCGCTCTCTCTTTCTCCCTCCCCTTTTTCTACTCACCCTCCTCTAACAAAACCCACGCAGAGGAGCCTCCGCTTTTTCCTCCGGATGATTCCTCCCGCGTAGAGAGATTTTCCTCACTCGCTCTCCCAATCGCCCCTTCCGCTTCGCTTTCCGTTTTCCTTTTGTTATAATTTACCGTTCCAGTTTCCTCCCGCAATCCCCTTTCCGCCCGGAGAAGGTGGAATTTTTCTTGGAATCATATTTTGTTATTGCTCAGTCTTCCGCTACCCTTTAACCGAAACGGAAGATTTTATTTTTGACTGGAGACGAAGTAGGACATGCAGCACCTTGCAATCACTTGGATGAACACATAAAAATAGTTTCTTATCCTTACTGCCCCGTGGTTGTTGAAAATTGTTTAAGTAAAGAAATTTTTGAAGGGACGTAAAACACTAACATGTATTATGAAAATGCCATTAAAATCAGGTGAATTTAATATTAGACAGACTATTTAGCCCTACATCAGATCGAATTTACTGTTTAACTTTAAGTTACTTTGATTACTAGAATTCATGTTGTTACGTTTATATTCAATGGTATAGTACTTATGCATATATGCTACCGGTCATGAGTTGGATATCTTTGAAAAAACATAACAAAGGTCGGGGTTGTCAGAGCAGTATACTCATGAATGCTACTTCTATATTTGCTTCATGCTATAAGTGGAGATAAACGTGGGTGGATTATAACCTTAAGTTGCATTTGTACCATTGACAACTGGTTTTCCATTATATAATTTCGCTTTACACCGAAGCCGTGATAACGTAAATGATGCAGGCTTTCAATAATTATAAAAGGTGGTTGGTCTATGTGGAAACAGATACTTATAAGGGTCACAAGAAGTGGATTATATGTTCAACATAGTGGGCAACATACAAGGTTAATCATTTACAGTCACTAAGATTCACCTAGTTTGCTCCATTTTACCCTCTTTAAATTAATAGTTCCCAATACTTCAGTCCCCTTCAATGGAATTCAATCCTCAAACTTCTTAGTAGATGCTTTTTTTTCCTCATCTTGCGCCGCAATTCAATTCCTTCAATAGCCTTTTCTTTTTTCACTTTTTTCAACCTACCACCATCCCAATTGGCGCCCTATTTTCACGGAATTCATCCTTCGCCTTGCTTCAAATCCTCCAGAATCCCAAAATCATCGTCCTCCATAGTAGACCCCTTTCTGCATACTTCGTTATTACGCATAATATGGGACTCATTTCTCGAACGGAGGACCGTAAGGCTTCCTGTTACATCTAAAGATTCGCCCACCTCATTCACTCTTCCTCCAGATTCCCCATTGCTTTTCCCGAAGAATGAAGGCCGAGACTCCCGTAGTGGTGTCAGACGAAAATTCCTCCCTTCGCTCCGCCCTTTTTCAGACCTTGGTGAGCCCTGTTTGACGGCCCTACAGCGCCCTTCTTCCCCTTTTCACGTTCCCACCACGCTCATATCCACCCCCTCTTGGCCCATTCGGAATACTTCAATCCATCTCGGTCGCCGCACTTCATCCCACGGGTCTAGCTCCTTCCACAGGCCACCCCTTGCCACTGTTCACATTCCCTATTCTGTCTCTAGGCTCCCCTCTTTCGTTTCCATCCTTGTTCCCGAAACTCTCCATCCATTGAGTCTCCTCCTTTCATCCCTGCCCTACTCTATCTTCCTTCTCCTAAGCCCCAGGAATCACGAGTCACCAAATCTTCTATGTCATGGATACCGACCTCTTTTTGAATCTTCTCCTGCATTCTCCTCTCAACGCTCCGAAGTCGTGATAGGTGAATCTCCTAACTCAGCTTTATGATATTCTTATAAATATTACTTTGATTTGTAAACTTATCGCAGAATTTGTATCTCACTTGTTCTTATGATGGTATCCTTAGCATGAGCCAGAGGACTAAGAACATTTTTCTGTTAGTTTTTTCATAAAAATTTTCAGCGGTTATTTGGCCCTTTTTCAGTAACTGCGATAGCGTTAAATATATAACATTAGCAGTGAACACCAGGTGTAATACATATTGATGGTATTTAGAGCAAACTTTGCCTTCTAATACTCTGCTATGGCATTGAAGCAACACATCCAACTAAAGGAGAATCTCCGAGTGGTTCATTTGGACCTTGAGTTTCCCGTAAATAGTCTTAATGACTACCTTAAATTCCTGGCGGTAGTATGATCAAGAATTATTAAATTAAGAAGCCTGTTAAACCATTGTCTCGACGATTATTGGCAGCAGTCTACTTGCATAGATAGGTTATCCAATGGACCCAGGGCTTTAATTTCCCTGTAAGAGACCAATCACTGTTTAACTCTTATGAAACTATCACAATTTATCTCTTTGTAACTTATGAAATAGCAATATTCTCGAAGAAAGCATTGCAGTATCGTATCTTTTAGCTCTACATACTCTTCAATTGATTTATGAAAATGTTTACCTGTTTTTCGAGTTTTTCCTGGTTTTCTCACTTAACTAGCACTATCCTCTCAAACGGTTTTCAATATTTACTCCATTGATAGTCAGAAACTATTGCATCTACCCTAACTAGATATATATCCTATCTTCTATGAATTTCTCTCAATAACCTCTTTTCTTTCCGTACAGTATCAAGCACATATTTGTTTGTTTCCTTTTCTTTCCATTTTAGCTCTTTAATTTTATCCTCAGCTAAATTTCAAAATCGCCTAACCATGCTTATTCTCTTGCCTTACTACTAAGTTATGAATCCGCACTAAACTTCGCACCCTATCAAAGTTTTCACGAATCGTTTTGCTTCACCTTCACCAAAACTTTCTTTTATCAAAAACCTCCTACTATATTTGCAAAAGTATCCTTATAACTCTACTTTTCCTTTCATATGATTACTGATCTTTTGCTTCCTTCAAGTTCTATCTTTTATAATATATTTATTTTGAATATTATATTTATCTTAGCATTCCTAGTTATCGAGGATCACATTACCTTCGTTTTATAATGATCGATTCTATTCCTATACACATGAAGCTGACTGTGTAACGTACTCTGTAATTATGGAGCTCCATCAACTGGTTGGCTAATAAATGATTAGCCATCCGTAAATCTAACTTGTTTCCCAACTACAGTTATTTCTCTTTGTAACCATCCGTATATAAATAAATATCTGTTAGCAATTTGGAAATTATACATGATAATAGACTATCTTATTGACGGTAAAATATTCATTATTTTCCTGTAATATAATTTGAAAAAATAAACCAGAGAGATACATCACGTTATTAAGGATTTAGCACCCATATTTACTGGTCAAGTACTAGTCAATATATATTCATTTGTAAATTTTAATTAACTGTAGACTGTTATCTAAAATATCATTTTGAAAGCCAAACGGAGAGTTTATAAGCTTTAAATACCTTCTACCGAGAGGTCTCTTTTATCATTTCCCTACCCCCCGCTCTTCTGTAGAATACACGATCCCTTCTCCTATCCTCCCTACTTCCCTAATAATTGAATGGAATAGCTAGTTACAAGATGGAGGGAGGGTGCCACCCCTGACTACCATTAACAATAGGAGGGGTATGGCGGACGGGATTGGGGTGGTTAGAGGACACCGAGGCAGCAGTGGACTTAAGTGCACGTGTGTGGCAGGTGGAAGCGGTCGGTGTGACGAAGTGGGGGGTGAAAAAAGGGAGGGGTTATGCTGTCAACGGACGGTGAGGTAACCGTGAGGGTGGGAAAGGGGGCATTGAGTCAGGGCAGAGGTTGAATTTTTAGGGTTTGGTCATCAGCCTCTCAAGTTAAGAGCGAGGATAGCAAGGGAGGGGGTTGTTTCATTATCACGCGATGAGTTAACTGGCTGTGGCGCTAGGAAACGTGGTAATTTCAGCGAATGAGATTGCAACTTAATTCAAAATTACGGACGGATTTGTGGCTCAGCGTGGGTAAATCCTCAGGGCCAATTGGATATGAATTTTATGAGAGAAATATTTTTTTGTTTTATGACAAATCCCCATAGCTCTTGCATGCTCGTTTTAAATGACAAGAAAATGGGTCTGGAATTTTGGATCTAAAATTTGAATGAATGGTTAATTAGTTTGTCACAAGAGTGGGTGACTTTTTGAAAATTTTGGTTGACGAATTTGAAAGGTTTTATTATTTTTTCTTTGGAGATTATGATCTCATCGGCAGGAAGGCAATCATGCGCTGGGCTTACAGTTTTTTATTAAATATTTACCCTGGGTAAGAGGTTGAAGACTTCTTCACCCAAAAAATGTGCCGATCAGAATAATTTTTGCGTAAATTATGATCATATAAATACTTATTATGATAAATAAATTAATAATTTATGAAAATTTTAAATTTATAATATATTTGAAAGAGAATAAATATGCATAGAAATAAAAAATGTTTTACCCTTATGAAGAGAAAATGTTTAAATTAATTAGATCTATGAACTTAGGAGTATTAATAAAATATTTAGTTTTTTCTTGTGTACCATGTAATTCAATTGTGTTACCTAGAAATATATTAAGAAAGTATTTTAAAGACAATAAATGGCGTAAATACAAGAGAGTAATTTAAATTTAAATATAAATTACCTCTTCGCAAGATGTACTTGTACGTAAAAAATTATATCTAATGAAATGGTTTAACCTTGTTTACATTATACTATTTGGTTTGAATTAGACTAGTCATTCATTAAATTCATGAATACTAGGTAATCATTCATTACATTCATTAATTTACAGTGGATAATAAGTTTATCCATTAAGTATAATTTTATCAATTTTTTAATTAAATACGTGAAAATAGCTATGCGCATCTAAAAATATGAGCAAACACGTATTTTGGTGAACTACTGACAAATTTATCTTTATATATTTTTAAAAATTTTTAAGCAAACCAAATGGATAAAATTAACAGTAGCAAGAGAATATTTTCTCGGGATAAATAAATGATCATTATTTCTGACGCATGATTCCACCCTAAATGTTTTCGTATTCACGGCTGTGAACAGAATAATTAATAACGTGGTGGCCTACAATAGATGCCTTAAGGTGCACATATTGCTCTGATTTAATGACCACATACGAGCATCAGAACCGTAGCGCATGTTTGGAATCAAATTCCCCATGGAGGAAATTAAACCTTTCTTTCTCTCTCTCATCCACCGCCGCAATAGCCACAAATTAGTGTTCTCTTGCGTGTCTCTGGGAAACAATCCAGCCCTTTTATACTGCACAACTTCATTCGACGACACTTGGAGGGAGAAGGAGCGATGGGAGAGAGGCAAAGAGAGATAGTGAGAGGGTAAATGAGTGAGGCAGAGAGGGACAGTAAGAGAGAAATACCCTGCGTGCCATGACCAAATGGCAGGGTGGCGAATAATTTCCAAGCCCGCTCCCATCTAGAATTCACTTTGCTTCGTTTGTATTCTCTTTAGCTCAGAATCGTGTCATGAAAACGCTAAGGTTCAGTGCTGACTCACCGTTGTTTTAACTTCCTCCGCATCACAGATCACATCACTCCTTTTTATCTTCTTTTGTATTTCTACACGACCTTTGCTTATTCTCTGCGATCCTTCTTATCATACTAGCCTGCAATATCATGTAATCAACATGTCCAGTACTATGGTGAGGGAAAAAAGGATAGTGAAAGTTCAATTCTACTCTTTATTTCTTTCTTTTCTCTCCCTTTTGTCGTTTTTAATTCAGTTTCTTCATAAAATATATTTCTTACTACTCCATTTTTGCTCTAGTTTTCTCTTATAACTTTTATTCAATCGTTTACCATTACTCAATTTCTTTCTTTTTTAATTTTCAGAAGTTGTTTTGATTGCCATTTCTACTCAGTTCTTGTCCAGTATACTTGTTAGATTTGTTACTGTTTGAATACTTCTTACAAGACAGTATACATTTTTACTTCTTGATCATTATTAATTTAAACTTCTGCAGACACTGCAGACCTAACAAATGGTTAAAGATTGTAAAATCAAGTCTTGCTAATGATTGTGTTACTACCATTACACTTTTATTCATAATTAAATGATTGTTTCAATATGAAAGTTTCTCTGTCTTAAATATAGAAAAATACACTAATTGACTATGGAAATAATAATATAAATATTTCCTAAAAATAATGTAGGGCTTAAAAATTATGTTCTTAGAAATTATCCGGCGGCGCAGATGGTGGGTTAATAGTTAATAATTTTATCGCACCTAGGCAGAAAAAGAAATATTTATTCAGGATTTTAGATTAATTATGCATCATATTTAAGCATGACAAATGGTTGTTACATAAATGGTATATCCATAGGAAGCAATAAAAGAACAATAAGGAACGGAACAATAAGAGACCAGAATGTTTGTAACCAAAATTCCCCAGGAGTCAGCTCGAAACAATAACTTACAAGGTAGGGACTGCGCATGGTTATACAAGTATCTTTATTTATTTTTTTGCAGGTTCCCCCACCTTTCCCCATCCATTTGAAAAACCCTAACCCCCTCATCCCTTACCCTTTCCTCCTGGTGCTGCACCCCATGCCTCACACCTTTTTGGTGGCTCGCAAGGAATTGATGTAGTTGTAGATTGCGTAAAATCCTTTAGTTGAAATATTTATCAATAATAATTTCACAAGCTATTATTAATCAGTTTAAATAGCAACTTCCTATTTTTATCTCCCTAATTGATTTATTTCATTTAATTAGATATGTGCTTTATAAACCGTGCATATGCCCTATAAAGGCCTTCGCAAAAAATAACTCATCCCGAGAAAACGTCTTGTTTTTAATTTACTCTCCTCTCTTTCTTCGTTTATATACTTTAAACAATTGTTAAATCTGTTTTAAAAATGAATTTGGATAAACAAATTTGATAGTTTGTGAAAAAATAGTGCGTATACTTGAATATTACTATCTAATTCATAATAATACATGGCGAATGATTCGTTTTAGATTGTAAAATAGTTATGATAGTAGTTATTTATCCGAATTCTCTTTATAAAAGGAGTCATAGTTCCTTCAGATATTTGAAATTTTATATGTATATCATCATTTTTAGCATGTGAATCCTAAAACCTTACAGTAATATGGACTATTGAGAGGTGTCAGAAGTTCAAAACTGTATTTACATGATTTTAACCTCATGACATGCATATGAATTAGTTATTTTACGTATGGACTTAAATATTTGTATATTTATATGCTATTACATTTCCATAATCAGGAACAAACATTTCGCAATCAAAACTTATATTACATTCAACGGCTTTTTCCTGAGGATAAAATATTTAATCGTGTGGCTTTACTTGGAGAGCAATGGCAATTGCCATTCGAGAGTCAATTATGACATAATTCATGTACTCTTGGGGTGATGTAGCTGCTTTATGGACTTCGATCATGGACACAAAATATCGATTCATATTCAGTCAACGCAATTATTTTGTGCATGCATATGTCCTAAGGATTTAAGTTACCATATGGGAACACGAGCCATGACGAGAATAACTTTAAATGGTTAATAAAAAATATTAATTATTATTTTAGCTTTTATCGTGTACTAAATAATGTAAAGGTATTGCAAATTAGTTTTGATAATTATATTTTTTTGCGCAACTGGATTAATAATATATGTTTGGCAAAACAGCTTAACTAATTTAAAATACTTGTTTTTATTGAAAAATGAAAATATAATATTTTTAAAAAGAATTGAACTGGCAAATAATCTACAAATATTGACCTAAGTAGTTAAATTATTGTTATTAAAAACACTGGCACCGTGTAATTTCAATAGTACTATTTTTCCATGCAGAAGTAAACGTATAGTATCGTTGGGTATACCCTCAAAATGACACTAAGAATTTTGTATTATTTTCATTTATCGAGACTGTTGTTCCAATGGATTTCTATAAAGGATCCAAACCATTTTTAATATCGTAAATATCAAAAACCGAATGAACACACAAAATATATTCCATATTGTTCAAGATATTCTTGTTTTTGAAAGACTCGGTGAAAAAATGCATAAAGGCCAGCTTTAAGGTGTACTATATGTTTTATTGAGACAGCAGAAAAAAGTCTTTGGAACGTACTGTGAAATCCAACCGTATGCCATCGAATCCCACAGAAAATAACGGAAGTAACCCTCAATAGGGATTATCTGCACCGAGGAACCAAGAAGGTAAAAAAGGGAAAATAATGAACCTACCTTTGTTGAAGCAACTACTAACGTCACAACTACCCGTGCGAGTATAAGAAGAATTGAAGCGGAATATTTCCGACCATGTTTTTTTCATATTTCGGTTATGCGAAAAATTGACTATTTTACGGTTTCATTTTTTCTAATATCAGGAATAACTTTACGAAAACGAAACACTCGAATCAATAGCACCTACAGACATTTACATACATTATTTAAAGTTGGTTTTTCTATGAGGCTGATTAATGGAATATTTTACGGTTTTCGAACACATACATATACAGGGAGTGATATATCCTTCGATCAAACTCCCTGTATAAGGGAGTTTGATCGAAGGGATAATGCTGGTGAATAACTCGTAATGATTTCAATAAATGGAGAAACGTGACCCATATTTGATGGTATTACAAAATATAAAAAAAGAAGTGAAGAGAAGAGCAGAGTGTACATGTTCAATTATAGCGGAAGATGTTAAATTGAATAGAAGATGCTCAATGAATCCAGTTTATTGAAAAGGACAAACAGCCTATGAGATATTAGAATCAAGGTCATGCATTAGAGATTATTTTTTTTAGCATTTGTGAAGTATTTTTCTGAATGTTTACAAGCTATTCTGATATATTGACATTGGTTTTTACATGAATTCCATCTGGCTAAAATATGTATTCAAGCGGTGCATACTTCAGCTACTCTCCTTAAATTATTTACCGGCAAGACGTCGATTTCAAATAGAATTACATAATTTCTAACTAAATCCTTTTTTGCGTTGTCTCTCTCTTAAACAATTGAACAACCTTTCCGAAAGTGCCATTTTGCATTTTAATCAGTACATGATTTTTGGTGCTAGTTGAGTCGAAACAACTCACCTTAGGAATGAACAGATTAGGAAATCTGGAAGTAGGACGATTACTATTTCATGAGAATTGTTTAAATTAGTTATTCGTATTTGGGCTAAGTCAAGTTGAAATACCACTTAAGCGTGTACCACATGTTTGATTGCATATGGGACAAGTATTACACACAAAAGAATTTAGCCCCGTAAATACAGACCACACGTTTTACACTTCAGTTATGCGTGTTGCGAAACTTCAGGATAATAATATAATAAGGCAATGTACGGATGGAATTAATTTTTTTTCATTTATAGCAATGAACAAAAAGAATACAAATCAACAGTATCAATTTTGATTTGAAAGGACACTCATTTTAACACGATACATGATTTCAGGTAATAATATTGCCTGCAAATAAAAATTATTTCCTTGACGGAAATAAGGTGAAAATATTAAACTTGTAGAAATTTGGCATCATAGAATATTGAAATTGCAACTAATTTGTAAATATATATGTATATACAATGTTTTGGTTCCTCTTTGTGAACATGTGCAGTCATAGAAAAATCGTAAGGCGTTTGACGACAAAAACTGTTTCTCAAAAAAATCACGAGTTCTTAACATTCCATCCATGTATCACTGATTTTACTCGACTGATTAAAAATTAATTTCGAGAAAAATCAGATGGAAAATGCGTTAAAATTCAAATGTAAGGAGAATATCTAATAATTATTACTAACTTTAATTTTTATGCAATAGAGACTATTTGAAATCGGAAGAGTATTTTTCTTATGAAATTACTGTTAAAAAAAACGTTTTAGAATTAGGCTATTAGCAAATGGCCTAATTTGAAAATATGCTGAACAAAAATTATGCTTTTATGATGAGAAATTAATTTAAGATTTTATGAAATACAATTCAATTGTATAAAATCCTGATCATAAAAAAATGAGAATATATTTCTGCAAGGACAAAATAGGATAGATCTTTTTAAATTGCTGATCACAATACTGATCATCATAAATTAACCACGCTTTGTATATTTAAATAAACCAGCAATTCAATACTACCACAATCGTTTTTCACAAGTTTTTTCTCAATCCATATCCTACCTATCCTAGTTTCTTACCTATCAATTTGATTTCTTCTCTTCTTATCCAAACCACTAGAGAAACTTGTTCATGACAAATAACAGTTTTTGTCTCGGTAAAATATTCAAGATGTATTCAAATCTGGATTCCGCAAGGCTTCTAGTGCTACTATACCTTTCGTCAGAATAACTGAATACCTTCGGCGAGCTATAAATGAAAATATTATTACAATTCTTGTCCTACTTGACTTAGCAAAGCTTTTGATTCCATCGACAAATATGTACTACTGACTAAATTAACTTACATTGGATTTTCAAGAACTGCCACTGCATGACTGTCCTCTTACCTCTCCCTACCGACAAAGAGTGGTGGCTGGTATCACTTACTGTTCATAGTTCGATATATCGTGCGGTATTCTACAGTGCTCAATCCTGGGGCCACTACTATTCTCAAGGTACATTTAAGACATATTTTCACTTCTTTAATACTCCAGCTATCACCTGTATGCAGACGGCCTGCAGATATATCTAAGTACCAAAATCAATAATCTTTCTCTCACTTCATGACATTGCTGACCTCAATAACATAAAAAGATGGACAATGCAAAACTTCGGTAGCCTAAATTCACATAAAACTCAAGTGATTGGATATCCTAAACTATAATATATATCGCTGTATTTTAACTACTCACTTCTGTTTTCAAGGCACATTCATTCCATTTAAGAATATTGTTACAGGTCTAGATCTTCCTATAGTTGGAAATTTCCCATAGTCTTCACAAGTTTGTAAAGCTTGCGGAACTGTGAATCAATTCCTCCATTCCATTAGGAAATATGTTATTTACGTCACATTAAAAGCACATAGTTTCTTCTTTCATTATTTCTCACTTTGATTATGTTGACAAAGCGTATATCACCATAATCAAACTTGCTATCTGTTAGTCCTAAGATATAGTATGTATTAATTTTATTGCTAATTGTGCATAATTTGTGAAATTTATTAGTAAATTTCATATTGTAAATGTGTGACGAGGGATTAAATGGTAGAAGATACTACATAGTCTCAATTTCGTGCCAAAGTGAAGACGACTATCCATCAATCTCTCTATCCTTCTTTCATTCACTTACACATTAAAACCTGACACTCACCCCTCTCATATTTTCGGCACCTTGATTGACTATTTATATTGTATACAACAAATGTCAAGTTTTGGTTATAAGTACTTTGTTTGTCCTCAAACCTACAGTAAATATTTTTATGAAGAGGGAGAGAGAGAGTGAAATGAAATTCATCTGGACTTCCTATTAAACAATATCATTTGCAAATAATATATACGAATTTTCCAATTTTGAAATAATCATTTGGCAACAAGGGCTGTTAAAGTTCAAAACTTTTAAGACGAAAGTTCTTAGTATAATTTGATATTGTTTGGGAATATAAGGGCTGATTTACTGGCAGATTGCTGACTTGATACACAATTATATTAAGAATATCACTTTGTAATTGAAATAGCACATTGAAAAATTAAAAATATTACTTCAACGTTTAGGATTAAGAGTAAAAATACTTTCCATTTTTCATTAATTAAATCTTTCAAATCTGTCAATTTGTGGTATTTTTCTAAAAGTATATTTACATTCTATTTTAAAAGTATATTGGAACAGTAATTTTTTACTTTTTTGTCTGCCTTTCATCTATTTAAAAGAAATATATTTTGGAAGTCGCATGGATTCCACTCTAGGTTTCATGAAGACATTTTCAATTTCATTTCAGCTTTGCGATTTTATGACCAATGTCATTCTGTTAGAGTGTGACTGAAAATCAATGAAATTTGTAGGAATTTGCTGAATATTTCTAAGGAATAAGAAATTTCTAGCAGTTCATGCCTCTTTCATCTTTTTTCGTTCTCTTTAAGTCTTTTGCATCAGCCTTTTTCCATATTTCCATCCATAATCGCCCTTCCAAGGACCCGTATTACCCTCCTTTCCTTCACCGCCATCAATATTGCCCCTCTACGCCGGCCCCTACAAGCATTTCCCTTCTCATCGTTCCTCCTCCTCCATCGGAATTCCCGTGCCCTACCCCTCCGCCACGAGTTTGAACCTACTTCCCCTCCCACGTTAAGCATTACGCGGGCGCAGATGCAGGGGCACGTCCCCGGACTCTGCCTCCCTTTCTCTCATCCACGCGCCGGACATTCAGATTCCACCCCATCATCGACGTCCTCTCCTTTCCCACAGTTTTTTTCTTCTCATTAATTTTCACACTATTCATCCTTTTCGGCACATTCCCATTTACCAGCGCTCTTCCGATTCCCTTTGGCTTCCTTAGAGTTTGATTTCCTCTTCCCACCCATTCCACCGAATGGATCCTCTTAGAAGTTCATATTTCCTCGGATGTGATTCTTTTTTAAGCCTGAACTTTTGTTTTAACCAACTTAACGGAGTAACTTAGAAAAACAACTTAGTTAACGAATCACCATTTATTATATTTTAAATCTGATCTTTTTAAGCCTTATGTGCTCTGAAAATGATTCCATCTTGTTGCAGTCTTACAGAGATGAAAATCTGATTCTTTCCATTTCCTTTCACATCACAATATTCTAATGATATTTACTCCAACAATACTAAATGGAATTTATATGCAGATAAACTCTCACAACTAAATGAGTAAAATATGGTTAATACGCGCAAAAACGTGGAACAAACCATCAACGTCTCTCTGTACTTTACTGGTCATATGCAATGTTTTTAAGTGTAAGTTGACTAGGAAACATGATGCTGCCAAATGTTTCTTAAAGATATCAATACTCGTATTGTATTAAAAACGTAGAGATTAGTATTTTTAACTAATTAATAATGTATTTGTCCTCTCATCTAGGAGATTGTGTGTTCATCTTAAACCTTGGACATCTTGATTTTTTTATTATTATAGTTTAAAATCATAAGAAACGTTGCCCGCTGAACTCTAAAACACTTGGAAACACAAGACAAGATTTTCTTGAAAAATACGTAGAATCAATCAAATACCAAAGGTAGATTTTACCAAATTGTTCACCGCTGCCCGTGTCAAAAAGGAGTGAAATGTCAGAAAATAATGTTTTCAGAGGATGTACACGACCATAGAACGGCTTAGAGAGTACATTACAGTCAAACGCACCACACATGCTGAGATAGATTTTCCAGAGAAATATTTCTTCCACATAGAAGCTTATTTCCTATTCTCGTTTACTCTTTTTTGAGATTTCTGCTCTGGTCTTTCGCTTCTCCTTTTCCTACAATTCTCCACTTCGAACTCATATCCACTTCACGTCACGATCCACTCTTAGGTCGGATCTGATCAAGACTGGGAGCAGGCGGGAAATGTATGTGAGGTCCCTCCTTCTTCCGCGGACTTTTATTGCCTCAACATCGCTGCTCCTCCACACCCCCTATCCTACCCACTATATCGTGGACTGACGTCTACGCAAAATCGTATAACTTTATGCACAGCAGACCGCGGTTCAAATCCCAGAGGGGGGCCAATTTTTTAACCTCATATTGCCCGCGTCCCCCATGTGTCCCAAGATGAGTGTTGTATGTTATATTCCGGGAACTTGTGTAAAAAATGTACTTTCTACTAGCTACATTTCACGTAGACGGATTTCTGCTGTTTTCATCTTTCAGTACAAAGGTAACTCGGATTATGTCGGTGGAATTTAGTATTCTAATGCGATGCACAAAACTACGATGTTTAAAAAAAATAAATAAATAATTCAAGTGGACGGTTTTAATCACTGAGAACATTGAAATTATTAGAATTTGCTTGATACTTTACGACAGTAACAACTATTTTTTAGATTAAGTTTTCATGAAATATGTCATTTCGTCTAACATGTTATCTTTTGAAGCTATAAGTGTCCTACAAGATAAATTACATATTTAAGTTTTGTGACTTATTTTCAAGTTCTCATTTATTCCATGATGAATACAATGTAGCAATTTCAGAGTGTAACAATCAAACGACTTTCTTGTAATTCCATGATATTAACAATCCCACGAGTATACTTTCTCTTGGTAACAAATGCAAATGGTTTTTACAATTGTCTTTACAAGTTAACACAATTTGAGGTGGTAGAGATAGGATATATGGTTGCCGAGGAACTTGCGCAAATTCAATGTTGATCAATAGTGTTATATAGTATTTTAATATAAATGCCGATATTTTCAAGTAATACTTGGGGAATTTATACATAAAATTTACGTTACATAACAGTATTAAAGTCTTTCCTACCTTTTTACCTTTCCGAAAACATAAACTTCTAGACACCTCCGTCATCATCCTGCATTGATATTATATGCTATATAGATCGCATACTTTATGATGGATTTAAATAAAATCTTTATATTTATTTTCATTTGTGAGAGTTGTGTGTTCACTTTGTTTATTATCCTTTTTCTCATACTTTCCATGGCTTGCATTTCATCTTCTCCTTATCTCAAAACATTCCCCTCGTTTTCCAAGTTGGTGGTATTTTTTTACAGAGACTTGGAATACAGTATGTCCATCTCCATAAAGCCTAATAGCCCAAACTCTTTCTTGAAAGGCGCATAATTTTCCCCTTCCTGCCACTCTCGCTTTTCTTTCGGGAGGCCTATTTTGCCTTGTCCAATACTGCTTTCTTTTGATGCCCCACTCTCGCCATTTCTCAGTTTCACTTTACCTAGAATCTTGGTTATTTATGATGGAAAACGTTTTGTGGATATTGTTTAGTATTTTGATGGATGTAATGCGTAGAAAGGGAAAGTTAAAGAGAGTTTTGTTTACATTTATTCTTTATCACACAATTGGACACGGCACCAGTTTCCTGGGAAGGTCCCGATGTGACTATTTTATTTCTATAAAATTATTTTATCATTTAACAGAACAGTTAACACTGAATATTTAAGGGAATAATTGACAAAAGTTCTTCTTCCATTTAAGATGATACTTTAATTTTGCAATGGACGTTTGTAAATTTAAATGAGGTCGTTCTTTTTGTACGAAATTTTTCTTTGGAAGCAAGATGCATTAAAAAGATGAATTGTATATTGCTTTGTTTCTGTGTAAATTATCACGTATTTTTGAAACTGCCCATTTTGTTTGCCGCTACGCTATCATTTATAAAAGTTTATATCCAGTACAATACAGTTCATTGTTTCTGCGGGAAAATATAAATTCAATCGAATACGATTGAATTACTAAATAAACTCATACATCATTACACTAAGGCGCTTCTAATATCCCTTTTGTCTCGATAAAAGCATCGTTATTCAAATATAGACAAATTGTAATCTTACATTGAAATACAGTGGTATTTATAACTTGATTCGATGGAAAAGAAAACAATCGTTAACCTGTTACCTTTATTTAACGGGATGTAACTTTTCAATTTGTCAATCCTTATTTTACAACATTCTATTCGCTGTACAAAAATCCAATTTGCCGCCATATATTCGTATTCGCCTCCTTCTCTCCAGAGCTGTTCATTTTCATTCCTCTCAGCCAAAAACCCCCTCGTCACCTCCACCTTCTTCACCCTCCGGGGTCGACCTCTTCCCCACGAGCCTTCTCTCATTCTATCCCGTGTTTTCTTGATTCGACATGTCTCTGTCCTCCATCTCCTTGTCTCTCTCTCTATCTCGCTCCCGTACGTCCTTGATGTTACCTAAATCCTCACATCCTCGTTGTTTCTTCACGCAGTGTCCAGAATTTTACAGACCTCTCCGGTTCTTTACTTCCCGCTCCTGCATTTTCTACGACCAACTCTCGTAATTTCATCATTTTCCTCCCAGCGCCTGGTGGCAATCCTTTCATTGCGGAGTTGGGATTAATAAAATAGAAGAAACGTGCTTCGGTCAGCGAAGGGAGAGGGTGGGATGGGCGACGCCAAAGATGGGAGAGGTGAGGGTGAGAAAAAGAAGAGGATTTTTGCTCTCCCTACTTTTCCATATTCATGTAAAGAGGAGCGGAGGGGGTTGGTCTACTCTCCTTCAGCTTTCCATCCCATTCTGTTCCATTTCTTTTCCGCATTTATTTCTTTACCTCTCCCTCAATGTCGAGGCTTTCTCTTCAATTTTTCTGCGCTTCTCTTGCTATTTATCCTCGTTGCCGTTCAAATTTAATGCTAACAATCTGTTCTGGAACTTAGGAGTTTCTTAATTAGTTACGGTTTTAATTACAAATAATATAGAACTCGTCGTCGACAGTGGAATCCCTTGAATTTTACCATGTGATATTTTATACATTTAGCTTCGAAAAATTAGTTGTTATTCTACTAATATTTTTTATGAATATCTCTTGATTATTAAGCTATCGTGTTGACATATTCTTGGCTGCCTTGCATTTCTTATGAACTGGAGGTTTTTGACTAACTATACAGTTAAAATCAATTATATATTTAAAATAATATTGTAATTTTTATTGATAGATAAAACTATTTAAGTCAATGAATTTATTGAAATGATTCTTCTAGTTGCAGATCTTAGATGGGTGTTGATAAATCGTAGTCATCACATTTCAATCCTAGTATTTGCTCAAATAATATCTTTCAGTATTTTCCTGTCGCCTTAGAATGCTCATATTTATCGCTTTATCTACTCCTATATATTTGTTTTATTTTACTCCTTCGAGGTCTTTTCCCATTTTTACAGCTGTTAACATTTCCTTTAGTAACTTTATATATATATATTTATATATATATATATATATGTATATATATATATATATAAACATATATATATATATGTATATATATATATGTGTGTATATATATATATATATATGTGTGTGTATATATATATATATATATATATATATATATATATATATATATATATATATATACACAATACACATAAAACCATAAAAAATAAACACAGTAATAAACCTGAAGTTTGGTTTGGTAAGTGATGGCAGAGTTCACCCAGTACTAAGCCCGACGGCGTGTGAAATTCACACATCAGGGTTGGGGGCACTTGCCGGTTATGGTTTCCCACGTAGATCTGGTACCCAAAAAATTGCATAGCTTGGGTGGAGCTGGATGTGCTCAGAGAGGCTTGCCCGGGAATTGAACCTGGGTCCTCCGGTAGGTAGGCCAACTCTCTACCCCTGGACTACCGTTCCTCGCATATTTATACTTGTTTGAATACACACACACACACACACATATAAATGTATATATGTACAGAGTGCGTTCCGAAAGTAATGAAATTATTTAAAAAAAGTAATTTATTGACCAGATTTGTGCAAACTTTTAAAATTCTTCAAAGTGCTGTCTTTAGGCCTCTTTATATTTTTCTAAAGACTCTGCTATGACCGATACGCCCCCTAGAAGGCGTCTTCGGGGACCTCTCGCAAGGTCGTCTCGTCACGGTTGATTGTAACCCTTCTATGGACGAAATAAGGGCTCTTTTCAGGGCGGCCTTAATCCAAGGGAGCGAAAGCAAATTAACTGGGGTGATGTCAGAACTGTTGGGGGGGGATAGCGTTGACACCTGGTGTTTGGCCAGGAACCCGAGGACTCGTAGCGTCTGACAACACCTTGGGCATGAGCTTCGCGAACACTTTCCTCATCGCTAAATCTTCAGTAACATTGCGAAACACAACAGTAGATGTTAAATTCAGTTCATTGGCAACCACCTTGATACTCAGTCAAAAGTCAGAGTCCAAAAGTTTTTGAACGAGAGTCACATTGTTCTAGGTTTGTTGTTTGACGGCCCAGAGCGTTGTTCGTCATGAAACTCTTCTCGGCCCTCCTTAGATGCTTTTAACCACCTATAAACTTGTAAATAGGACAGATCAGAGTCCTCGTAAGCCACACGAATCATTTGATAGTCTCCTCAAGAGAGGTTTTCAGTTTAGTACAAAACCTTATTGCGTAACGTTGGTCAACCATTGATTCCACTCTTTTCGTGACACGGTTGACGCGCAGAGGTTTACAATAACTGAAGTTCTGCCACTTTTACTGCTTGAAGAGCACTAAAATTAGTTTTGAGGCAAAGCTTAATGTCTTTTCCACCTATTCTAAGTGGTTTGATCCCACTCCAAACAATAGGAGTTGGGCAGAAAATTTAATTGCAATACTTTCGAAACTCACCCTGTACGTATGACTTTAATTTTTTTGGTGCCCATGAATTTGCTTTATTGGCTGTTAGTAGAGTTTTATTATGGACGTACACGTTTATATCGACCATTCTACTCCCTTAACTTTTGATTGCCGAGTATCGTTTTTAAATTACCTTTTTCTCTTCATTTGAAAAATAACTTTTTTCTCTTTTTTTATCCTGTGGAACTATTTGGGATATCCTTTACCACTAATCTCGCATCATCACAAAACATGTGAATAGCAAAATTAGAGTAAAACGAAGCAGTAATGTGTGTTTTATTTTGATATTGATTCCTGTGTTATTCGATGTAGTTTCAAGATTTAATTTGTGGAAGCGATCCATGACTCAAATGAATACACTTTGTATTAACACATAAATTATTTATTTAGACGATCTAGGGTTCAACACGTACAACCATCATCAGATACATATATAGGGATTGCATTTAATAACTAACCTCGGTGGATTGGGTGGAAGCTGTGGACGGTGATTGCTATTGGTGGGTGTTAGGAAGGGGAGGGAGAAATCACCGTCCAAAACTCCCACCTTATCCACCAAGAGTATAATCTTATTAAAAACAATGCCTGTATATGTAACTTATGATGACGCTACTAGTTGAAATCTAGTTTGTCCAAATAAATAATTTATGAGTAAATACAAAAAGTACTCTTTTGAGTCCTTTCCCGTGTTTCCAAGTCAATTTACTTACAACTTCAGTAATTCCACAGGTATAGCAACTTCATTTAATTAATGAAACTCAAAAGTCCATGGACTAGCAGTCACGTAACCACTTCATTAACATACTAGTATTCTCCATTTGCCATAAGAAAGTGGTGTACGTAATAGTTCCGAAGATAGTTGGGCGGACGGTGGGCTCCCTTGATTCCATGTTTACCGGAAATGTGGAGAATGAAGATCACGTGTTGTTCTACGGATACATTGAGCTTCTTTTCCTTGTTCACCATCCAATTTATTTCCTACCCCCTTTTTCATTCTTCCTTTTTCCTGCTCTTTATATCCACTCGATTTTGCTGGTTGGATATCACCCATGGGTACGTGACTCAGCTTACCAAGTGTTCCGGATGGTGTGGTCGCTAATTTACTGGCTTCCCATCCAGGGTTTGCATCCTGGAGACGGTAGATATTTTTTGAATGGTATCCCGACTCCTACTTGAGGTGTTTTGTAGAGGGCACTTTGAGTGAGTACGCCGTCCGTCAGATGGAACGTTATGTCATGGACCCCTTGGAGCTTTTTGTAAAGGCTAGACTAATGCCGAGAGCAGGTTTCTCTTCACCCTTGATCCTATCCATCCCTAAGGTCAAAAATGACCTCAGATGTCGGTCGAATCCCCTTAAACTACTAATACTACTCAAATTACCACGGTGATGAAGAACAAAGGGCCCGGTAAGATTGTTCCCGTCTGACCAACTTAAGCAGCGCCTCAGTGTTTGAATTCCGTTCCAATTTTACGATCCTTGGACCGTCGAAGCTATTTGCGAGCTGCGTGGTGGAACTTTCTCACGCACACACCCGCGCGCGCCCTCGATCACACTGCGACACGCGTGTTAGGGGAGTCGCTTCACATTCTTTCATTGACCGATGAGATAGCCTTTTTCTTCCCTCTTACCCACCCCTAAGTGTTTCTCTCTCTATTCCTCTTTCAACTTCCCCGCTTTCTCAGACGACTTCTGTTCTCATCCTTCTCAATGACGGATGTCTCTCCCTTTTTCCTTGCCTTCGCTTTGCCAAGTCCAACATTTCCTCCGCCGAAGTCCACCTTTCAACGCTTCCTTCATTTTCTCGAAATCACTTCCATCCCTCCGCACACCTCCTTCTTGTATTCCTCAAATACCTCCTTAATCTTTGTCCGGGGCAGATCGTTTGCTTTCAATGTAAATTGAATACCAAATTCACACCATGCCCTTCCCCTTATACTGTCTGTTTTTATTTTCCTTAATTTCATTTTTTTTTGTCAAGAAGCATGCGTTGATTCGAATTAAATAAAAATCAAAAGGGTTGTTACTGAGCACCATGAGAGAGATAGAGAGAGAGAAAAAAAAGAATGACATTAATGCTCCATTATTAAGTAGATGGATCATTGGACGGGATTTAAAATTCAAATATTTATTGATAAATGGTCTTTTATGACCTTCTAAATCATTTCCGAACGTGGTTGCTGTTATGTCAAATAGGATTTAATCATATTATTAAACGATAACTGATCTTTCTTTTTTGTATACTATATTTGGCGGATGATAACATTTTAAATGTGATTTTTTGTGTTTTAGGAAATTTATGGAACATCGTTTTATTACTTTCGCAAAATAGTTATTAGATCACTAAAAACTTTAAAAATTAGTTTCGGTCCACATACTGGATCAATTCTATAAATGATTTAGCACAGCAATACTATTATAGATGATTAGCGTTACTAGAAATTACAACGTTCGCGCTTTAGTAGGGAGCAGATTTCCGTTTATGTTACGATAATTTATCAATTTTATTTTTTGTATAAAACAGAGCAATAAAGTAATTTTCAATTACTCTATGAAAATTAAGAAGTTTAAGGGTGAGTTTTTGGTTCACAAGTGGTGATATGAGTAGGAGCGATAATCATGAGACCGAAGTGATGCTCCGACTAGGAGGAGGAAGCGGTGTTGGCATTACGGGGTTTTTGGTATTGTGTGGAATGGCTGAATAGTCCCCCACAAGCAAGGCTATAGAGATCAATGGTAAAACGTGGTCTAAATTGGGAGCATGGGGGCATTATACAAAGCATTATTCCCTTAATTTATCATCGCAAAATGAAATCACCAAGTTAAAATTTTTCTATTTGAAATCTTCTCGTGAATGTCTCTTATCCTCCCTTTTAGTCCCTTTTTCCATTGCATATTGGCATCAATAATATTTGTTATCAACCACGCTGGTCTTCCTCTTGCATAACCTTTCATCCGTCCTATCTTCGAACACTTCCCTTTCTGGCGTCTTTACATTTACCCATTTCCAAATCACAGCAGATTATCCTGATCATTCACTCCCTCCCTTGAACTTATTCCAGATATATTTAAGGACTTTCCTTAAATCTAAATTAAGTGATGGTGATGGAAATTATGCGATGCTTCGTTAATATTTTATATATTTAAGTTAAATTTTCCAAAAATACAATTATCAACAAACCTGGTAATTTGGCTTGTTTACTAACCCTTTTCTAATTTTTCCGTCAGTCATAGAAAAAAAAATTAATAAAATAATCACTTATAAATCAATTTCGCATTGTTTAATACAATATACCTCCACAGACTCATCCGTTAATACTGGTTGCAAGGGGTTATTCATGAACCAGTTCTATTTATTATTCTAATATTTTCTTATCAACGAGATCATAAAGGTTACCTTCCTAACATTTTCTACCAATAAATCAAATATGATACAAGTTATTTGACAGAGATTATTAAAGGCTGATTCTGTAAAATAACTTTTCCTTAGGAGTTAAATGGACACATACTTAACACGCTTTGCTTCTCCCAACAAGTTGCAACCTGACATCTTGCAATATAATAAGCTATTCTTCAACTCCTAATACTTTCTACCCCTACCTACTTTGTTCTGTTGTACATGCGCATTCTGTTCATTCCATTTCACGCACGCAAAACGTCTCTCGCCTCCCATCTACCACAGTCTTTACCATTTCCCCTCGAATCAAAATTCTCCTCCAGCCTTCTATCTATTTCTTCCAACAAAGCTTTCTCTTCACCCATCCATACCTAGTATTTTTCGTTTTTCATCCTTTTCATCAATTTTACATTTTCCAGCGTCCTCCACACACAAATCTCAAAGGTCTTCAATTAACCTTTATAATTGCTTTAACGTTAGAGTTAAGAAGCCGTAAAAACTACACTCAATGCTAATATTTTTACAACTATATCCTAAACTAGATTTCCTCTGTCTCTTTAAAATCATGAATTTTGTTTTGATTACGTGGATTATCATTCCATCCCCATTACAATGGTTCTATGTATTCCGCCACCATTGCAACTCCTTGGCAGACTTGCTAACATAAGCTTGATTATCTGCAAGCGTAACTGTAATTATTCACTCCCGACCGACAACCATTCCTATTTCTAATTATTCTCATCACACGGTTACCGTCTATCACCTCCTCATGTCGAAATTGTTATTCCACTTTTCTGTATATAGCTCCTATTTTGCCGTGTTTATGTAAACTTATCGTAGCCTCGTAATGCCATTTCCATCACGTATATTTTCATTGCTTTGTTCTTCCACCGCCCTAATCATATCTTCTGTTATTTATAACTTTCTTGCCTTTTAGTATTTACCCTTCCTTTTGTTTTTATCACCACTTTTTTATTATTTGTTTGTCACTTATTCCTATTTTTTTCTACTCTACTCATGACTGCTTAAAATTTAACCTCGCTCAGTAATTTATCAATATCCACTTGGAAGTCCTTATTTTTTGCTCCAGTTAAGTCTTTGTCATTCCATTTTGTAATAATTCCTCCATGTCATCCTCTTAATTTTTTACATTACTCTTTATGAACACTATTGTTATCCAAATTAGCATTCGCTCCCAGAAGAAAGTTGGTTTACCACGCTATTCCTGAATCTATGCACAACCAAAAGTCAACCTTACTGTAATTTTTATCCATGTTCTAAATTTATTATATGTAGGATTCTGCATTCTCGGGTTTCACCGCGTCGTTGTTTGATGCGGACAACAGTTTCGCCGAAGTTGCATTCGGCGTCTTCAGGTCAAAGATGAGGGCCTCGGATTTTTGCCTCCCTTATTTTCCTACGCAGCCATATATTTATTATATGTACTTGCATCTACTATGGTGTTCAGACTAGGTGTTTGTTATGAATAAGCTGCTTCTCCGGCTAAACTCTATAGTTTCCCCTCTCAGGCATTCAATTCTCCTGTATCGTACCCTTCAACACTACTGCCTCTTCCTTCCCCTAAAACTGCATTCATTCCCTGCCACAATCAAGTGATTTCATCAATGGGTATCCGCATTTATTTCATCTATCTGATCGTAAATGTTTTCCATTTCTTCCTCTTCATATCTATTTGTCAGCATGCACATCTGAGTCACCGCTGGATTCACCAGTTTCCTAGTCATTACTATGGTTTCTCCCCGTTGAAACGCCGCCCCTCTGCTATACAGTCTATTACTCTGCAACTGTCACTGTAATTATATCCACTTCATTCCAAATCTCTTTTACTCATATCTTTACACAAGGATGTCCACATATATTTCCTCTCTCCACCACTCACTGGATGTTTTCCAACTTCCTTCTCCTCAACATCGCCCTAACACTCCAAGCCCCTATTGTCATAGCAGCAATCTCTTCTGTGTCATCAATTCTGCTGTCATATCCTCGGCCGTGCAAGAATGTTGTGTAATGACGACCGTAGAGGCGTTGCCTTCACTAATCGGTCAAACACTCAATCCTGTGGTCCAAGCCTCATAGTTGGTCTATAATAATTGACTCCATGATATACTTATAAAATATATATTATCAGACATAGTTTTCCAAAATCCCCTAGGTTTAACATAAAACAAAAACAGAATCATCTTAAGGTAAAAGAAACAAGATTTAAGATAAACGATACAAATTTATTTTTCCTACATTTCTGTTTTTTCATTTCTAAAAATATTGACTCATCAGTTTAAATTCCATTGATGAAACTGAGAGTTTCCATTTAAAATATCAGATGCTTTGACAATTGCAAAATTCAGGCCATATATAGCGTGTTGATGGCTATCAGAGGTTTTCATTGGTAGTTTCGAGAATCTGTTGATAAAGAAGCTGAGTTTTAATATAGGCCTATGATGAAATGATAAGCTTATTTTGTTGACCCATGTTGATTTATGTATTTTGCATTAGTCCGAAAACAGCACTACGGCTACACTTTACGTTAGACTTTGAACAATTATATAACAATTTGACTATTACATACACCCAAGCCCTAGGTGGTGGAAAAAACACCTAGGCAGAAATCGAACCTGCGACCTCTGGGTTGACAGTTAAGAACTTTACCCCGCCGCCACCGGGGCCGGTCAATAATTATTTGATAAAATAAATCGAAGTATATATATGATAATGGAAAATTTTAAAAGAAATTGGAAAGCTCCACGATTTCAATACCCTTATCTATCCCAACTTACTAATCCATATCTGATCACACTTTGAATTTGAAGAAGCAGATGCCTCGCCAAAATGAATATGTGTAAATAAATTTCTTTTTACTCTCATCAATTTACGTATGGTGTTAAAAATCTGGAGGTACTCACTTTGAATTATAGCATTTAAAACTCTTTGCCATACCTTCCAGTTGACACCACGTGGACTACCGGTGTTCAATTCTTAAAGATATTTAAAGGTTTACAATGGATTGTTTTAACTCAAATTATAAAGATAAGTAAATGTAGGAATATAAGAATTAATGTTGCCATAGTGAAAAAGCTAGTTAAAATGAAATTAAATATTATTTTAACGTATTAAAAAAACGGTACAGTACTTATTCAAAAAAATTAATTGTATTTTAGTGTTTTGGAAAACTTTTTTCGATTATGGTAAAATATTTAAGGAGACAATTTCATTCGTATATATATATTTCATGAAAATAAATTGCAATTTTTTTCGAATTCTCTGAATCAAAAGAGAGTGCGAGGAAGAACTATGGTATGACCAAAATTAGACAATTATGTCATATAGTATAAACTGAAGCTGATGCATACATTTGAATATTCTTATCAAAGATATCTTCAATATGCCGAACATACCTGTATAACCTTCTTCAGGGAAATGCTCTACTTAGCATACATTTTACAAAGGGTTCATCATTGCTAGTTCAAAGGCAATTCGTTTAATGATACTATCTTCTTAAAGATTCTTCTAACGATAAACTTAGAACTGCCAATGTTGTTTTACGTTCTTAAGTAACGTAAGAGCACATTTTAATATCCTTTCAACATTTTGGCAGCCAAAACTCCCTTGAAATGTCATCAAAATAACGTAAAGAAATATCTTACTTTTCTAATTTAGTGAATAGCGTATTTAACATTTTGATATTTTAGTATTTAAGAAACATACGAAGCTCATTTTACTTAAAATAAACATGATGATATTAAGTCCTATGTATATAAGTCTCAATAATGTGGTTTAATGTACATATAATATCTACACACACAAGTAACTGCGATACAATGTCTAGTACAGAAAAGAACACATTGCAATGGTAACTATGACCTATGGTTATTTATTTTTGAAACGATATTAAGTTGCAACTAAGACCATGTACTCGTATTTATATAATAACGATTAATATATCATCTTGTGGTAGATAATTTCAATCTAGTACGAAAACACCAGGTTGTCCTTGAATTTAATCATAATAAAGTTTTATCTCCCCCAGAAAATTCCTTCGTATTTTCATTTTCTGATCATATGGGGCCTCAGTCGAACGAAACAGTCACCCATAGCCGTAGGTATTTGCATCTAAAGACATTAGATGAAAATGTCTGCATGAAATGATTGAACGGGTAATGGAGTTCAATTGTGAAAAATCATTACCATAAAGGGAAATAAACTATTTTTAGGTTTTAGGTCTTGCCTATGAAATATTGAAAGGACCATCCTCTGAATTTGTTTAAAAACGAATAATATTTCTTAAAAAGAGTTTATTAACCAATGCTATTAAAGTAGAGGGGAGAGAAGAGGAGTTAGATTCGGAATAGAAGAGTATCAAATACGAAAGTTTTAACTCATGGGGCTCGATCACTCACTAGAAAATCCTTCCATGGTTGGCGCCTACATTCTGGATAATTCATCCAGGACCAGCTGGATTTTGTTACGTTAGATAGATTTTGCCCAAGTATAGTAAGATTACCTTACTTTAAGTAATATAATAAAAATAAAATTTTATTCAGAGCAAATTAATAATTTGTCCGTCCATCTCAACATTCCAAACAACAACCTATTACGTGCACGTAGACACAGATAAACATCATTTGGTAAATTACCAAAACGTAATCAGTGAATCTATAAATATAAATAAATAAATAAATATATATATATATATATATATATATAATTTACAACAGTGGTCAAATTTTTCTTGACCATAACACTTAGAAAGTAAAAATAAAAATGTCATTTTTCATGATAACACTTTTGAATGGTTTACTGAGTTTTTCCATGCAAGATAGATCGAAAGAAAGAGAAAAAAATTTTTAATTGGTACACGAGATTTTTTGACAAGTATAATGGTTGTAACATTTGATGAATATCTCGGTTTTTACATTTGACTCATTCAAATGTTTTATAAACGAAAAGAGCTGGTGAAATGAGAAAGAACTGGTGAAATCGTGATGATTGTTTCATTAAAAAAAATCGGTGGAAATGTGTAGTTTGAAACAAGTTTTGCAATTATCACGTCAGAGGAACTAATTTGTTAATTAGGTATATGAGGAAATTCACTAATTAATTTTTGGTGCCTATTATGGTACAAAATGGCTGATTTTTTTGATTGAGCTGCCAGCTAGAGGATCTACTCTGGTTTTGGAATAAAATTGTGGTAATAACTAATTTATTAATACTTAATTTATAATTGCGATACTAAACCGGAGATTTATAATTTTCACCAAAGCAGATCTTTTTCGTCAGAAAGGAGGGTGAAAATGGTTTACCGTGGTGAAGGCTTATTTATTGTGTATTTTGAGTGCGAAGGAATGCTCTTCATACATCGAATCTAACCATGGAGCTAGACAGAAACCACATAAAAGGGTTGTGATAAGTAGCTTAGCGAGAAAGAGCCTCCATACTGGAATACTTTCGGACGCATATCATTTATAGGACTGTTAGGATAGCTAAGTCCAATGCCTGGGCAGAAAAAATTCCAAGGTTATGTTCAACAAACAGTATTTTTATTCTATTTATTTTCTTCCCTGCCTCCGTTCATTTTTCTCCACATCCCCGCTTTGCGTTACTTCTTCTTTATGACGGGCCAAAAATGACGTATTTTTCGGTCCAACAAATATCGAACGTAAATCAGAGGAAAAACCTCTCCGCTCGAATAAAGACCACATGCAGTAAAAGGTCAGAGAGGGATATGAATTCCGGGGCAGCGAGACTGGTCGAAAGGGAGAAGGGTAAGAGTGAATTCATTGGAAACGGGACGAAGCAAACACGGAGAGTTAAAAGGGAAGGGGTAAATGGAAGAGATATAAAAGCGTGACAAAATGAGAGAGATATGGAAATAAAAAGGTTAAATCAAGCGAAATCTACGGGTAAATTTTGGAATTTCTCTTGGAACGTAGGGGAGAATTAAGAAAACGACGAGAAAGGAATTAAAAAGAGAAGAACCGGTAGGGAATTCAAGAAGAAAGAGTGAGGCAAGGTGGCGAGGTGAGGTAACAAAATACAAGTACAGAATTTATTAAGTAAATATATGAATTCGGGGAGAGAAACGAGATATGTTGACTCAGATATTGGAAAATAAAAATAATACAAACGTAATAAAATTATTTATGAGTCGTAAAGATCATTGGCAAATAAGTAAAGATGAGGGAAATGGAGTGATAAAAAGGAATGGCATACGGATAGAAAAGACATAAATGTTAAGGTGATCAGACATTTCATTTCTGAAGCAAGCGCATGCAGCCGGGGATGTGGTGATAAATGAAAAACATATTATAGCATAAAACCTAACATATTTCCCCGATTTCTTTAAATTTAATGAATTTGTGCCATCTTCAGTCTGCATTTTTTCAAATTGATTATGCTGGAGATTTTATACGACATCACTATATTCGATTCCGTGTAGTTATATATGGATTTATTTAAATTACAAAATATGAGACCAATTATTGCTCTACCTTTTTCACCTTACAGTGAAATTCATTTTTTATATTAATATAGAAATAATTCTAGTGATGCAGTGCTCTTGGAATATGGCTTAAAATCTGTATAACGGCTCATTTTTCTCTAATTACTCCTGGCCTCTTTCGTTCTTTGCGTATTCTTAATTATACACCCATCTTACTTTTTCCATTGTTTCCAGTCCCTTTTGACTCTAATACTGCGCAGTTTTTCCGGCTTGTTCCCTAATGCATTTACGTAGTTCGCGCATGGGTGAGGATTATAGAAGAATATGATGGATTAATATTTTTGGTTCCGACCTCGGGAGCACTAATTTTTTCTTTTCATGGCGACTCACAAATTTTTGGAGTAATGCGGGTAATAGGGCGAGAGGAATCTGGTGCCAAGGGGAAAAAACATCGCGTTGCGCGTGAGGCGAGGGGATAAATAGGAAATAAATATATATGAATGAACGGAGAGAATGCATGGCGGAATGTTGGGATTTCTGGGGAGGGTGGTGGAAAAGGAGGGGTGATCGGTGCGGGGTTTGGCAAGCATAGGAAAGGCCATGGGATGTCGTTAAAAGAGCGCAGTGGAAGGGGTGGGAACGTATTGCTGTCACGGGATGGGGGCATAGATACGCGTTACTTCTGTGTGTATGTGTATGTGAGATACAATAGGGTGGTGGGGGAATGGGTGGAAGTGGGGATGGGGCGCGAAAATGAATGATGAAGGTGGCACGGACAATGGCGGTGAGTGTCGAGTTTTAAAGGGGGTGACGGCCCTGGGTACGCAGCGTTTTTGCAGTTAGTTTCCCTCCTTTTGAAAGAAGGTTATCCTCTTGTGCGCGAAGCAAGGGTGGTAATGGACGTAGGAAGGCGGAGAGAGAGGGAGATAAATGTACTAAAGGAGAGGAAAAATTCGGCCAGCGGAAGGGTGGAAGGATTGTGGATAAGTTGGAGGGAGGGATGGCGTGGGGAGGGAAGGAAAGGAGGGTTGGCATATGATTATGAGAGGTTTGGGGGATGGGAAGGAGAAATGGTTTTCGGAAGATACGGAGGCGGCGAGTGACTGTGTGGGTATGTGCTACACACAGGAGATATTTTGGAACGGGTAAGAGGATGTCCGGCAGCGGAAAAGCGGTTGTAAGGGGTGAGGGTGTAGAAATGAGGGAGAAGAAGAGGTGACGCGACTTTTGGAGGGGTGGGAGGACAGGATGGGGTTTAAGAGAGACAAAATAAAAGCGGGGGAGGATAGAAAGGGGGTGTTAGACGCGGTTCCCGAGGTGGAGAGATGTTGAGGGAGAGAGTGTGGAGTTGGCTCCGGAGGGAGGAATAAATGAATAAAAATGAATGAAACATGAAGGGTGACGCCCGGAGATACACTGGTCCAATTCAAGAAAAAGCGGTCAAAAAAGTAGTATGACAGCACGGGGGGTGGTCGTCGTCGGTGGGGATTGGGAGGAGTTGGATGGGTGACGGCAGCGGCAGGGGTGTGCGTGCGGGGTGCATGTTTGGGCGAAAGGGATGAAGGAGAAGAGAGGGAAAGGGGTCCTTTTCCAAGGGCAGGAAGTTGCAAAAGGGTGGAGGTAGGCGGGGTGGGTGAGCGAGGAGAGGCGTGGCGTTTGCGGGGGAACGACTCGGAAGATGTGGGGAGGGAGGCATAGTGTGTATGAATTGGCTTCGGAGGAGAGAAGGGTGCCCAGAGCTTTGACCGCTGCTCTTGCGACCGCTGGAAAAGGAGAAATGGCGTGCGAGGTGGCGTCTACAGCGGCGGGAGGAGGTAGATGCTCACGACCCGTGAGTATGTGTGTGAGTGTCCGTGTACGAAACCTCCCATATCCCCTACCCTCCCGGTTAAAATGAGGGAGCGGTGAGGTGGGGTATGACGGGCAGTTTTCCTGGGACCGAGAACTTCGCCTCCGACGGGAAGGAAGAGAGGCGGATGGATGTGTGGGAGGAAATAGTTTGCGTGTGAGGGAGAGAGAAAGACGAGGAAGTAAGAGTTGATGGGAATTATGGCTCGGATGGAGCGAGGCCCGGGTGCAAGCGTGCGAGTGACTGGTTTGCGAAAAGCCCGGTCGGAATTTCTACGTTTTCCTCCGCCTTTCATTTTGTTTAATTTTTTTTATTGGCTCTCTCCCTTGCGAGGTAGAGTTATTGTGGTGGAATGGTTTGGGGACGTGAATCAAGGGTGATGTGCCGAGGGGGAGGTTATAAAATGGGGTTTTGGGTTTTAATTTTACTCTCGCAACGCCAGTCAAGCTGAAGGAATTAAATGAATTCATCGCTGTAGTTTTACATTTACAGGTAAACTAGGTAAATAAGTACAGTTTTAATATTTTAAATTTTCAGAATGGCAGTAGCATGCATAAACGCCATCAAACATATTAATCCTATACATGCTAAGTTTTAATATTTGTATTTTTGAAGCTACATTAATTACTATGCAATGGTGTGTAATGCTACTGTTTTAAAACATAATCATATAAATAATTTTCTAGCCTTGAGCATTTTTACCCCAATTAACGGAAAAATCTTATATAGCTGGTTATACTCGTATATAGCGTTTAACATTTATTAATTATATTCTGAAAACTATTATTTTTGGAATCAAAGTGTCTATCCCATATTTTCACCCGAAACATGATAATGTATCCTTTAATGTATTCTTAAATTACCTATAATATTTTTATTTATTTAAAATTGTATCTATATTATCAATGCGTTACATATTATTATTAATCTTCAGATTAACGCAATTAGGCTTGATAGTAATATTGATGATTGGCTCATATTGCATTGCTCCGTCAAGAAAACATTGGGAAAGCACTTCGAATATTTACAAGCATACAATTAAAAAAAATTCATACGCGAGGCAGAGGGCATAACACCTCACATTAATTAACAGCGAGGTAAAAAAACTCAATTTTTTGGTCCGTGTGGTTTACCTAGATCAAAATTCTCCTGTTTGAAAGATAAAAATTTACCTATTTCAACGAATGCCTCTCAAATATCGGTTAACAAGATTAGTTTTTTATCTAACGAAGTAATTTGCGGTTTTATATAGTTCAAATAATTTCGGCCACCCCAGCTCACCTTTTTCGAATATGTTTTCATTGAAAACCTTAAACCTAATTCAGCTATTCAGCCCCATTACACTACCGTGCATCCTTCCTTTAGCCCTTGCTACCCCCTAAACGGATCATATAACAATCCTTCAATTCGTAATTATAATATTTTATGGGAGATATACGAGTATATTCAAGGCAAGGTAAGTCTAGAACCTCATACGTACAATCACAAAATGCAACGCAGGCACAGGTTTCGTTGAAAAAAGTTTTGATTGCTTCCTTGACAAATAGAGTTAATTTTAAAGGATTTTGATTTGAATTCTCGGGAATAATTTTCTGGTGGTGTTGCTTTATTTTCTTTATTAACGGGGTACAAAAATGATATAACACCTTTTTACCTGAACTAAAATATTTGAATGAAGGCAAAATTGTTTACCCTAGTGTGTTCGCATACGATATTTCCTTGTTCCTCGCCATTACACTAATTGTTAAATTGCGAATAGTAAAACATGATGGACAACTAAAAGATGGAAGTCTCTGAATATGCTTATTATTTAGTCCGTCAACTAAACAAAAGGTTTAGAGCATGAATAGCTTACTGTCCGATGCAAATATTTTGCTAAGAATTTATCTTTAGATGGATGCATGGTAATTGCATACCGGACGTTATTTTAGTAATTTGCTTCATACCTAAATATGAAGGACCGATAAAACCTGTAGAACCATTCTCATTCGCATTTTAATTTGTAATTTCCTCCAATAAAGTTACTTTTGTATTTATGTGTGCCTCGGTCGACTCAAAAATTTCATTTTATCAGTTATAACTGCACACCACCATTACCACGTACTCAACTTCACGAGAGTGGAATTCATGTCGATAAATAAATATGCTGCTGAATTCTGCTGAGATAAAAGTAAAATGTGAATGACTGACAAGAAAGGGCCTCATGAAACAGCAGAACATTTATGAACGCCTAAATGTTTTGAATTTAATTAAAATTTGCACTATTAAATGATCTATAATATGAAAATCATTACGCTATTTCATGTAACTGAAGTGTTTACCAATTGCGAGAAAATGTACCTGGTTAGAATAAAATAGTTTCAATTATAGCTGTGGTAGTTATGAAATTTTATTTAAGTGTGTTCACCCGGATTCATAGACTCTCTGGGTCAAAAATTCGTCTTTTAATTTAATGAATGAAGTCTTCAAATATTAAATATATGTGTATTTAATTAAATACAATCGGATTAAAAATAACTTTTTGAAACGCAACAAAATATTTTCAGTGTAGATAGTTCTTAAATTATTCGCCACAGCGGAAAATCAATTTATGTAAATGAGTGAAATACCGGCTAAGCCTCAGGGAAAAATGCATAAATTTTATTTTTAGAAGTACATATAAATGTATCTCATCGACTTTCACTGAGCATCCGCGCGGTGCATTACGGCATTTTTTTATTATTATCAATTAAAAAAACTTCTTGCAAAGAGACATACTTATAAGGGAATATATATATACCTTAATGGATGAAGAGCCTATTGATCGGCAGTGGGATGCTGAAAACTGTACTGTATGGGAGAATGCAAATGAGGAAAGGACAGGGACAGGATACGGATGTTGGACGGGATGAAGGAAGGAAGTACTCAGAGATGAAGAGGGACTTCATGTAGAGTAGATTGCTGGATTGTGTTTTGTTAGGAGTTAGTAAATATTTATTTCGTAGTTGTATCCATCCAACACCTACCTTAACGGGTAGATTACTTAATATGTAAATAAATAAATATATAGAAGTATGTATATATTTATGTATATATACATGTGAATAGATATTTTATACATTATTAAGTCTTGACATTAACAATTAAGACATTCCTAAAGAATGTTGCCACTGATATTAATAAACGAAGTGCTATATGAGGAGATATTATAGATAACAGATCACTGTTATAATAAAGTAAAATGTTTGATGCACCGTATACTCTTCAAACTCATGCAAGCAAGAAATCAGGGTTACCTCTGTATTTGTCCAGTGTTACATTTGTTATTTCTTTAGTATTGTTTAAAATTTGACCTCTTTCCAAATTATTATAAACACGTAGTTATGTACTTCATATGTAGTATTTAAAAAAGTTATTTTGAGTATTAAGCTTAAATGATTAAGCTTTATAAAGACCGTTGTTACCCGTTATTTTTTAATTAAGTCGATTGACGCAATCAATTAAATATAACTGGTGGTAGTGGCAGTATTTTATTTTACTGAAAGGGTTTCCAATCATTTATACATTGTTCCGCGTTCAAATTTGCTTTATAAATGAATTTGAAGATCAGAAAGCATTTTTTACGTGAACCTTTAATTGAGTCTTGGTAACCGAGTCAAGAATAAATAAGAATTATGGAAATCGAATTTATTCCCAAGCTCTTCGCATATGCAAATACGAATTTCTCTTTTTCTCTCTCTTGTTTGTTTCAATTTGGCGAGTGTTATCCGAATTCTGCGTTTGTTCCATTGAGTAGTTAATCCGCAAGCAGCGATCGACGTGATGTTTCTAAGGTATGACGTCGGTAACGGGAGAGAGAACGCGCCGACGGAATATGCGTGCCGACGGAACCCAGCCAGGTATTCGCACCAACATAAACGCGGAGGGCGAGTAAATGAATGGCCGGGTGTGATTGAGTAGAGAGCCGTGTGAATGTCGTGACAAGTGGATCTGTGAGTGCACGAATGTATAGGAGGAGCAGTGGTGAAGTGAGAAAATGCGGATTTACCACACGAGGAAGATATGTTGGGAGAGGCGTGGCGGTGCTGGTAGGGGTGGATGGGTGGGTTGTTGAATAGATTGGTTTAAAGGATTGGAGGATATAAAAAAAGGAGGTAGGAATGTGTGGGAATGGGGATGAGCGCGGGAGACCGGGGAAGTTGGAAAGGTGGGAGGATACAGGGTAAACGCAAAGAGAAAGGATTTAAACCCAACGGGATGGATGCGACGGGAGGCCAAGGAAGAGAGGAGGAAGAGAAAGGTGGGAAGGAGGGAGAGTAGGATGAATAGGTGCTGGATATTGAAGAGAAGGTTGAAATTTGGAATAAGAGGGATTTCAGGGGAATTTTGCAGGAAGAGCAGGGGGTGTGTTAAGTGAGAGAGAGGGTGGTGGAAGTCGGGAAGTGAAAGAGTGAGGAAACACTTTGATCCCTTGGGTAAAAGCGGGAGAGGGGATGGACGGTCCGTGAGCCGAAAGATGCCTTCATTCAGGTTAAGTTTCTCCACTTGTATTTCACAAACTTTTCTCATTTAAGATAGTTTATTGAAAGGTCATGAATTCGTGAGCTTTATTTGTTCCCTACATAGCTATGCACAACACACACAATAATTTTACTCTTAATTCAGGAGGCGCTGTGTGGATATCTCGTGATATCTCACTTTGTATGTATGTACGTATGTATATATACACAAACATTGGCGCACGCACGCACAAACACACACACATCTATGTGTGTGTATATATATATATATATATATATATATATATATATATATATATATGTATATATATATATATATATATATATATATACTATATATATATCAACTCAGTAATCAACCGTCTAAGGCCACTTTGGTAGGTGATGATAGTGTTCACCCAGTGCTAAGCCCTATACGGCGTGTGAAATTCAGACATCAGGGCAGTGGGAGTTTCTTTTCCTTTGCCGGTTATGGTTTCCCAGGAAGATCTGGTACTCGAAATGTCACTTAGCTTGGGTGGAAGAAAGACTGCTCAGAGAGGCTTGCCCGGGAATCTGTCAATGGTCCAACGCTCTACCCCTCGACTACCACGACACACATATATACACACACGCACATATATATACATATATATATATATATATATATATATATATATATATATATATATATATATATAGTATATATATATATGTATATATATATATATTTATATATATATATATATATATATATATATATATATACATATATATATATATATACTCATACATATAGAAACAGATATAAGGAAAAGGGATAGGAACACATATAAAGGACGAACACAATAAAGGTGGGGAAGGCGGAATCGAACGGATCACAAGAGTAAAAATATTTCCTTGACCGGGACTCGAACCTCGGATCTTTCCACTTGCCGGGCGGATGCTCTTAACCACTTGAGCTATGGTTCAATTTAGTTTTATTCGGTCTAGTATGTTACACTGCTAGTGTTTACATTGTACACATTGTCAGCTTACAGATTATGGTTACAGAGTATTTTTTTTCCTACTATGGTTACACACTTACATAGACATAAATTCATATACATTGCATTAAACAATTGTGACCATGAACAATACTGTTGAAGGAAATAATAAAGGCAGGGTTCACAAAATATAGAAGGAAATATTTGGATTAGCAACGGAACATTAGATTTGGTTGGGATTATTGATAGCTTTGAAGCACAGTTATTCAGAAAAACAACTTTTTAACCACGGACGAAGTGTGTCCGGTACCGGGGGCAGCCACATCCGTTCCACCAATGCTTGCATGCCTTTAGCGGAGTGTTTATTCGCGGTTCTCATCTGTGTGAATTCCACGATTAGGGTGGTCATTATGAAGGATTTAAAGCTCGGAAAGAGCCGAAAGTTCATGGTGATCAGATTCATGTCGGTAATGGCACCACCACCGAACACGTCCCAGGTTTTATAGATCTTTTTTAGAGCTTCCCATTCTCTGATTTTATCGTTGCATCCAAGGATGAGATGCGCGACGTTGTCTATTCGACCGCATGACGGACAAAGGGGCGAATCGGCTAGCCGAAGGTGGTGCCTCACTTCCCTCGTCATGACTGTGTTCGCGATTAGGTTAAACATTCCACTACGTGCCTCATCGTTCGCCCTGCTGGTCGCCCAGTTTTTCCAAGAAATCGTTCTTTTCGATATATTTTGTTGCTGCTCGGTAAGCGCTCTGACATACAGGGTCTTCACTCGAATTGCTTCTCCATCTCGCAGGAGAGAAGCGACTTTTTTCGTTTCATCAAATGCCCTCCGGTGGCATACGTCGCGCGCGAGTTCCTGCCACGCGTCCTTGAGGAGTGCCTTGCGCCACGCGTCGTCACCGCCGAGGATGCGCAGGCTAAGCTTCGCATAGACAACCTTCGCCTTTAGAGCTGTATCGGTTAAATTGAGACCACCCTGCTCAAACGGGCCATAGAGCTGGTTTCGGGACACTTTCTTTACGTAGCCATTCCAGATCATTTGGTTGGACACTCTAATAAAGTATGCGTTGTATTTAGTGGGTAAGGGCCATAGATGGGCCACATACCATATCCTTGGGAAGACAATCTGGTTGAGGAGGCGGACGCGGGTCACGATCGGGAGGGAAGGGAGTGAAAGCTTTCCAACACTCCATTTTACATGATGGTCAATAATTCCCCAGTTTCGCTCAATCGTGGGAGCCAACTCCCTCTCCCACCAGAACCCCAAGATTTTGAGCGAGGGCGCTTCTGACCAACCGATGGAGGTCGAGGGCCGGTCGCCCTTCAGCAGCAAAAACCCGGATTTCCGGTTATTGAGGAAGATACCACCCTGCTCGTATGACGTTAATATGTCGTGGGCTAGGGCCATGTGGGACGGGTCGTCTACGAAGAGCGTTATGTCGTCAGCGTATGCGACGCCCAGGCAGACGGCGCCGTGACGACGTACCCCGATTCCACTGCTCTGTAGTCGTCTGAGTATGGGGTCTAAGGCAAGGGCGAACAGCAGCATTGACAGTGGGCAGCCCTGCCGAACGGAGTTACTGACGGGGATGGGCGGCGATGTGGCATTGTTTATCCTAATTATAGAGTATGTTCCGTTATACATCGTTGATACGGCACGAATGAAGTACTCGGGGAAGGCCATCTTCTTGAGCACGGTGAGAATCCATTCGATCCGGACCAGGTCAAATGCTTTCTCAAGATCGATAGCCACCAGTGATAAAAAACGATCGCCATACAAGGGGGCGGAAAAAATGATGTCGCGAATTAAAAGTGCTGCATCGAAAATGTTTCGCGTTTTCGACACGGCGTACTGGGATGGAGAGAGGACGATGTCGGCAGCAGCCGTCATTCTACATCGTAGGACGTGCGCCAATATTTTATAGTCTGCGTTTAAAAGGGCGATTGGCCTGAAGTCGTTGAACGACTTTGGCCGCGTCTTCTTTGGTATAAGCGTTATCACGGCGGTCCTCTGACTTGCAGTCAGAGAGCCGCTAGCTAAAATGCAGTTAAAAAGGTGGGTTAAAATAGGTTTTAAAACATCCCAGTACGCTAGATAAAATTCAAAGGGTAGGCCGTTCAAGCCGGGTGCTTTGCCCTTCGGGAACATGGAGGAGACGCAGTCCAGTTCGTCTGAACTTATGTCTCGACAAAAATCGTCTTTTTGATCTGTGGGAAGCGTAGGGAGAGGGGGGAGAGGGGGTGCGTCTCCCTCCTTCCATGGAGGATACCTGTTAAAGGTGTTTTGAAAGTGCCGGCCCGCTTCCTTAAGGAGGTTGGTGTCACCGGCGGCAGATTCTCTGACAGGGATTCTGTCTATATCGGAGCCAGAGTTGGATTTCATCCAGCGCCGAAGCTCAGATAGCGTTAGGGGGCCCCCTTTATCCGTGTCCAGTTCTTTTTGCCACTGTTGGGGAGCGTATTTTTGGAGCTCGTGGCCAAGGATAATTTTTTTTAGGGACGACACTTGGGCGTGGAAACCCTCCGGCGCCACATCCTTACGCAGGAGCTCTTCCAGCGCTCGGCGGTAGAAGGAGATGGTGTAGTTCTTTTCCCTACGCCACTCGAAAGTTTGCCTTTTGATGTGGGTGACAATGCGGGGTTTGAAAACCTCGTCCCACCATAGAGCGAGGTTTGCACCGGGGCGGAGTGCCGCGATCATTGCACACACCCGGGTGCGGATAGAATCACGAGTCGCGTCCTCCAACACGCGGAGGTCCATGCGCCACACGGAGCCGCAGCGGTGGACGTGCGCGCCCGGGGTTGTGTCCGGGCACGTAACTCTCATGATCACTGCGCAGTGATCAGAGAAGGACACCGGGAGGGTGTCCACTGTCTGGACATCATTCTTTAGGGATGTCGAGACGAAGAGGTAGTCAATCCGCGTCCGAGAGTTAGGCCCTGATCGCGTGAAGGGGGCGGGACCGGCGCAATAAGAACGCACTGCGTCAATCGCTCCAATGGAGTCGAGCATCAGTGAGAGCGCCCGGCTTGGATAGTATGTCACGTTATCCCTGTTCGAGGCACTATCCTCTCGGCGGTAGATAGTGTTAAAATCTCCGCCCAATATGGCCTTCCCCGAGAAGGAATACAGGTAGGGGAGGAGAAGTTCATTGAAATATGTTTCGCGCTCTGCCCTCGCGCGCTCACCGGAGGGAGCGTAAAGGTTTGTGATATGGATACCATTCACGATAACGGACGTTATTCGGCCCGAGGGGTGGCGGCGAACATGAGAGAACGGAATGCCATTTCGGACTAGGGTGGTGGTGCCAGAATGACTTTCGGCGAAATTGCCGATAGCCTGAAAGATGTTCGCATCCCAGACTATGTCCTCCTTTACCTCTTGAAGGAGGATTACATCAGCCCTAAGGTCGCGGAAAAAACGTTGGAGGACTGCAATTTTTAAAGCGCTATAAACGCCAGCAATATTAAGCGAAATAATATTCATTGGTGGAATGAGAGGACAGCTATGGGCACCGGACATCACTTACCAGAGTCCTGGTCATGGCTTACGTCGCTTCGGTCGCGGCTCGAACCCGGGCGACGAGTGCTTCGCCGCTTCCCGGGACGCTTCGTCCGACGGGTCGACGATCGAGGTCTCGAGTTGTCACCGCATACCTCCCTTCCGACCTCGTCCGAAGAGGAAGACCCAGCCGTGGTCTCTACGAAGAGCTGGTTACTCGGCGGCATTCCACGGGGGGCCCTGTTCGAGCGAGCAGAGCTGTGGGCCGTCCCAGCCCAGGAGGTGGCCTCAGGGGGGGGCGGGGTGGCGGACTGGTGGTCTTCTGCCGAAGGGGCCCCATCGGGAGAAATTAGAGGAGATCGGTCGAATTGGTCCGCCTCTAGAGGAGCCCTGGGAAGATCGTCGACACCTTGGCTGTCCTCAAAGGAGAATGAGGATGGAATGTCTGGGATTGTTGACGTCGACAAGGTTTTGCTCGTACATGTGTCAACTTCCGCGGCCGGTGATACTTTCTTGATTTTCCGTGACACCGTAATCGAGGGGCCCGCCGTTGAGGAAGGGGGACAGTCGTAATCGGATACATCCTCCCCCGCTGTCACCCGTGATTCTCGGGGAGTTGGAAGCCCGTGAAGCAAGGATTGCGGGAAGAACGCATCGTTGGCGTGGCCAGAGAAAGGAAGGACGCAGGATGATCTGTCCTCTTTTGACGGGGTCACGGAGATAGGGGCTGGTGGTCGTGAGTGTGTATCCGAGCTGGTAGGGACCGCAGCTTGATCAATGCTCGAAATCAGCAGTGCAGTGTCGTCCGTCCTCTTCTTCTTCGGATCCCTTTCTTCCGTTGACGACTTTCGTTCCCTCTGAAATTTCCCTCCGAGTGGAGGGGGATGCGGGGGTTCGGCGGGAACAGCTGGGGGCGCACCCTCGATAAGTATCAGGGACCGCGCCCTCTCCTCCACAGCCATCTCGGGCTCATCTATCTCTTCGGCGGTGTTCGGATTGGAGGCCAAAAACATTGCCTCCGCATAGCTCTTCCCTCCCTGGTTCCGAGGGCAGGTCTTGCGCTCGTGGCCTTCTTGGTTGCAACGGGCGCAGGTGCGGCGCTGACCCTCGTAGATGATGATGGCCCGGTTGCCGCCGATGTGGTGGTACGAGGGGATATTTCTTTCGACCGTCATCCGCACCACTCTCGTACCTGTCAACACGCGTGCCAATTTGTCGCCCTCCCACCTGTTCTCCCACGAGCGATGGATTTTTCCAAAACGTTGAAGCTCGCCTGTTATATCTTCCAATGGGGTCTCCACGGGGAGACATAGAACCCTGACATTACAAGGGCTACCGGAGGTCTCGTCAATGGTAATCGTCGTCCTCGGATCAATTTTGGATGGAAACGGTAGTTTTCGTGGGATATTATCCAGAATCCTCTTCATAGTAGCTTCAGTTGCCAACTTCAGGAATACCAAATGGCGGTTATATCCAAATTGGATCGCCACAATCTCTTCGGGTGTGAGGCCCAGCGACTCTAGTGTAAAGAGGTGGACCTCCAACGGAGTAGGGGGCTTCGCCTTTTCATCAACTTGCAAGGCGAGCGTGTTTACGCGACGTACGACCATTTTGAAAGAAATCAAATGTAGCACGCCAGCGCCAAGAAAAGAAGAAGAGCGCACTGAAAGCACTCCAAGAAGGAAAGAAAGAAAAAAAAACACTCACGAACGCTCCCTCCCCGCCACACGCACCCGGCGGTAGCAAATAAAAAGGAGCCTAAGCTCTACACCAGGAGTCAAGGTCAGTCTTGATCCAGTAAACAAAACAAAAGTACGGCCTTCGCGGCGGAAGAAGTCGAGAGTCAAACTGCACGCTTCTAGGCGGTCAACCGCCGCTCGAAACAAAACACGATCGGAACCTCGATTTCCGAGAGACTCCGGCAGTGCCGCTCTCCAAACCCCGGCGGCCGAAGCCTCGGACGCCGGCGAATTTTAGACACTCGGTGAACACAGGCACGTCCTGCTATCGAGGCAGCTATCGAGGAAACGTAATTTACCCTGAGATCCGTGGGTCTAATATGTCGCCAAGCGCCCCGATTCTTTAGCCAAGAGATGGCGTCAGGCTCAATAGGCTCGATAGCTCAAGTGGTTAAGAGCATCCGCCCGGCAAGTGGAAAGATCCGAGGTTCGAATCCCGGTCAAGGAAATTTTTTACTCTTGTGATCCGTTCGATTCCGCCTTCCCCACCTTTATTGTGTTCGTCCTTTGTATGTGTTCCTATCGCTTTTCCTTATATCTGTTTCTATATGTATGAGTATTTATTCGCCGTTTGGCGGGATTTCGTGTTTGAATGTATATATATATATATATATATATATATATATATATATATATATATATATATATATATATATATATATATATATATATATATATATATTTATTTATTTATTTATCATAACACACATTAATATATATTTTTATCTGCAAAATCAATAATTGGAAACGATTTTCAATTTGTGTTTCAGAATATTTCTCAGTGATAAACAATATTTTGTAAAAACATTGTCATTTATTTGAACATTCGAATAATTAAAAGTCTATGCTCCTGATATTAGATATTCATCAACCGTGATAAATAGGAAGGGGGCCCAAAAATAACAGGAATGCTGTTATAGATTCTTTAGTTCTCAATATATTTACATTAAATTTTGTTCACCTTGAAAACATTCCCTATTGACCACAATATACTTCTTCAAACGATGCTTCCCGTGTTCAAAACATTTCTGAAATTCATTTATCGGGATGTTCTTTAGGCCTTCTAGCGATTTTTTTTTACCTCCTCTACAGTGCCAAAAACGCTTTCCTTTCATGTCCCTTTTCAGTCTGGGGAACTAAAAGAAGTCACAGGAAGCTAAATCCGGTGAATAGGGGGAGGGGAGGTGGACAATCGATTTCATGCCGATTTTTGTCAAAAATTGCATTACGGAGAGGACGGTATGAGCCGGCGCGTTGTTGGCAGAACCAGTCACCTGTGTGCTAAAGATATGCTCTTTTGAACTTCATGACACTGCAGACATCTCACAGAGTTGATCAATGGTTCTGGGACGATCTGCAAGAATGAGGCCATTGATTTTGTCGTCATTTTGGTCAGTTCTTGATATTGAAGGGCAGCCAGAGCGGGGTTGGTCTTTAATTGACATTTCACTATTTTTAAAACGTGTAAACCACTCGTAGACTCTGGTTTTGTTTTAAGCAGCTTCCCCATAAGCAGTTTTGAGCATTACAATAGTTTCCGCGGCCGATTTTCTCGACAGGAAACAAAATTTCACTTCAGCGCGTTGCTCTTGATTATCCGCTATCATGTTTTTCGCCGAAATGAAAAAAGTTGTTTCACTGAAACAGCTTTCACGGACGAACCGATCCAGTCACAGCAACGACGCTGCACATACTGACGCAGGTGGCGTGAGCCTGACGTAGGACCGGCCGAAAAATGGCTTCCCCCACTCTCGCTCCCAACCGCAGCTCAATTGCCGTTACTTTTGAGTCCACCCTCGTATATTTATTACTTTGCACATACAATAACTTTAAATAGAGTTTGTTTATCCAATTTTCGAATTAACTAATTTACTATGGTTAAACAAAATATATTCATGTGATAATTTTGACGTTGCGTTTTAAATATTGCACTAAGAACTCATGTGATTTTGAAGCATAGGTTGAAAAATTATCAACAAAGGAAATTTTATACAGCATAACCTAATACGACTACTTCATTAAAAAAATCGTGATTCTTTTCGATGACTTGGCAGATGAGCTAATTGTAACTATTTGAGAACAGAGATTTCTCAGTTTTGCAGGTTGAAGAAATTTTATATTTTTTGCCTCTGAACATGGTTCGTTTTCTCTCCAAGATAGAGTTTTTTGAATATGATGCGGACGCAACAAGATTAGACGCTAATCCCGTTTTCCGCACGAAAAAATTACTCAACTTCATCAAGGAAAAAAAGCACTGCGCGATGATCATTAAGATTTTATAATAGGGTTAAGAAAGATGGCAAAAGAATTTCCGAAATAAACAAATGGATGTGGATTTCTAAGGGACTTACATTGACTAATGTGGTTAAGCAATCCGCGCATGATGCGGACCGGCGGCGAGGGAGACGTGCGACCACCGAGTTGGAGAAGATTAAGCCGGGAAGAAAAACGAGGCGCACAGGAGGAAAGGGGGGGGGGGCATGAATGGAGGCGGAAGGGGAGGGCGCCAAGGAAGGAACGAGAAGAGACGGTGGATGAGAGGAGTGGAAACTTGATGGAGAAGCCGGAAATAAGGGTGGCATAGCATGAGAAGGCTCCATGTTGGGGGGACGGTAAAATTGTTGAGAATAGAGAGGAAGAGATAGTGAAGGTTTGGTTTAGATGAAAAGCGGGATATCTATAGGTTGAATAAATCTAGGCCGGAATGATGAAGGCAGAGGTCTCTCTTTCATTGACATCAGGGTAGATATGTGCGAGACGGAAGGCAAGCGGTGAGCGAGGACTGAATGAATGGATGGCCCAAGTCGTAGGGACCGGAACTTATATCATGCGAAAAGTGTGGAATGAAGATGTGAACGAGATGGAATTTACACAGCGAAAGTCAAGATGACAACTGTAATAGGTACATCATTTCCGAGAGTTGAGTCTCTTACTGTGCGTGACTAAAGAAGAAACCTTAGTGCTTACTCTTGTAATATTCTGTGTGCAGGCGGTTGCATAAAGCTGAGTTGAGATATTTTTCTCGGGAAAATCTTCTTAAAAAGGATGAATTCATACTTATTATAAAATATATATTAATGCTTCAAAAATCTATGAATGAAAATTTGTTTACTGTCTCATCCTGAATTGCATAAATATAAGGGTTTATTTTCCATTTTACTCTCATTAATGTTAACTGCATTATTTCAATTTTAAAAGTAATTTTGAACGCTAGTGCGTGATACACTTGTAGCTAATGCTATAATGCCTCATTTTTAATTCATTTTAGCTTATAATGAGAGCAGCCATAAAGAGAGGTAGGCAATTAAAAGAGTGTATATAATAACACACTTTTTAAAGTTTTACTTAAATGTATGGCGCTAACTTTATCGTAGCACCTATTGAATGTTATTCTGGGGGTCTTTTAGCCATCCGTAGGCATTAATAATAATATAATTGGGACTCCTACTTTTAAGAAGATAACATTTTTTCCTTTGTCTTAAAACTCTTCTATTTTAACCTCTTTATAAAAGCTCTGCAAGGAAATATTACGTCATGCTCTAAATGATAATCTTCATAGCTTGCATTTTTCTTCCTCCCCGCATCGTAAATAATTAATTCACAATGTCTTTTGTGTGCTATCGACAACTTTTCTCGTTATGCTTCGCAAAGATTTTGTAATAGGAATGAGCTGTGAGAATGGTGTTTGGATTGAGCAAAGGGTAGATAGGGAAGCTGTTGATTGATGAGGCGAACATCTGACAGTTTCCACGGCTTCTCATCGACCATGGGAGAATTTTATGAGCGTCGTTTGGAATGAGAACGGGCGTCAACCGTTGGCCAGGTCGAGGGAAATGGGATTTTTTTTAAATGCAAGAAGTGATTTCCTATTTTTGAAATCGGTTGTAATAAGAAAAAATGAAGAGTGGAGAGAAAATAAGCTGTTTATGTAACTCATAATGTCGCCTATTTTTTTAATAATATCATCATTATGTCATCATCCAGATGACATAATGTATATTGACGTGAGAGCATATTCAGTAGATTCACCTAGTATTACCGTACTAATGGCCATTCATTCACTTATTTTATTTGCATACAAATTTCATCTTATTGCCATACAGGTAATAAATATCACATCGAAGAGAATCAATGCAATCTTAAGACTACTAGTCATTGTAAGACTAATAAGATATTATAATGAATAATTAATAACAATCTGCTAGAAATAAATGTGAAAAAATTAGGTTAAACAATTTATTAATGTGCTACTATTTATTTTGCAATTCAAACAACTAAACTGAATGGAAATGGAGATTTACAGGAAATATAAAAGTTGAACGAGGGGACTTAGCAGCTGGCATAATTATTGATATATTAGCTATTGGAGACAAAAAATTCACTATCGGAGGGGAAACGGTCACACGTATTTGGTTTTCAATAACGTTTATTTTAACATATCTCGTTCGATACATTTATCGAGCCACTTTGTTTCTAATTGTTATGATCCTTCAAAACCACTGCGGTTGATTTCAAAAACTTAAGAATGAAACCATGTGTAGCGTTATTAACCACAAATATTTGCATGGTTTTACAGATACTATGGCAAAGATATGTCACCATTTTAAATAGTTAAACCACTGCATTTTGATCACTTTCTCATATTTATCAGTTTTGAAACTCTTTTTTTGTAGACTTATAAAACAATGGTTCGTTTAAAATGGTTGAAATGGTTAAAGCTATATTCAGAGATGATTTATTTTTTGTATTTCTAAATTGATGTACATCATCTTGGCAAATATAGTGTAGTAGGGAAGACATTATCTTTAACCTGAAACCATTTATTTTATTTTTTTATAAACGTCCTTTCTATAACGATTCTTTATGACATTATTGAGTGACGGGAAGTTGTTTCTGACGATTACGGTCACAGCAGTGGATATATTGAAGTTGATGAAAATGTTATCAGGGATTTATTTATCTAAAATATTCATGTTTAAATGGAGCATTATTCGAAGTTTACATTCATATTTCCTTAACATCTCCTTATAATATAAATTTCTGTATTTTCGACATTTTCTGATATTTTAATGAAACATTTAACAGCTTTTAAGCTACTCGTATACGCCATAGCAGCTAGAAAAATTTCATTTTACGTTGTAGCATATCATATTAGTCCTGAATACGAGTATACCGCTTTCTAAATACTTTCGCGTATTGCCTTTCTCATTGTCGTTTATCCTGTCTTATCAATAAAAGCATTATTTTACCTTCTTCAGCAAATAGGCTTTCTAGGTGAAAGCATATTGTCAGCCCTCACAACCTTTTATTCCGGATTTTAATATTACCAATATTGTAAAAGAGGTTCATCCTTTGCAAAATTGGGCTTAAAGGAACTGGGAAATTAACTAGGCCATAGCAGCATTTTCTTCGAAGTAGAACGCTCCCAACCTTTCCCGAGGAGAAAATGTAAAACGCGGATGATAGCCACTTAAAAAATGAAGATTGAAGTTAATTCTGGGGCATGCCTAAGTGGTGAGCGTATTCACCAAGGCGACGTAAAAGTTTAAGGCGCCCCGCAGAGGAGGGATTTGTCACCCATCTCCATGCCTCCTCTCTTCATCCCTTATCTCTACCACCACCGACACACAGCAGCCTCCATCCACCCATTCTCGCGGCTCCCCCCCCTCTCTTCTTGCCGCCGTCTCCTCCAACAACGTCTCCGGGCCTCCGCTTTCTCTTCTTCTACGTTTTCTTCAAAGGCCCCCTCTCTCGCTCTCTTCGGGTCCTCCTCACTCCGAGGCTTTCCTTCCGGCGCTGAAAATGGCGTGTATAGTGGTAACATCGGTTGGGACAGGCCCGGAGAGTGATGTTTGGAATGGGGGCGGCTGGGATAAAGAGGCTATTCGTCTCAACAGTGACGTCCAACTCATAGCGTGAAGTAGATGGAGAGGACGGGGTTAGTCTGAGGCGGATCCGAGGGTGTCGGCGCATAATGGGGCCTTAGGCGTGAGCAGGGGGAGCGGGAAACGGAGACGAAAGAAAAGGCGAAGGTGGGAGACGATAGGCACTCCATTCCATTGGAAGAGTTGCGAGAAAATCTGCGTTGGGATGGATTCAATACTAGGCACACTAGGAAAGTCATACACTTTTTCGACGAGAGTGCGTAAATTTTAAGGGGCTATTGAGCGGCGGGGGCAATTTCTTGGGTCAACTTTATACCATATGGTGTGCGATTTTGGAGAACAAAAATAATGAAATATGTTTCGGGAGAAGAGGTGTTTCAATTGCAGCACTTGAAAAAATGTGCCCAAGGTACCAAGCGTGACATGCCTTGCGGTGTGATGAAAGTAAATAATATTATTCACACGAGGAAGGTAAGTAAGAATACCCTAAGGGAGAAGAGTATTTTTCCAATTCTCAGAAATAAATCTAAGAATAACTAGATGAAAGTCAAAATGCTACGTAGCTCAGACAAGATCATTATTCTCCCTTATATGTTTATCGTATTCTCCCTTTTAGTTTAGTTAACTCAAATGTCATTTAGAGGGTTTGTAATAACAATATCGGGAAGTTTTCTAGAACAATATATTTATTTTAGACATTGCTACAACGCCTCAAATTCTTCCACGCACATTTTTTGAGTGTTGACACACTTTTGCCAGCGACTTTTCCACGACTCGAAGGCTCCCTTGTAGGCGGATTACGGAAGGTCCTTAAGGGCACGCGTGCAAGCTTCTTTGACGAAATTCAGCGTCGTGAGAATTGAGGGTGGTATTCTTCGAGGAAGAATTTCACTTTTAGACAAAAAAATAGTCTGCCAGTGCCAAGTCGGGACTGTAAGTGGGTTGGGAAATCGTCGTGATGTCATTTTTCATCAGGTTGTCGGTTACCAATCGACTCGGCTTTTGGTCGTCCTTCCAGACCTTTGGGACGAGTTTAGTGCAGATCATTAACATCGCCAAAATTTCAGTGATAATGGTGTCCAATATTATCTTTTCAATGCAAATACCATCTGTAATCATGCACACACTTAATCGACGGTCTGAGTTCAGCACTAAACGGACACGTTTCACGTCGTCGTCGGTTCTTGACGTGGACGGCCGTGCAGTAGGGTTTGTTCTGCGCACGCTCGCGGCCATCTTTGAAGAGGTTGAACTACTTAAAAATCGCAGTTTGTGACATGCTTCTATCCTTAAACACTTGAATCGTGCTCAACTTCTCCGAACCTGATTTCCCCACTCCAATACAAACTATGATGGCGCACCGCTGTTCAATCTCTCGTGGATTTTTGAACTACTAAAACTACGGTGTCCACTAAAAATCCGATCGAGCCGAAAATAATGCTCGGAGGTGATTAGCGCTAGGCGCGTGTTGAAGATCAGATTCCCCACTACCGTGCCTGCGCAGTGCGAGTACATTTCTACATGCAGGCACGTCAGGAATACATTGTTTCTGATACTTTTTATGCAAACTATGTGTAATAAATGTTTCATGTTTTAAATACTTTTTAAGAAATTCAAAACTAAAATGACCAGAAATAGGCCCGGGAAGTATGAGAAATTATTAAATACAAGCCGAGTACTTGATCACTTTTACCAAATTCACTTTATCTTTCCCACAATTCACCTTGTTTGAGGTTGAGTTACCTTGAATTGAGAAGGAATCAAACCTTAGCTCTTAATTTTTTAAATGTATATCCATGTTTGTCCTTTCCATGCGGTGACATCCAAAAAAATGTGGAAGAGCTAAAAAGAGGAAAAGAGGAGAGAAAACGAAATGGAGAGAGAGAAAAAGGTAGGCATCACATGCTGAGAAAAGAAAGAAAAAAAACTTGTCCAGTGGAAATGGAGGAAATGCTAAGTATAATGCCACAAAAAGAGAACGGGGAGGAGAAGCGATAAAGGGTTGAAGAAAACGTACAGTGATGGAAAGACGGCAAGAGAAATTAGGAAGCTTTAAGCGAGGTTGAAAGGGCAAGGGACCAGGGGGTGGGGACGCGATCTGATCTGGGTTGGATGGAGGTGAGTGAGGGCAGAGATACGAGACAAGACGGAAGGATTTGTTGTGTGAGATTGAGCGAGGGGTGAGGAGAGTGGGAATTTCAGGAGAAACGAAAATATGGATGATTGGAGAAAGAGATGGAATCAGATCAAGCTCTCTCTCTCTCTTTCTCCTTTTCCTAAGAACGGTGGAAATGCTTGGGTTCAAGCGCCTAGGGGGTGAGGGATGGTCGATGGATCGGGGGTGGTGGGGGATCCGTGGATCGGAGGGAGGGAGACCCGGAGCTGGGAGGAGGAGGAGAAAGAAGACTTGGCATGGAGGGGAGCTCTACTTGGACCAAGAGGAGATGAAGATGGGGACCAGGTGGTGGCGCAGCCATGGTTACCGGTAAGGATGGAAGAGGTCGAGACCTGCAGATGCGTCATGGTTTCCTCGCTACTACACCATGCCTATCCTCCCTTCCCCACCTCTGGCGCCTTCTTCTCCCGTCGGGACTCACACCAGTCAACCCACCCCACCCCTTCGATCTTGCCCCTCTCTACCTCTATTCAAGCTCACATTTCGCCGGTCCGACTGGGGTAGGATAGAGATTGAGACAGAGAAAGAGAGAGAGAGAGGGAGATAGAACAGAAGTCGGGCGGTATAGGAAGAGGGAGATGTGCCAGTTTCTTTTATTTTTTGCCCCCACCATTTTATAAGACCGGCGTATCCTATTCCACATCTCTCTCACTCTCGACGTGGGGAGAAGGAGGGCAACGTGAAATATTTAACCCAATTAAATGTGTCGAGCTCCTATGAGAGATAGAACGGAAGGGTAGGCGGTGGCAGTCGTGGAAACATAAGCCAAGCTCTTTGGTATGAGCGTCTGCGACCCCGAGCTTCCTTTCGAGCGTTGTTCATGACGTGTCGCATGAAGGGTGGAAGCAAGTAGGGTGGGGGCAGATGGCGCATGGGAGTTAAAGCAGTTCACGTGCGAAACCGAATCATACACCGAAGAATTTCTTTTATTTTTCGCTGGGTGGCAGGGTCCAACTCGTCAAATTTTGCGTCCGTGGGACAAGAAGTTACTCCATTCAAATAAAGTTGTAACTCATCCGAAACGAAGGCCAAAAGGTCGATTTTATAGCTAGTTTCCGTAAAAATTGGGTTCACGGTTCACTTATTTAGAATGAATAGTTTCTGGTTATAGCAAAAAAGTTCTATTTATGGTTAATTATAGTTATTCAATTTCAAACCAAAAGAAATCTTATGATTTGCTTAATCAATGGAAAGGTTCATAGCCACTCAGAAATTATAAAACGTATGTAAGTGGTAGTGTGTATCCTGCCCGCTTTATTTTCTAGGAATCGGTTTCATTGAGTTATTCTTTTGCAGAAAACCGCTCTGTGAGAGAAAAAGTTTTAAAGGTCATCCATTTGACTAAAAGGCCTTCAAGTTTGCCTTCTACGACCACTCAAGTGATTAGGGTAGGGGACATGGGCTCGGTAATGGGGTCGAAGAGATATAGGACTCTCAAAATCTCCCATCCTAACCACCAAACCAGAGCTTTCACTCAATTCTGACCCCGCTGCCACCGAGGGAAGTTGAAAAAAAGTATGTACCTAATATGTTCGCCAAGAAAATCCTACATATGTGCACATCTGGCTCAACTTTATATTAATATTTTGCTCCGAATAACGCTAAGTAGCTATTTTTCCTGGGAATGGGCGTATTACATCTCTCTTCAAATATTTTAAGATTGTTTACCAAAAACTACAGCGATGAGATAAGTTGGAAAAAAATAACATGTATTTCATCCAATCTATCTCTGAGCCAAAAAAACTACCAATTTCGACTGAATGCTTTTTATATATAAGAAAGATAGTTGAGAAGGCCAGGTGAAGAAGAACAACGCAAAATTCGGCTCTCTAAAGGCTTACGCTAAAAGTAAACACTTGGCCATCTATTTTTTACTGCGAATTACAATCGTCTTTCTCGCCCATCACTTCTCGCTTTTGGTTGATCCCCAGCTACCCGCAACAAAACGGGCATCTTTTTGTTCTATGCGTAGATCCATCCATTGACGCCATATTCTCAGCGCAACTTGGAGAACCACTTAGAGACTCATGAACGCCACGGGAATGTGTTCTGGTAAGAAACTCGCTTCCCGCGACTATCGCACATACAATCCATTCGTATAGACGCCTCATTCATCTTTTTTTCCGTCTCTTAATCGAGTTTAAGCTTAGGTTCGACGGGCGTTTAATTGAGACAGCGGGACAATGTGCTAATAAAATTGATGTGAGTTCATTCTTTTTGTCATATGGTAGAGCTTGGGTGTTATAAGTCTGATTTTGTGTATTACAAGGAAGACTGAAAAAATATATAAATATAACGGCACGATTGAACACAAAATAAAACAGGTAACACATAACACATTGAGGACACTCACATTGCAGATTGTTTGAGCTATCGACCTTCTGCAAGGCTTTCTTCAAGTAAGAGTATTACTTGAAGAAGTCCTCGGAGACGGCCGAAAGCTCAAATAATCTATAATATGAGTGTCCTCTATGTGTTATGTTTTACCTCTTTTATTTTATGTTCTATTGTGCCGTTATATCGCTATCGTGAGAGCGTCTATATCGTCGATTTATGTCGATGTATATATATATATATATATATATATATATATATATATATATATATATATATATAACCTTAAACATAGTAATCAACCCGAAGGTTGCTGTAATGAAGTTGTCACCCCTCCCATGCCAAGCGCTCCCTCCCTTACTCTGTTTCTATCCGCGGTCACCGCATTTGCAACCATCCCGAATCCCTTAACAAATACCTTAACAACCTTCACCACTCCCTCCTCCAACGAGGATACCCTGATTCTCTCCTCCATAAAAAAATACTTAAACATTCCTACACCCCCAAGCCTGCCTCAACCACAGACTCCCAGCCTCTCTCAATCTGTACTACCTACTTCCCAGGCATTCAGTCTCTCAAATTCATCCTCAAAGACCTATTCCCCATCCTCAAAAATCACAACACTTCCTCCAACCTTCTCCCCAATTGCCCCTCTGTCACCTTCAAACGTCCCGCCAACCTAGCAGATATCCTCAAATCCACCAGGCCACTCTCAAAATCCCCTCTCACCCCCAGAGCCATACCCACTCCATGTCATCGAGCAAGATGCAAAACCTGCCCTATTTTCACCACTCCACCCCACTCCATCCCACCATTTAACTCTCTCCCGCCCTTCCCCTATTCCTCTTGCACTTCCAAGAATGTTGTTTATCTTCTTACCTGTAAACTCTGCCCGTCCTTTTACATAGGCCAATGTTCCACACCACTTAACATTAGGATTAATAACCACCGCGCCTCGTGCAATCCCTCCTCCCCGTCCGCGGGTCTCCCCATCCCTAAACATGCTTCCCATCATAATACCCCTTTCAACCAGTGTTACAATGTTTCCGTCCTAGCGTCCCTTCCCACATCCGATAACCCTATAGAATTAAAAACTCTTGAAATGGCATTCATTTACATCTGTATGGCCTATCAGCATCCGGGCCTCAATGTCGTTCACTGATGGGAGTGGCCTAAAATTGTTACTTTGTGGAAGCAAAGCATATCGGGGGGTGGACACTGTGTTTTTCCGAATGAGTTTTGGTGTACGTGGCCTTTGTTTTGACTTACGTGGTCTTTATCAATACTTTGTAGGTGGAAACATGAGTCTCGTATGTTGCAATAGTTGCGGTGAGCATGTTGTTCTATTTTCCGATTTGGTGTCAATTCCACCCCTTCCCTCTCCCTTTCCTCTCCCCAACCATTCCTTTCACCCCTCCTTCGCCTCCCGTTCTCCCCTTCCCCTGGCCCCCTTCCCTTTCTCTCGCACCCCTCACCTCAACAATTCCGGCAGTCATCACTTCTATATCTTCAGAGGAAGACGGATTGTTTCCGTCGAAATATCAAGAAAATACGTGTGTGTTCTTTTTTTGTGTTTCTATATTGTGTGTTACTGTGTATTGTACTATTCGGCACTTCCGTGTTACGTCTACGAAAGCAAATATATATATATATATATATATTTGCATTTATATATATATATATATATACATTCAAACACGAAATCCCGCCAAACGGCGAATAAATACTCCTTTATATAGAAACAGATATAAGGAAAAGGGATAGGAACACACATTAAGGACGAACACAATAAAGATGGGGAAGGCGGAATCGAACGGATCATAAGAGTAAAAATATTTCCTAGACCGGGACTCGAACACCGGATCTTTCCACTTGCCGGGCGGATGCTCTTAACCACTTGAGCTATGATATAAATTATTTTATTCGGTTCAGAATATTACAGAGTTTGTTAGCATTATGCATAATATCAGGTCACAGATTATGGGTACATCTTGTTTTTCTTTAGTATAAGTGTATACATGGATACATATATAATACATATACCACATACATATCCACTTGTACATACATACGCACACATGCATATCCACACGCACATACATAAGCATATGCATACAGACGCATACTCGTGAATTTGACCATTAACATTTAGAAAGAAAAAAAAGAAAGGAAGACAAGGTCCACAGATATTAGGAGGGAGATTTTAGCTAGCAATGGAAAATTATGTATTGTAAGAAATTATCAATGGCAGGGTTGAAATTATCGATTCAATCAGTCATTCAGCAAAAAAAAAAACTCTCCAACGATGGACGAAGTGTGTCCGGCACCGGGTGGCTACCGGACATCACTTCCCAGAGTTCTGATCGTGGCTAGCGTCGCTCCGGTCGCGACTCGACCCCGGGCGACGAGTGCTTCGCCGTTTCCCGGGACGCCTCGTCCAACGGGTCGACGAGCGAGGACGCGGCATTTCGCCACATCCCTCCCCCCCGGCCTCATCCGAAGAGGAAGAGCCAGCCGTGGTCTCCACGAAGACCGGGTAACTCGGCAGCGTTCCACAGGGGGCCTTCTTCGAAGGAGCACCGCTGGGGGCCGCCAAGGGGCAGGACGCACCCTCGGGGAGGGTCGGAGTGGCGGACTGGGGCTCATCTGCGGAAGGGTTGTGGTCGGGAAAAATCAGGGGAGATAGTTGCTTGTGGTCCGTATCTTGAGAAGCGCTGGGAAGATCGTCGACACATTGACTGTCCTTAATGGGGAAAGAAGATGGGGTATGTGGGATTTTTGACTTTGGGAAACTTGTATGCGGGTCGACTTCCGGGGTCGGTGACGCCTCCTTTACAGTCAATGATAAAGGGGTCGAGGGATGAGCTGTTGGGGACTGGAAAACATCGCAATCAGATGCATCCTCCTCACCTGTCACCAGAGGTTCTTGGGGTGTTTGAAACCCGTGATGCAAGGATTGCGTAGCGAGGGCGTCGATGGCGTGAGCGGGGGGAGGGGGGGCGAAAGACCATCCCTCCTCATTTGACGAGCTCACGGAGACGGGGGCAGGAGGTCGTGTGATATTAGGCGAGGTGGTAGGTATGTGAACCATTTGTAGAACGGTATTCGAGACCAGGAGCTTGGGTTTGTCTGTCCTCTTCTTTTTCGGTTCCCTTTCCTCCGTTGACGATTTTCGCTCCCGCTGACATTTCCCTCCAATTGAAGGGAGATGCGGGGGACCAACGGGAACAGCCGGGACCGCACCCTCGATGAGTAGAAGCGACCGCGCTCTCTCCTCCACAGCCACTTCGGGCTCGTCCATCTCCACGGCGGCGTTAGGGTTGGAGGGCATCGTCATTGCCTCCACATAGCTCTTACCTCCCTGGTTCCGAGGGCAGGTCTTGCGCTCGTGGCCTTCTTGATTACAGCGGGCGCAAGTGCGGCGCTGACCCTCATAGATGATGATGGCCCGGTTGCCGCCGATGTGGAGGTACGAGGGGATATTTCTCTCGACCGTCATCCGCACAACCCTGGTGCCAGTAAGCACCCGCGCCATATTTTCTCCCTCCCACCTGTTTTCCCACGAGCGATGTATTTTACCAAAGCGTTGGAGCTCGCCTGTTATGTCTTCCAATGGGGTCTCCACGGGGAGACAAAGAACCCTGACATTACACGGGCTGCCGGAAGTCTCGTCAATTGTTATTGTCGTCCTCTGGTCACTTAAAGACGGAAACGGTAGTTTCCGCGGAGTATTGTCTAAAATCCTAGTCATTGTAGCTTCGGTTGCCAACTTCAGGAATATCAAATGGCGATTGTATCCAAATTGGATCGCCACTATCTCTTCGGGTGTGAGGCCCAGCGACTCTAACGTGAAGAGGTGGACCTCCAACGGGGTAGGGGGCTTCGCCTTCTCGTCAACTTGCAAGGCGAGCGTGTTTAAACGGCGCACAGCCATTTGAAGAAATCAAATTCAGCACACTAGCATGAAGAAGGGAAGCGCAACAAAAAAAACGAGCACTTTAAAGGGAAATAAAACACTCACGAACGCTCCCTCCCCGCCACACGCACCCGGCGGTAGCAAACAAAAGGAGCCTAAGCTCTACACCAGGCGTCAAGGTCAGTCTTGATCCACTAAACAAAACAAAAGTACGGCCTTCCCGGCGGAAGAAGTCGAGAGTCAAACTGCGCGCTTCTTGATGAACTAGGCGGTCAACCGCCGCTCGAAACAAAACACGATCGGAACCTCGATTTCCGAGAGAGTCCGGCAGTGCCGCTCTCCAAACCCCGGCGACCGAAGCCTCGGACGCCGGCGATTTTAGACACTCGGTGAACACAGGCACGTCCTGCTATCTAGGCAGCTATCGAGGAAACGTAATTTATCCTGAGATCCGTGGGTCTAATACTATATGTCGCCAAGCGCCCCGACTATTTAGCCAAGAGATGGCGTCAGGGGGCTGTTTCACCCACCAAAGGAGAAATAGACACCACGCACAAGAGGAAAGGTCAGTGGGTTAGAATTCATACAACATCATACAGGAAAGGAACAGTGCGTTTCGTGGCACGCATAGCCAGAAGAAAGAGATGAGCCACATTGGCCAAATACACATTCAAACACGAAATCCCGCCAAACGGCGAATAAATACTCATATATATAGAAACAGATATAAGGAAAAGGGATAGGAACACACATAGTAGTTTTTGAGGGGAGGCGACCGACAGCTAAGGTCATTTGCGCCATAGGGGAAGGACAGGAAAGGATGAAGGGTGGAGAGAAACCCGGCGTCGGCATTAGCCTACTCTTTACGAAAGGCGCCAAGGGGTCCGCGGCTTAACGTCCCATCCGACGGACGGCGTACTCACCCAAAGTGCCCTCCACAAAGCACCTCACGTAGGGATCGAGATACCTCTGAAAAATATTCAACACCGCCGGGATTTGAACCCGCGCCCTCAGGGTGGGAAGCCAGTACGTTAGCCCCCGCACCATCTCGATCCCCAGGAACACACATAAAGGGCGAACACAATAAAGGTGGGGAAGGCGGAATCGAACGGATCACAAGAGTAAAAATATTTCCTAGACCGGGACTCGAACACCGGATCTTTCCACTTGCCGGGCGGATGCTCTTAACCACTTGTGCTATCGAGGAAACGTAATATATATATATATATATATATATATATATATATATATATATATATATATATATATATATATATATGTGTGTGTGTGTGTAAATAATAATGTCATTCATGCATAGTTTATTTATCACTATTACTATATTAATATGATTGACTTAAATGAATAAGCAAATAATAAATATTGCAGTGAATGTTCACTTTTTGTATTACTTTGGTGGAAGCGTCACATATGATGGTGTAGTATATTTTTTCTGTATACTTTCAAATATCTGGGAGCAATTTCGTTATAGCGTCAAAACATAATTTTAGATCAACACACTTTCCTAAAATTTGTATTGCCAGATACATGATTAGTCATTTAGAGTTATATATGCCCAATTTTTATGTTTTTTATCACAGAGTCAACCAATTTTTGCAAAAATTAATTGCAGAAGGTTAACGTGGGAGGAAACAATATTTTGGTCCCCGCATGCGTCAAAATTGCTGGAGTGCTAATAAAAACTTGGGTTTTTGCTCGTAATTTTGATGGAAGCAATTTTGATGGGCATGGAACGTTAATAAATTGCTTTTGTCAGACCCATATAAATATGCCCGTGTCAGATCAGATCCACACATAGAGTCAGTTTTATGGACTCGGCCGAGAAAAAATTAATGCGCGAAAAGAGGAATATTCAAAGCTGTATTACCCGATTCACTGGCAACTGTGACCGCAAAAGGAAAAATATCGCTGCAGGGGTTTTAGATCTGGATCAAGAATTATTAAAGAACGATTATTTAGTGTAATAGTAAATGATTCAAAACAGGTTTTAGGGGTTAATTTCTAAATTTTAATATATTTTAAGGTTCAAAATTGTAATTTTTGATACATTGGAACACTAACTCATTCAAAGCAAAGGATATTACTCTCACGAATACATGTAATGGGTAGTAAATATGTAAAACATAATAAAATAGAAAGCTTAAATTCCTTATCCATTCCGTAGACCTTTCCATTATTGCATGCTCCCCTTGACACTTATTTTTGAGTCACTTTCTTTACTTTTATGTAGATAGGCAACGATGCAGATTCCTTCTGGTCACCTGATTTCTTTTAGTTTACCTTATTTGACCGTATATTTCTTGCCCCCTAAAGCCCCTTTTGCCCAAATGCTTCTCATGGGTTCTTTTAGCAAGGAATTTTCTGCGATCATAAAATCAGGCATTTCTTATATATACCTCGTACTTCATACTTTTTATGCATAGTTTTTTTACATATGTTATAACATGTGATTCAATGATTCACTGCTGAATGTTTCCACCAGCCGTGCGGCGAAAATTATAGTATTCCAGAGAAACCACGGTATAGAAATTGTCACGCCCATGTTCATTATTACGTCGTGCCTAGGCGTAACGTCAAATTGTCTCCCGTATTACTGCTTTTGATTCCTCCTTTTTTCGTTTTAACAATTTACACTTCCTTGAATTTTGCTTGTAGAACGTTTTCTTAATAATCCTCGCATTAATGATAATTTTAATGCTCCTATATTATAACACTTAGTCATATCTTTGCCATCAACTAAGGCATGACTCAAAAGGGGTAATTTCATTAAGCTAGTTGTACTACAAAATTATGCAAATAATATTAATAAGAAAAATTAAAAATTTTCAAGCCAATAGTCATCAATTACATACACTAAATTTCATAGCATCAGTCATATGATATGGTGCACGATTGTGTTTTACTCATTATTTTTAGGAGGGATGTTAAGCATTTAGAGGAGGATCATCAGTTAATAAATTTCTCCTTCAGTCCATTAGTGTCAGGTTAAGTAGCCCAAGGCAGCAGGGGTTGACGGAGAATCATTCGAAATTTGAAAAGCCAGTCAAATTAATTCCCATTTTTCACGGCATGCATTAAATTACAGCAGAAAACTATGGAGGGATGGGAACAGGAGAAAGTGACCAGGAAGACAGCTCCCAAGGTCGTTTTTGGATAACGAAAATTGACGGCGAAGGTTGTGCTCCCCAGAACCAGTGCCTGGAAGACCTGGAATGACCCTCCAAGCAGAAGCTTGGAGGGTCATTCCAGGGATAAGACGGGTAGTGAAACTTGTGATATAAAACTGGTGATTGTGCGGTTTGCAGATGCATTTGTTGAACCTCCATGGCATCAGGACTTCGAGGATCACGAAACTAAGAAAACGGAACGGAATTAGCTGAGGTATAGCCACGACTGCGGGGATCTTCTCGTCATGGGCAGAGGTAAGAACGTCATAAACACCGCAAATCTGTATCACCGGGATGAATAGATGATATTTCTTCCATAGCCTTCGTCTCTGTTATTATTTGAAGATATGTGATTAATTGGGGGTCGCGGTAGTACAGGGGGTAGAGCGTTGGACTATTGACCGGAGGGTCCCGGGATCGATTCCCGGGCAAGGAACTCTGGGCATCTGCAGCTCCACCCAAGCTATGTGATTTTTCGGGTACAATATTTTCCTGGGAAACCATGACTGGCACAGGTAAAGGAACTGGCCCCCCTACCCTGATATGTGAATTTCACAAGCCGTCGGGCGTAATACTGGGTGAACTCCTACCATCACCTACAAAACCGACCTTCGGGTTGATTACTGTGTTTATGGTTTTATGTCATTAATTGCTTAATGATAGTAAGTGGTAGCAATCATCAAATAGGAGATGGAAGGCAAGTACCCTTCTAATAGCACTCTGCTGACAGGAATCTAATCTTAAGCGTGCCAATTCCAATGTATTAAACTCTTATTGTAGCAACTATAACCTAACTATCAAATACTTTTTCTTCCGGACTGTACTCTTATTTTAGTGCAAGTCTGGTGCTATTAGTCACTAGATTAGAGTTGTATCAAACGTAATCTTGTCGTGCATGTTAAAATACTTTCAAAGGCATGTAGTCAATCTCAGGTACCTCATGAATTCGGCAACGTAAAATATTTCCTAATGTTTGTACTACTCGAATGGTAGGCATTAAGGCTATGGTAATAATGCGTTTTTATGATGTTGAATATGAATTAGGTGAAGTAAGATCTTCTAAAATTGTTATGGTGAAAGAAATAAAATATGAACTTCCAAATGAGCTCCGAGTACAGGCATTAAACATCACCTCTCAATTTTTTCGTCCCTAAACAGGAAAAGGTAAGGTACAGTTTAGCGATGCTTTTTTAACTTGCGTAATTTCTATAGTAGTGGAATTCCTTTTGGAGCCTTCTTATTCAACACAACCCGAGTATGAACTGACAAAATCGGAATATAAACGATACGATAACAATAGTAACTGTTTCACGACTGTTCTTTTCTTTTTACAATTATATGTTTATTGATGAATAGCCTTGGACATAGTGGAACATAAGGAAATATAAATACCTTATTCAGCGTTACATAGTTTCTGGTAAAGTAAGGAGTTCGCAGATATCTTTGGGGTTAAGGGGACAAAGGAAAATACCACATGTACACTGCAGTATCTAAGTAGTGATTTCCTTAGAAAAGCGATGAAAAATCAAAGAGAGGATAATTATTGGCCTGCAATAGGGAGAGAGAATTTTGAGATAACCATTATTTTGTATGAAGTAGTTTCATAGGAATAATATCACTAGCCGTGGGAAATTATAATGCCAACAAGTTTGATACGTGATCTCATTAAACACTGCAGTATCGGAAGAGTTATTATTTTCATTGGTGTGTATTTGGATTATTTTTAAAATTTTATTTATGAACCCTGCAGGCCACCGCTTGGGTGTGTGGCAGGGAATGAATACACACCAGACCAATTTTTACCTTAACATGACACACCGCGGTCGGACTATGTTATTATGATCTCCTATCCTTCGTGGAAAAAATGACATCCTAAAAAAATCTATCTGTTCTATACTTAATATCTCTAATTTATTTATTAATTATATTGAAAGTAGGTAATTTTTAACGAAAAATCTTTAGGAAACCAATGATAAACTCTTCTATTTGATTTAACATTTCAATGATTGTTAACCAATCTACCATATCTCTCATTGTAAATATTTAAAAATGTTCCAAAATGTATTGAAAAAAAGCAAGATATTTGGCACAAATTAAAACTTTTGACCCTTGAGTTTTGAATAAAAGATGGATATAAGATATGAAGAGCATTGAATAGAGGCAAGGCAAGGTGGAGACTATAAAAATATATCGAGGAGAAAAATTCGTGGAAGGACATAAGCGAAAGCGCTAGGTTTGATCTCTATGTAAGTCACGCCCCACTTTCGTCTGATGTATTTCCCAGGTTATAGCGCTAAAAAACGAAAATTGGAACGTGAGGTATTAAGTGGGGAGAAAATGGGCGAGCAAAAGCACTAATCCGATCAAGTTCAAATGCGTATCTCGAGATTTATTTGTAAATGTTTTGCCGACAGAGTAAGCGAACATAATTATACCGCCATACGCTGAGTCAGTGAAGATACATAGTAGGAATTAATCACGGTATATATGCACGCATTAGCCAGCTTATAGAGCTCTCTTAGCAGTGAAAGCAAGGATCCAGGCCGTGGCTTCAGTTTTGGCTAAAATCCCCAAAGCATCAATACGCTACAAATTGGATTTAAAATCTCATTTTCGGAGAATGTGCTGCTCAAGTTGGCGTGATTGCAATTAGTGGAAACGCCATGAAAATGAGCTTAAAATAAATATTATTAATGCAAAATGGCATATTTCTTACGGTGTAATTTTAGCGGGTAATTTGTAATAATGACTTGTAAAAAATACAACGCACTACCTGTTTTTCTGAAACATCCTAGTTTTAAACTCAGCTGACTTACGGCAATAACTTCAATTTTTTCTTAAAAACTGATTTGATTAATTTTCAAGGAAATAACCAATGCAGGGGAAAGAAAAAGCATAGTTAGGATATATTTTGGTGTCTCAATTATTGTTTATGCTATTAAATGGCAAATAAAAGTAAACTTTCCTATGCCTTCAACTGGTATTTTTACTGGCGTCGTGACATTATCATCACTTATATATAGTTCGATATACTAGAAGTATGAGAAACTGTGAGGTAGCAATGTACATTTTTAGATGGCGACAGGAAATTTGGGATGTTACTTTTGCGTAGGAATCATTTTGTCCCTCGGTATTTATCAGCAAACAGTTAATAACGGGTAGTCGGCTCCTGGATGCTATTTTAGGACCCAGGAACGACCTGATATTTACCCTGTACCTGTTCATATTCCTTTTACTCACGACCTGCGAATCGGACATAAATAATATCGATAGTGAAAAATCCGTTTTGGTAATTTAAGCAGTTTTCACTCGGCGTTTAAACTTTAAAGAAATAAAGAAACTGCAGAGGCAAGGGAGAGAAAATAAGCTTACCCACCGACGTCGAATCTCGCCCTGTCGCGTCGTAGTTATGAGCCTTGTTTGATCTTCCTCTTTAGCCCGCTCTTAACTTTCGCGTGCTCGCCGTTCGCTGATCCGCTGAATAAACATTAATTAAAGCGCCCCAAAAACCGCACGCCTCGCCGATAAACCTCCGTATCGGTGTGGCGGGACCGAAAGGGACCACGCCGAGATTGCCCGCGTCTCTCCCGCCGCCCATTTCAGGGCCGGGGCGAGCGGGGAGGGAAATAAACGAGGGGGTGTAAGGGGGGCCTTGAAAGGAGGGAGTGGGACGGGTGGCCGCTGAGCAGTGGGGACCCCCCGATGCCGCCGCCTCTGCGGGAAATGTACTGGAATCCGGCCTCTTCTTTCCTTTCCTCTCCCCATCTCCAACCGCCTCCTTTCCCGTTTCTCGCCTCTCGGTCATACGGGCGTAAGCCTTGGTGAAGAGGAGAAAAAGCCAAAGGGGAAATAAAGAGGGTGAGCGCCCGTCTAGGCCCTCAGGCCCACCGAAAACGACTCGTTGCGCCCAGCAAACCAACACTTTGGGGCGTTAGACCAATGGCGCTGTTTAGTCGGAGGCGCGGAGACTGGGGCGGGGGAAATTGGAGGAGGGTTGTGTGGGTTAAGCTAGGAAGCCCAGCATGCATCATGGCATATTTCAAAGGCCGGGAAGCAGCCCGCAGGTGGGTTTGCGGAAAATCCCTTCCCTTTCCCTCCCCACCTCCAGCCAGCCCTTGGGGAATCTCTGCGCGAGCAGGCTCAAGATTGTTGCGTGGTGATACGGTCGAAGAGACGTCGACTATCCTGGTGTTATTGTGCATGCGTTAGCTTAAAGGATCATATCCTGTGGCTAATTTGGTTTTTACGTGCTCAGAGCCCCCGTTTTATTCTGCTCCGTAACACCGAATCTTCTTGCTCACCCAAATTCAAGCTCAAGATTCCTATATCTGATTCAAATCGCTGAACGATTGGCATTAACGTAACAGTTTAAATGTAGGTTAGGGCGCAAAGACAAATTAAGCTTCCTCGTTAATCAAATATTCCCATTTTCTCCTCAATTTGTATCCCAGGGATACCATTTGCTTCTAGCTCATGTTCTTGGTCTTTTAAAATGGTTTTACGAAGGAAATCAGTCTATTTGAAATACATAAATACAAGGATAATCTGAGATTTCTTTGGGCCCTGTAATCTTTTTCACCTATTTATCTGCCTAAATTTCGCATAACGAGGGATAAGTAAGTCAATTTGCCTTTATCACGCAATGCTTTCCAGAATCCCTGGGTATTACTCATTCGTATTGCTGTCACTTTTAGCTAGACAAAAGCGCAAGCACACTAATTCTAAAAACACTATAATTTTAATAATGAATTGGGGCATTCGGGATATTTGTATGTATATGTTCAATCTTAAGAGCTTTGGGAAATACATCGGCAGATACATTAGATCAAAGATCCGCTGATATGTAGGAAAATGTTGGAAATCCACAGTCTGAATTCGCTTAATATGAGGGTGACTTTTACACTGTCAAATTTTCGCGTTTCATAGAGGTTTCTTAAAGGGAAAATTTACATTTATTATGAATCTTGAATAGTTTTATTTAGAATTTTGATGTAGCTAATGATATCTTGTTTTCCATTCATTATGCACATAGCATCATAACATGCTAAACGCATTATGACAAGCAATTCCTTTATAGAATACCTATAGTTCGATATTCCTGGCAAATATTATTTCATCAATTTTTAATATTCAATGATTTCAATTATTAATAATCGCACCATAATATAAATACTGTGTACACTGTTTTCTATACCTGACTGATAAAATTCAAATGAGACTCTGTGAAAACTTTAAATGAACAATATATTTGGAAAAATTTTGCAAGGAAAGAATTTTACTAGACCAAATGGTCACTAGAGCCTCATATCATGAGATGGCTTTTGAATTTTTGATGTTTTCCAAAGCCGAAATTTCCTTTGTGGCGAATTATCATATTTATTTCCAATTTATCTTCGTTCCTAGAACTTTCAACTTGATGTCTCGTGAAAAGTTTTCCATTGTAATTCCATATAACGGCCAGATGCATGAATGCAAGGTACCTTTTTGTCTTTGTTGCTCAGGGAAGCTTCACCAATTTTTATTAAGTTCATCCTAATCTCAAATATACCAGACTTGTTTTCTTCAACACTCTTACAGCTCATTCCCAGTCAGTAATCCTCAAAATTTTGGGACTTCGGAAAGCGCCTGCGTGGGTTGTGTGGATCCGCTATTTAGGAACAAAATCGACTGGGATAGAGATGTTATGTTCATTCAAGAACACACAAATGACAAATTAGGTTGGGTGATTTGTAATAAAATGAGGGAAACATTAAATCCAAATATCGATTCAATATTTTATACGCATATAGCACTGCTGAATTGATACATTTACGGATAAAACTGAAATTTTCAGCTCGCGTAGTATCATTAGGCGCTCAGGCCTGTATTAGGTAAGCATGCTATATTCTTTCGATATGAATATGTGTAATTTTATTATATGTAAAAATGTTACCAATTTTATAATGATAAAAATATAAAGATCTAAAAATTTTAACAATCAGTAACTTTGTAATGATCGCGTACGGGTTTGAATACACTTAAATATGTGTACATCTTTTTGGAATTTATCTTAATTAAGTTGTTTCGTTTCTATTGAAAACTAGTTAGTAAAGTAATTGTGTGTCCTTCATGTATCGTTTTTCTTCGAATGAATCCACCATATTTTTTACCAATATAAATATGAAACCTAAAATTAAATTTGTAGTTACACTAATACCAATGCCGCCTAGTATCATAACGACGACATTGCCAACCCCGGTGGCGGCGGGTTAACGTCCTCGTCTGCCATTCCAAGGGTCGCGGGTTCGATTCCCGCCTGGGTGAGTTTCCTTCCATCTAGGGCTTGGGTGTGTGTAAATGTGACCATTGTTATCGTTGTTAATAGTTCGATGTAAAGGCCAAAATGTGATGTTTTCGGACTAATACTGAATAAATAAATAAATAAATAAACGCCTCAATATATGACTGTATTGAGGTGCACATCGTAATGTGCGATAATAGGGTTAGTGTCGGACTTGAGAGTACTATGGCTGGGATTTTGATTTTTTCATTTGTCACAAAAAAATAAATAACGATGAAGAACCAGTGGTTGTACTTCAAATGAAAATTTAAACTTTTATTTAACCGTAGTGTTTTATAAAAAAAGCATGAGCGTCCATGCTTACTTTGCGCCTCAGTATGTCATTATAAAATCATCCGTTCATTTTTTTAACAGAATTATAATTTTCTCCAATTTTCTTTATTACATCTGAGTAATCACAAATTTCGTATAACGAAATCCTATGGCTTAATATTTCAGTTCTAACTGACCAAAAAAACTCTTCAATACTTAAAGGGAGCGATCCTAAGCACGTATTCAACTTTATACATGTTTTAAAAGTGCTTTACGAAATGCATGTCATGAGATATCATGTACTCGTGTTTGGAAAAAGTTATTAATTATGAAAAGATTGATATTTGCAAGTGTTTATTTTCAGATCTAAACATTAAAAAAATTAATAAATAACTCAAAAAATATTCCGGGAAACATGATATCGGTAAAACATGCTGGACATAATCATAATGGGTTATTTCATGTAATATTGTTGACATAATTTATTTAAGGTAGCCCAAGCTATAATATTTTGCGGTTTGTGATACATGGATAATTTATTCGTTTAAATTTCCTCCCTTGTTTACATATGGTTTGGGAATAACTTATTCCGCCTCGTTACACTCGACAATGAATTGGGCTGTTGCCGATGTAATTGATGGAAAACATCGATCGACAAATAGTTTACCGTTGCATAAAATTGAATCCTTTGTTGAGAGAGGCCAGTGCGAAATAATTAATGGGATGTTGACACAAAAACTTGCATTAATTAAGCGAAATCAGTGTTTGAAATCATTTGGTGGGAAACATTTGGAGCGAATTTAACGAAGAGAAAAAAATATCTTAAATTTTGTAAAAATGAATATTATTTTAATGAACGTAGAAGGCGCGAGCTACTATTTCTAAATTAAAAACATTTGATTGGGAAAGCATGGTATTTCTAGGTAACACCACGCAGCCAAATTACAGAACACCGTATTTGCACAATATTATAAAAAATAAGGTCAGTTATACAAAAGATATTCATTGAGATGAGCTTCCAATTATTGCATAAAAGTTCCACTTTTTTGCACCGGATGGAATATAAAATGGTTCCGAATTCGTATTATTAGGCGAAATTATGTTCAAACTGGTGGAGAGATGCGGGTGAAATGCGCCGATTAGAATGATATGAATTTTGAGAGATATGACAGAAGAAATTTGACTAAGAGCAAAAAAAAAGGCAGGGTAAGATGTTAGAGGTAACATAGCCTTTTAAATATATGAGATAAATATGCTAAGAAAGGTGGCTGAAGCTGATAGCGGTGGTCCATATAGTCAAAGATGAGGAAAACGTGGCAACGTGTATTTGGCGTACAAGTTCTGGGAAGGAATTGAAATGAGGCTGAAAGGACAATGAAAAAGGGCAAAATTCTATTACGATGAAGGAAGTAGAAGTTCTACGGTGTGGAGCGGTAGTTTAAGAGCGCAAGTTGGTAGCTGGGAAATGTGAGAGACTCTTGACGGTGAAGAGCGCTTTAGTATTAATTATAATAAAACTGTCCCGCGACCACAAACTTTTCCTTTGGACCGTTTCAGAACATTGATTTTTTTAGGACTCATAATACAAAAATGAAAAGTCATTTAAATTCCAAACTATTCTCTGAATCGTGTTCCTTTTATCATATTATTATGTGTAAAAGAAAGTTTTCCGTTCCAGGAGCCTTTCTTTTAAATTTTGATTCGAGGCAAAAATAGAGATATTTAGTAGAGCCCATAAATCACCTACCATATTGTTTTAATTTGAATTTAATTTAATTGGATGTTTAACGTGCACTTGACCAACATCTAATTCGTTTTTTGCAATATTAAATAATATTGACCTTTTTTAGTTTGAAATAATCACCCATCTAAGTTCAAAACTATATGGTATCTTAAAGTTGTGTATGAACAGCTAGGTGCATAGCTAGATATGCTAAAATTTTTAATCCAATAAGGTCATAAATCCAAAGATCCCTTGTTTTTTCAGAATACACTTCTCCTAATTTGACCCTTTGTTTTCGACCTTCCATGAAATTTTTGACTCAAGAGATTACTCTTCCATCTGTGTGTAGTGGCAATTGGCCCATCTTAAGCAATAAGCGATCGTGGTCAAATTTGTCAAAGGCTTTTGACAGGTCGACTATTATAGCATCCACTTCTATTCCCGCATCCATAGAGTCGAACATTTCTTGGCAGAACCCTAATAGCTGAGTTTCGCAAGAGTGCCCTTTTCTAAAACCGTATTGGCGACTATGCAACCAATTCTAACTCTCCCACAAGTCCCAGAGATAATCAGCCATTATCTTTTCTAATAGCTTGCATACACCTGATGTCAAGCTAACCGGTCTATAATTATCAACTAGTGCCTTATCTCCTCCTTTGAAAATTGGCGTAACATATGCCCCCTTCCAAGCATTTGGCAGGGCATTATTGTTTAAGGTAACATTGAATAAATGATTTATATAATTTGAAACTACACTACCACCCAATTTAAGCAAGTCAATTGAGATACCATCTGGCCCTTTTGATTTATTCGCCCTCATTTTCATAATTTTTTAAATAAATTTCTGTTCTCTACTGTTCAACTTGTCGTTTTAATACTTTTGGGATTTAATATTTTTTCGCCTCCTTGTTGACTCAGAGATGTATCTACAGAATCCTTTTCATTTACCATAAACTTAAATACACTTGCATACCAATTATTAAACGCATTAGCCTTTTCCTTATCGTCAACGATTAGTGTTCCATCCTCTTTTTTTAAAGCTGCTATGTTTTCCCTGTTGTCTTTCCTCCTCCGGAGGTACTTGTAAAATTTATTTCCATTATCTATCCCGATTATTTTCTGTAGAAAACTTTCTTAGGCTATTTTCTTTTCTCTATTCAATACACGAACTATTTTTTTGTAAACAATGAGCCATTCCGGGCTCTCGTTCCGTTTTTTGTGAATAACTCTGTTTTTTTGTTCAAGGATCTAATTTTGCGGTTGTAGAACTCTGGATCAGTATTTTCTTTAAGAATTTTTTTCGGGACAAATTTATTTAATCCCTCCTCCATTATCCCCTTAAATGTTTTCCAGATTTCTCCTACATTCTGCCCACCATTTACCCATTCCGAATACTTTTCCCTTAAAAAGGTCTGGAACCCTTCCCTATCACCACGTTTATATTGCCAACCTATCTTTTTGCTTACTAGCCCCTTGTACTGAGCCCTCTCCCAGTTTAGATACATACGCACAGCTGAATGGTCACTTATTCCCGGAAGGAAATAAAATATTGATAGAATAAAGATGTCTATTAATCATACAATAATAAAGACTAATATTAAATAGTTATAAATAAAGAGCACTCTTCAAGATAAAATCTTTTACTGATTAACAGTCTATAGCTACGATTTGATAACTTTTCCAAAGTATCATTGAGCCATGAATAGTCTACGTTTTTATAAAGAAGAGTAATTTTTCATGATATGAAATTAAGGAGAGATTATTAGTTCATATAGTTGCTGAAAGTCTAAATAATTTCAAAGAACCATATGATAATACAAAGAAACGCAGTAGTCCTATATTTTCATTATGAATATGTCATTGATCCACTTAAAAGTGTTAAATAAGAATATGCGATTGTTAATGAAACATATTCAAAGTTTGCAAATGCAGTTATGGATTAAAATAATCACTAAAAAAAGGAAAAGAAAGAATGTTTAGGAGCCATTGCAAATATTACCGAACAGGCGCTTTTAATGCTCCATGTCCAACTTGGGAGAGTCCGAAAGGTCATGTTGAATCTCTCTTTATCTTTACCGAGTTCCTTCCAGGGTTTATGAAACGTGTATTACCCGAACGAGATTCCAACCATTCTCCTTTGGTTTAAGGATTATTACAAAATTATTTGAAAACTAGAAACTTTCTAAATGTGAATGAGTGTTTTTATTGGCGCCACTCGGTTATAAGCCAAGGAATCTTCGAAGTAGACGAACAACAAACAGTAGCCGAAGGTAGCGTAATATTCTACCAGGTCACCCTGAAATACTATCGTAATTCCAGTGTAAAGGAAGCATGAAATTTGGAGACAAAAATTTGACAAACCATTCAACGCTTTTACTATAAGGCACCGAAGCAAAAAAATATGTATATTAATATAAAAATTTGTGCTCCCAAAATTTCTGTATTAAAAAGAAGTTATTCTAAATTTTTAAGTTCTAGCAAAGTATTCCTTTCAGATTATGTGAGAATTGATAAAATTTATATTATTTTACAATAATGGTAAATATTCTAAAGGTGGAGTGTCACCTATATTTGACGGAAAATATATCGATTCAGTTAATATTTAATTGTTTCAAGATTGGACAACTACACGACAAATTGCGATGATCAAATCTTCGACGCAAATTCGCTTTGTCCTGGTAGTGCGAATCAAGGAAAAGAAAGTCCTTCCGCACTCCATTATAAAAAAAGTTTTCTTAAGTGTTCAAAGGGCTTTAATTCGATTTAACATGCAGTGTTTATCCTATGCTCTATGTTCATAGTTTCCTACCTCCATTAGTTCTTCTCTTCTCCTACCGTTCAATATTTTCGTAGCCAAATAGTAGCAAATCAAACCAATTGTTTTAGGTTCCCATCGTAATGGAGCTCAGGGTAACACTACACTCACCTTTGCTAATGGCTGGTCGTATGCAGCGTTGCACCCCTCCGCTTCCCGTCTTCACCCACTACTCCTCTCCTATCTCCATGGCATGTATTCCGGTTAGTTGAAGCCCTTATTCCTTCATGAGAGAAGACTTACGTTTAGGGGTACGTTTCACCGTCACTCATATGGCAAGATTTCCATTATCTATTTAAGCCCGCCATTGATAGCTTTCCCGTCATTCTTTTTTTCAAATGCCTTAATTCCTCCCTCGCCCGTTTAGAAGCGTTGGAATCGGTTACACAGAGTATCTATGCGTAGTAAAATAAATTTTATCATTAGGTTCACAAAGTTTAATGAACTATTTATTATAACAATAACAAGAAGTATTTAGGATTGTATAAGAAATAAACTGCTATATGCCTTTTAAAAAGAGCAGAGTACTACTGGATTCACATTTTTCCGAAAATGTGAGCGGTGCTATGCACGGGCGTCATCGGGAGGCTGTAACTTCGTACCTCTTTGAGTAGTGTTCTTAGAAACGGCTATGAAAGGAGTAATATTCCAAAAGTATGGCGGTTGATTTATTGTTTTATTAATTATTGAATAATCAAGACAATGAAAATTTGTAATATTATGTTAATAGTATTTAGCAGTTGTGAAGTTTGGGATAAGAGCACAAACTGTGGTAACTGTCCCCCCGCCACACGCCCTTGAGGTGGCTTGCGGGGTATTATGTAGATGTACTTCTTATTATTATGGCGACTGGCTATCTGTAGAGGCAGCCGTTCCTGATTTTCGTCATCTTTCCTGTTTTATGGCGCGCAGCTCTGAAATGAGCTAAACAGGTCAAATATGTTTCGTCAGATCTTTAATTTTGGCTGAATGCTTTTATTTGTGCCATTCTGAACTTATATACAACCCACACGTGTTTGAAAACCTTCCTTAATTAAGGCATACAGTAAAAGGCCTGAAAATGTCACGGCTTAGCTTAAAGGCTCTCAGCGCTGGTTATAAAACTGAATGAGAATCTCTTAGTTATGAAACCAAAAGTTACTTCTCTCGAAGTTGGCTCCGTAAAGGTGATAGTGATGGAGTTTTGAGTATTTTCCTCTTTCCAATTACATCATGCTTTTACATTTAAAAAGCTTTTCGTATCCATAAATAGCTTTTTAAACGTAATTGTTCTTGAATTACTTTCACCATTTTTAACAAATGAACTTTTTAAGATTAAAATTAACTTTTCACTACATGTTCTAATATGTATACAAAATTTTCGGACTCCCCATGAAAAGTTTTTTCATCACCTACAAAATATAAAACAAAGCATTTTTTACTTTCGTATAACCTATCTTTTTCTAGTTATAAAGGTTGTGATCGATATACGCAGTTTTAAGGGCGATGGAACTGTCAAAGTGATAATTTTGACTTTTTTTTGTGGCAACAGAGAATGAATACATTCTTCGTTTTCTTTTTTGATAAAATCGTGTGCCTAACTAGTAGCGGGTTCATATTTTGATATCTTTACAAAAGTGCCATATGGTAACATCCTACTTTCTTATACTACATGCTTCCTTTGCGTGTGTGCACCCAGCAACGCTTGACGACAGGCTTTACGTGAAACCCTGGGACCCAAACCGTATACTGAGTTCCGGCAAATGTCTCTCGTGACTCACTTGCGTTTGGAGTCAATGCCTCATGAGCTCGTAAAATTATAAACTGGTCTATTCATGCTTATGATCTGGGCTTCTATTACAAAACTTTCGCCGTTACGATAAACCGTACGAGAACACGGCTTGCAAGTGACGTACGAAATGGAAGTGACTTTCATCTAAGTGATTCTGTTTATCGTACCAGCATCGTACGATAAGTCTGATATATTTAGAGGTTATCGTGTGTGTCAGAGAAATCACAAAAAAACTGGTGAGATATCGTTATGTTAGCCAGAAATGGCAGAAAACATAGGAATCGGCAAAAGTTGAGATCTTTATTAAGTTAAAGGGTATTATTTCATTATTTTTCTCTCTACAAAAATACACGCTATTATATACGCATTAAACCTCCAGGTTAACACAAGGATGGTAATAAGGAGGTGTTGCAATAATTTGAAATTTGAGAAGTCTGTCGGGGATTTGCCAAAACATGCTCTCTTGTTAGTATGTCATAGTGAAAATGTTTGTCAGATTGTAACTTTTGAAGGATAAAGGATCCTTGAATTTATTTTTCATGAAGTCACTAGGAATCTCTATTATCTTATCACTAATATCCAACAAGCCAAAATAGGTTGGGGATGGGCTATGATCAATGGTGGAAAAAAAAACTTGTGTGTGCTCCCTTCTTGCTCCCAATTTCAAAGAAATAGGGAGGTTTACAGAAGGTATAAAGTCTAACCAAGTTTAAGAAAGTGTATCATAAGCCTAGATAGATGTGATGAATGTGCAATTCCCAGTGGTAAATAATTCTCTATAGTCAACTCCCAACTGAGTGAATAGTGACGGTCATACGAGGGTCATCCGGAAAGTAGTACCCGTTCGTGCCGCATGAAGTGCTGACGACGCGAGTAGCCGCTGGACGAGGTCAGATAGCTTCAGTGGCTTGTCTGCCTTCTCTGAGCCAAGTTGCGTGACGCTAGCATTGCCTGTGTTGTTTCTGTGATTGTTTACAATGTTTAAAAAAATTGAGAACGCCGCCAGTTGTGAAGTGAGGGCAGTGATTAAATTCCTCAATGCAAGAAACGTTCGCCCATGTGATATTCATCGCCAATTAAAGGAGGTGTATGGAGACAATGTAATGGACGAGTCGTCTGTTCGGCGGTGGTGTCGCAACTTCAACATGGGGAGGGGGAACACACACGACGATGAGCGTTCGGGGAGACCGTCTGTCATTACAGACCAACTGGTGAGCTCAGTTGACGAATTCGTGAGGAACGATCGGCGCGTCACAATTGATGACATCTGTGAGCATTTTCCCAATGTTTCTCGAACAATTGTTCATGAAATTGTTAAACACCATCTGCATTATGCAAAAATTTGTGCAAGATGGGTCCCTCGCGTATCTCAATGAGCTGGCGGCGAAGGACTATGCAGCAGGAATACAGAAACTTGTCACACGTTATGACAAATGCCTTAATTTGCTTGGAGATTATGTTGAGAAGTAGTTTAAAGTATCCTCTTTCAAATAAAATTTTTTATGTTTGTTAATATTTACTTTTGTGTCTTTATTTCACGAACGGGTACTACTTTCCGGATTACCCTCGTATGTAGATTAATTGACATAGAAATAGAGATATTTGTTTGTATTATTAAAATATTTCGAATAAAGACATATGTATCATTAAGCCTATTTTACACGTTTACGGTTAAAAAACTTTTTACAGTCAATTATGACAACTGGAATCAATCTTTGAAGGATTAAATAATAGAATGTTGCACCTAGTGATCACTAACCTAACAAACAGCCGCGTGATCTCATGACGGGCGATTTGAATGTAGGTATGCTCGTAAAATTACCCACAATTGACTTTTTCACTTAGCTTAGTGACTTAAAGTTAGATATGATATTTCTTGATTGAGACATAATGAATTGTTGCTGTCATATACACGAAAAATTTACTAAAATAATACATATTGTTTAGCTTCAAGAAAATCGCAAATTTATTGAACATTGCCCACTTCTATGCCCTTACTTTGTTGATTTCCCTGGTTTATGCGTATCGGTATCAATGAAACTTGTGATTAGCAAGTTTATTTCAAATAATTTGAACACTTCTATTATCGCAATTTGAATAAAAATTGGGCTATCCGTAATTTTTCTCATTCCTTTCTAAAGCACTCAATTTTCATTTCCTATGTTATTTAAATTTCGCCAATCGGCTGTTCTCATTGCACAACAATGTCTTCTCCCTCCCTCTTTACACCAAATACTTGCTAACTTATAATTTGCATTTTTGTCCAATAACATTAATCTTTCTTCTTCATCTCATACTATCTATAATTCTTCAGTGATCTGTAATGGTCCTCCACCTAATAATGTAATACTAACACGCTCCCTCCAATTTTTTGTCAAAGTTTCCATCTAAAATACCTTACATTCATTACTTTTTTAAAACCCAATTGGGTAGGGCCCTTAAAGTGAAAGACTTCCATTTAAATTCGTCAACTTTCTCATAAAAGAATGTCCTCAGCCCTCTAAATGCTTTCTTTTACGAGCAGTTCTTCCCATTTCTTGCTTAATGCTTTCCTTAATTAAACCAAAACCTCCTAGGAAATAAGACTCATCCTATTTCCTTGCACAAATAAAGTCGGTGCAGGCACTTTCCATCCAACACAACATAGCTTGAATTCATCTGGTCGTGAAATGAAAAAAGCGTCATTTATATTTCACATTGAAGTAAACTTAGGACAAGATGAAATGTATTTTCTTTGACCCATAAGGTCAACTTGAAATAGCCTCCAAGGACAGCACATCTAATTTACATTATGAAAAAATATCTGAGAATTTTAAAATTTGATTTTTTAAATTAATATCAATGCAGATGCAGTAATAACACTGCTAATTCCAGTAGTTTCCTGCCCGCATACTAAATATTATTTTCCACGAACGTTTTGCTGAATCCTGGTCGTTCTGAGTCTACCTTGAAATTTAAATATTTGCTTATTAATATTACTTTCGTAGTTGAAATCCTCTATTTGAATTAATCGTTTTAGTCCGCATCGTTGCCTTAAAGTTTTGTTGTTATTCGAACTTTTTCCAACATTATGTCCACTGCTTAAAAAATATGAATTAGCAGACCAAGCTGCTGAAGTCTTGATTATGTTTCGATCTTCTCTTGGTATATTCTTATACACCGAACTCTCAAACTTTATTAAAGGACTCGACCAACATGTTTGAACTGAGGTAATACTTTATTTCATTTATTCATGATACATTTTTCAAAGCTGGTCTATATTGCAATACCTTCTTGGTGGTACGAAACAGTAAGGTTAAAAATAATTTTTGTAATTAAACGGAGCTAATGGGTCATGCTAATCTATTGGGTTGAGTGATCAGCAAATGATGTCGGGGTTCCGAGATCAAAAATCGAATGATGCGCGTACCCTTGCACTACTCAATCTCAAAACAAGTTGCACATTTTTCTGGTGAATAGAATTTCTTTGTGAATTGGTGGTCAAGGGAAGGGAATCAAGTCCGCTAACCTCAATGTGCGAGTTTCATACAACTTTGGGGTTAGTTGGGAAGATAACATCAACTCGCATATCAAATTTTGCCCTCGGGTTCACTACTGTGGATGAATGGATTATGACAGAATTATACCGCATTTATTACTAGAAAGCATGCCTATTTATGAGAGTGCAACTGGAGCACACAGCATAATTTGTATATATCTTGAAAAAACTAAACCTTAGGTTTAAATATAGGCTAATGATATTTATTAATCATTGACATTTCCATTAGTTCTCTGAAATTCACCAAAAGTTGTCCAGCAGCTTTCGTATGGTCATCATTTTTAGAGCACCCTTTTTAACCGAGTATGGCAGATAATTCAGTTCTCCAAAAAATGTTTAATCTGGAAGACTTCTCACAATTACATTGTATAATTTATGCTGGATAACTTCATAGTTCTTTCCTTCTTTAGTCCTTTTGATTTATTGTTCAGTAACAGTTGGTGCTTCCCATTGAGTACGAATACATTTTTTTCATTTTCTTACCTGGCATTTCAGATCACCACTATTAGTAATTCACTAGACCGTTGTTTTCATCATTTTTATCTAAAATAATGCTTGAATTGCATCGTTATTAATCTTTTTCTCAGCATTTTCTACTGTTGCTGCCTTTCACTAATTAGCTGATACAGAAAAATAAAACCCCATTGGTTGGGTTTTTATGAAATGTGTACAATCTCCCTAGCTAAAATATGGCTTGATATTTTACCGACGCATTTCTCATAATTGACATTCTATTTTATCTGTTTATTCCTCAATCCATCCCTTGTGATTTTGTTACCTAAATTCAATTTTTTTTTTTAAATATCTTTTTTTTATGCTATAGTTCTTTCGTTTTGCATTGGCTTATTTTGAGGTTGAAATATTTTATCCTTTCGTTCAAGTCGGTTAATAACCTCATCAGGTTGTAAATGTGAATTCGTTTACAAAATACTATTAATCTTTCATAAAACACCCTTTATTTTTCCTAAAAGTACTATACATGCTATTAATAAGAATTTAGATAGCTTAGGAAATTTATTCCTGAGATTGCATAATTTTTTGATAGTTTCTTCTCTGCTCTCGTAGATTCAAATGATATTTACTTAAATTTTCTTTCACTTCCCAATATTCTTGCCATAATGTTCAATATGTGGCCAAAGGTTGCTCGCTACCTTTCGTCTTTTCGTTCCACCGTATTTTGCTATTCCCGTATAAAAATGTCTTATCAGGAACACTTGGTGTTTGGTATGACAAAAATTGAAAATATCGGGCGATATGATTACTTCATAATTTACCCTGAACTTACTACAGTAATTTTTGCTTTGAATCAATGATGATAGGACACAATTATCCTTTCCAGGTTCTTGAATATGAAAGCGACTCATTGATTACAATATCCTTGTTATTGCATATCCTTTGAGCACATTCTATGTAGCTTCAAATATTCTGTTATCCACTAGGGTATTTTCCGGAAGTTAAATTTTGCTGCTCATACCCCCTGATCTTATCCCAATAAACAAAAAAAACAGACTGTACAAAATTTCACTTCAATTGGACAATTAATAGACAACTCTCAAACGCCTTGAAGTTAGAACAATCCTTGAAAAAGCATGGAACTTGTGAAACTATAATGTTTCTTTTATAATGTTACAATTTTCTTCAAGGGAAAGACATTTATATTTAGAAAAATACTTTGTATAGAAAAAACGAATATTGAATATTATTTTTTGATATAAGTAGATTTAGTAGCAGTTGGGTGATTTTTACGGTCTTCGGCAACGATCTACAAGATAAATTTGATTTTCATTTGCATCTTTTTTGAGAATGCTATTGTATTTCTGAATTAGTTTTATATCTCTTTCTACTACATATTTCACAGCAACTGTCTTCTCCAGTTTTTTAATTGCACTTTTGTAACCAGCATCATTCATCCATGTTGAAGGGTATTTGTTGAGGAAATCAGTGCTGATAGAGAATCTCGTAAAGAAAGTTTTTGTCCCGAGAGTTACAAAAGACGAAAACTCGTCGTTTGTAAAGGAAGAAAAATCATTTTGGTGTATAATCTACGTCTTAAGTAGTTTTTTTTTCCTCTTCCTCTTCTTTACCTTTATCTACTTCTGGCATAACTTGGGTCATACTTTTTTAAATCGGTTTTGGAACATTGTCATCAAAGAAAGATAAAGCCACAGTTTCGGGAGCTAAGTACCAGAGATAGTTTAAAATGTTTTAAAAGCGGCCTTACTGATTTCTGGATCAATATCCTGATAATTTAATAATTGATGTATGGATGAGAAATGAGATGAGTTGCTTTAATTGCTTCTGATGAAAGAAACCCGGCTCGAACGTAAACTCGAGCAAGAAAGTAACTTAGTTTTTTGAAAATTTCTTCTCCTCATCAGATAACTGGAATTGATCTTGAAATAGGTAAATCTTAAGTAAATTAGTTGCCTTAGCCATCCAGGAGCTGTGGGCTCCTGGCTTACGAATCGATATCCCGCACTTCGGAAAAACCGCCAAGATGGATCATAACTCCAACTAATCTCGGTAATCATCCTGCAGTTGTATATGCTCATAAAGATGATTTAAAAAAATCCAAGAATGGCCGAGCAGACATCATCAGACACTTCATTGCTACTGGTTCTGTTAATCTTCCGGTCGAGTATTTTCCAGGATTCTCTAAATAAACTTCCTTTCGAAAGCGCCATGTCTGGACCAGAAGTGCACTCATCACTGAATTGACACAGCTCCTGAAAACTTACTCAATAAATGTGATGAAGGCAGAGAAGTTCCCTCAAAAAATGATCTTGATTTGTACAGGCACCATTTATTCTACCTGTGTTGCTAGCCGTCGTATCACAGTAAAATGCCCGAATTTTGTCGAGTGCACCCCACTTCTCCTCTGCTAGGTAAGTAACCATGGCTTGCTCTTCCCCTGAAGATTTCGGGGTTTCAGGGACACCCAACAGTTTGCTCCTTGCCTTCAAAAGTTAACTATTATTGCCAGTCTATCAATCTTTTCAACACCTGTGAGTGCTGGAAGCAAACTTTCCGTCCTAGTGCAAGACTAATTCTTGGCAGTCGTTTAGTTTGAATTTTGTCGGATTTATGACTCACTTCTCTAAATTGTTTTCGAAGGAGTTGAAATGTAGTTTGATTTATTACCAGTTTTTTAGTACCACACCCAAAAGATTCTGCAGCTGCTGCCATTTCATGTAAACCCCATTTCTATCAGTGATTTTGCACCTATCAAAAACTTCGGAGAAACGGTGAATAAAAATACTAAAATGAGTTTCAACCGTTGCTGCTGCTGTAGTTGCTGCTGTTATTTGCTTATTGATGGCAGAAGAACTTACACTTTCATCACCATCATCACTGCTTTCGCTGCAAACTGATGTAGAATCAGCTAGTTTTTGATATCTCAAAATGCCGTTCCATTTCTTCATAAGTTCTTCTTTTTCCCGGCAGCTTCTACTGCAGTGTCCATAGTGCTCTTTTTTCCTTGTGTTTTAGTTTTCGATTTAAACCAACCATGGAGCCAGGTAATTTTGGCCCTGAGGCATTAGGAAATGTATTCCTCTTTATTTTTCATTTGTCCCAAAGCATCTGAATGGCCTTTGTTAAAGAAATCGTCCAGAGTTTCCACGAAAAGATCTCTTTTTTCATTGCCTGTATTTCTAGACAGATTTTTCTGTAAATGTTTCCATTCATCATATAATTTAAGTAACTTATCAATGCAGTGGTCAGTTCTTCTAGTAGGAATTCGTGTTATTTGCCAAAAAACAAAAACTTTTTGAATTGCCATTACTGCACTTTCTTTCGTTGTAATATTGACTACTCTTAGATTGTAGAAAAATACACTTAAAACTTGTACGTTTGAAGGAGGTTTGGCTCCAACGATTTGATTAGAAATGTAGCCAAGTAGAGTGACATAAAAATCTTTTCTTAACTTATGTGCCGAACAACCTATAGAAGTTGATGCAATTTAACGAGTCTAGGAAGAACACTTCATAAAAATCACCTTATACTAGCAGGAGAAACTGTTCTGAAACGACAATTAAAAAATCAACTATCATACTTGGGTCAAAATAAATAAACGAAACACAACTAAAAGTAATGGTATAAATTTATTTTTAATGATAAGCCACATGGCATAGTTAATATGGCTAATATTTTGTGGTTTTTTATATTAACTTAATAATAGAAAATCACATGCTAAGGAAAAAATTTGTATGGTATACTCCGAATCGCATAATTTTTCTCTACTGATTGATTATTTAAAACTAACGAAATAACAAGTGACAAAGAAAATCTTCTAGAAAATAAAACAACTAAAAAAATTATATGAAAATATGACCTGAGCGAAAATTTCAAAACTTTATGTTCAATGAGGGTCGCCTCGCAGTTATTCGATTGAGCTAAATTTTTCACATATCGTTTATTTATTCATTTAAACAAGATAGGCGGGTGGTAGCTAAACTTTAAGAAAGTTGAAAAATAAGCACCACCCTAATATATATATATATATATGTATTTATGTACATATATAAATATATATTTCTTATATATAAATGTATGGGCGGAATATATTCACAATTTTTTTAGAGACGTGGGGTCAGCATGCCAACTAATTAACCTCTTTTAACAACCGTGTGAATATTTTTCCGAAAGAGTAAAAAAATTATGTAAGGATAAAAAAAATTGAGTTGAAATGTTTTCCAGTAGTTTTTAAAAGATTAAAGCAATAAAACAAGGCTCTTCTCTCTCTCTCTCGCTCTTATCTTGCTCATACTTCTTTATTCTTGGGTCATTGAATTTCCGCTCCGCGTGCGAATTTCATTTTACTCGAATTTTTAATGCTTTTGCTCCAATTTTCGTCCACTGTATTCTATTCCTCTTGCTTATCTTTTTTTCAGAAGTCTTTCGAAGTGTAGCACAGGAAAAGGAATAAATAATAGATGAGACAACAAACTTCAGCTTCTGTGAGAGCGATGGGATTGGAATTTTTCCCCACACTCCCTAGCTATCTCTTTTGAATCTTCCTTGCCTCCGTTGCTCAATACCAAAATGAGATAAGAGTAAAAATTTGGAAGATTAAGAGAGATACGGCTGAAGAGGTTGTTTCTATAGGAGGGGGACGGTAAGCCGTCGCTTGAAAGTTGGAGAACTGATCCGAAAACGGTCGTGAGGGGTTTTAGCAAAAACAAAGATCCAAATTGAAAGCAAGAATTATTGATAATGGCAGGAAGGATAAGGAAATAAGGAATGGCGAGTTAATGAACCCTAGCAACAATCTGGTCTTTCTCTCTCAGCTAAATACGTGCGCAAGCAAAAAACACTAGTACCGTACGGAGATTTCTGCCAACTTCCTTTTTTTATTAGGCTAAATTGTTCTCTAAGTAGCATTCATTCGATTCATAAAACCTTATCTGCTGATATCTTTCATAGAAAAATGAAAAAAATGCAGTTCCGAATGCCAGTGTCATGTCATCTCTTTTGTTAACATGCTATGTATTTCTGTCATCTTATAGTCTTTACAATAAATAATATTTTAACTAATATATATTTTTTAAGTGTAATTATTTTAATGTTTCTTCTAATTCCAGCAAAAGGTGTATGGAACTTTTCTGTGTAATATTTGAGTAAACATTTTATGCATATACCAATTTTACTCGCATACCTTATCCAATGTTATTTTGGAGAGGCATTTAGAGGTTTTTATCTAATTATCACTCATACCGGAAATATCGGTACCCTTTGACTGTTTTTTTTTATTTTCCTTATTTTGTAGTTTGAAAATATTAAATGTAATAACTAGGTTATATTCAATGGAAATATTCTCCAAATGACGCACCATAGTTATAATGTTAGCTGAAACATTAAAAACGTTTGACTTATACCCGGTTCTCACAATATCTGTGCTAGTTACTCAATATATGGCTAAAATATGGCTCTGATCAGCACACGATTGCATCTTCAAAATTCATACAATAAATAAGCTAACCATTTCAAAGGCAGAAGAAATTATACATATTTTAACTGATCCTCCTCTCGTGTAATATTGAGAAGGAGAATTGAATAGAATGAATTAGCATTTTGTAGTGTATCAAATGAAAAAAGAACATAGATTTCAAGCTATTTTTCAATAACTAAACCAAACTTTCAAAGTGCTGCAAGTATTTTGGGCAAGCTAGGACCATGTAGTATAAAATTATTAAACCAATTTTGAGCCACATAATCCAAGTGTAAGTTTTATGCATGCATACTGCACTAAAAAGGTTGATTGTATTGTGTTCAAATTTTAGGAGTGGCTCTGTTAAATGCCAACTCTACTGACCCTACCCTCAATTTTCCTCACTCTCAATTGTATTTTGAATTTGTCCCGATTAGATCTCACACCTTCGTTTTCCTCAAACCTCCAACTTCTCTGACTCCTCTTTACCAGGCTAAGATTATGATCCAGGGAAATCTAGCTCCAGTTTTTCTGTCTTGACGCATTCTCAACTTCAATGCACTAAATGATAATTATTTTATCCAAGCATTCAATTAGGCTCACATAAAAGGTTAGGACATTAGGTGAAGCACTTAAAACACCAATGCTCCTTTAAGTTATTCCCCTGGCTGCAGTCAAAATATCTCACTTCGACATGGGCGATGAAGAGAGTCCTCCTGTGGGACGGGACACCTTTAGGCCCTGGGAACAACCCAGGTCGCCCGCGTCGGAACTGGAGAAATGAAGAGAGTGAGAGGGAGGTGGTGGGGAGTGGAGGGTGCTCAAGGGAGGTCGGGAGACTGGGCGGGCGCGTTCACGGATCGCCCGCGGGGGACTGAGGTCGTGGCCCTCGTGGGAGGGGAAACCGGGACGCCGGGAGAATGTGGAGTGTAGGCACCACAACATTTCAACCCCGGGGACCATGATTCTCCCCCTGTTCTCCGTCATCAAAACCATCGACCAAATATTGCTCCATACACCGCCCCCGCCATAATGTCCCTGAGGTAAATAAGATCCAATCGGGTGGGCTAATGCGTGGGGTCAGATGCAAGGTTTGCTCATTGACGTGATGGGTGATGTCCTCGTTTGTGGAGTGGGAAGGAATGGACGCGCCGGCGGGGGGGGGGGTACTCAGGGAGTTTGAGACCGACCATGGAAGTGGCATTAGGGAGCGAGGCAAGGGATGTCGGTGGGGGAGCGTGGCGGTGTACCTTATGGGTAAGTATGGGTGGATGAGAGACGGATTAGGTCAAGCGGGGTGGACGCGCAGATTACTGGAATGTTATCCAATTACGGATGGTTGCGGCATGCATCACGAGTTTGGGAGGGGGCGGGGAAGGGCAATCAAAGTGGTGTGACCCCCTACCTCTCCTCCCATATAACCCCTTCAAAACCCCCTAGCTCTCCTCGCACCCTCTCGGCCTTCGTGGAAGGACTGTGCCTTGGCAGTTGCATGCAAATTGCAGGGGAGACGATCAAGATGACGCGCGCGCGTGCCCTCCGCTACCCGTGGCCGTCGCCCGGTTCGACGGCGGGCAGGCGACCGAGGCCATCGGTCGTGATTGGCGTGTGCTGCGCTTTATTAATGCCACGAAAGCGAACGATAGCGATTGACCGCGAAAGACGACGATGGCGGCTCCACGTCGCAGAGGATAGTACACCTTTTGAATGTTTTAATGGCGGGTAACTAGGTGATCCTGGGGTCAGGTCTGAACGTGACGAAGCCGAAATTTTGCGGTAGATACTGACTCAGGCTGTGGCTGTATCTCGTTATTGGTGTTTCTCCCGCTTCCGTTGTGGAAGATTATTGACTTTATTCCAAAAGGTTTTCTCTGGAAACATTGAGTAGATCCTCGTTCGAAATCCATTGAGAAATTATTTTGCCTTACTTAGATGTTTATTGAATGTAAAACAAAAAATATTATATCAAAATATCTTTAGTCAATTCTTTATATTTCACTCTTTAGGAAATATAAGTCAACTAGGTAAAAATTTAACATCTCGAGACATTTTATGGCATATTTCCAATTGTCTCTAATGCCTTTACCTTATTTTTCTTGATTGATTGAGAGGAAAGGATTCATGATACCGTGAAGACTCTGATATGGGAATTGGTGATAGATCATAATCATTTCTATAATATTTGTTGTGATTATGTTTTTTTCAATTAATGGGTACGGCAGAGAATATTTTTTCTGTGATTGTATGTTAATTGCTTTTGGTGGTACATCGACAATCCTCATCTGCTGAAGACCTTGCCGATGTGTGCACCATTTTATGTTTCCAATGAACCGAAATAGTTTTACTCGGTTATTAACCGACGCTATCCGAATTTTGAAAATCTAATGCCAAGTTTAAATTTTAGTTTAATCTTTAATATTACTGCTGGCCGTCATCTCCATTTTGCATATAAGTGATGTTACTTTTTAATTAATTACCTAAGTTATGTAGATATTTTCTCTTTTCAACTTAGTTTATTCTCCGCTACTGAGGCTATAATTGTTAAAGAAACTTGAATCGTGTAATTTTCTATCTACATTTGCATGATTAAAGCATTTTCTTTTCGTTCAATCATTGACATCTCGATATGTTGCTAAAAATAATCCAATGAAAGTTAATACAATTGATTTTGCAAAAATATTTATTCTTTTTGACTGATTCCATTCCATTATATTATATGGATTATGGTTTACGTATAAAAATATGTTTAGCACTATTTATCGTTATTCATTATCCTTATAGGGCAACTATTCATTCTCTTCTCCTCCAGTGACAGTAGTTAAATCATTTTTGTAAACACAACGATGGCTCTTTTTCCGTTACTTATACTATGGTCTTAGAGATTAAAAACATTGACTGATTAATATCTAAGACATTTCATTTCACATGTTTAAACTTTATTTGAGAATTATTCATTCTACGTTGGGTACATGTCACTTGCAAAGTGTTTATCTTTCTTTTTATGCGTTTATTGACTGATTCATTCATTTCCATCAATTTCCTCCTATTTATAGTAGTTAATGAAAAATATAATAATGGAACAGAGCGGAATTGTTTCAATTTGAATGCCCTAAAATGAAAGTTCAAAAGAGATTATCTATTTTTCAACAAAAAAATTGATAAACGTAAAAAATATATATTAAACTCTCCTTTTATTTTTTCATTTTAGGGTACTTAAAGTGAAACTATTTCTCACTGTTCCATCATATTTTTAAATAACTGGTATTTTTTGAATGTATCTATTATGCACATAAACAAATACACTCGTACGTATATATGTTTATATAACAAACTTTGACAGCAACAAACAATATAAGAACACATATAAAGATCACTCTCACGTTATTTCTTGATCATTTCCACGGAATTCAGCTCCGTCTTCATCGGAAGAAATAGAAGTAATAGATTTACTTCTACTTCTTCCGATGAAGGCGGAGCTGAATTCAGTCGAAATAATCAAGAAATAACGTGGGAGTGATCTTTATATGTGTTCTTATATTGTTTGTTGCTGTTAAAGTTTGTTATTCAACACTTCCTTGATACTTCGACGTAATCACACACACACATATATATATATATATATATATATATATATATATATATATATATATATATATACACATATATATGCATGTATGTATGTCTTTGTGTGTGTATTGTATCTCCGATTTGTTCCTGTTCCTGTCAATTCAGTTCTAATACTACATTTATTCTTGCAATTATTGTTATACCCTCATCATCATCAGTGTTTCAATGCTAGTATTGGTTTATTGCAGCCCTCTTTACCACTCTATTTAATGCCAATGCCTTCAAACCCTTGCTATTCTCTCTGTATTACGTCCTTTTTAATTTTTCCTATGTACATGTCTCTTGGTCTTTCTGAATTAATTGAGGAATCTTCCCTTCTATTTTTCCTTCTATTACATTCCTAATCATTCCATTGTTCCTCAATGTATGTCCGTTCCACCTATTTCTTCTTTGCCGTAGAGTTATCCATATGGTCCCTTACTCTTCTGCTCTTCTATATATTTCCTCGTTAATTACTTTGTTTGTCCATTTAATCTTTTATAAAATTGATATTAGTATTGAGTCTTTTTTTAAAATGTGTTACTTTTACTGAAATGAACGTTCACCACTTTTTACCACTTTCTCCGAAATATATTTTTTTCCAAATAAATTTATTGTTCCATATGTCATATCCCATAACCTCTGCTCTTATTTTCTGAACTTAGATATATGCGGTTTATATGCGAGGAGGTTCATTTTTTTGTCTTACTACAGGGCAGAGAAAATTTTGACGCTTGAAATGAATGGCTAGGCTCCGACCAAATGAAGTTTGGGTTAACGTGTATCTTTCAAAGAGGGGATTTTCAAAAATTGATATGGATGAGTGTGTTTCGAAATAAATATTGGCTGACGAAATGTTTTATGCAGTCGGTAAGCGCATGAATTCTTCACACTGAGCCGCAATCGTTCGAACGCTATTCCATTCAGAAGTAAAAGATTATTGAACTTTGTATTAATGGACAGGGTTAGGACCAGGAAAAAAAATCGATCCTATTTCCACCGCGTCTCGCAGAAGTATCTAATAAAAGAGCAGGCGAGACAGGGAAGGAGAGAGAGAGATGGTTTGGACGTGAGATTGAGAGAGAAAGGCATTGCCTTTAACCATAACATTGATTACGAAAGAGAAAATCCCCACCGAGATCCGCCGATGACTACAAATCACTGCGGCTTCATATGAAGCTATCAAATCCTTCGAATCTTTTTTTTTTGTTTCCAGGGTGGCGCTAATACAGGCCGGAGATTCATTTCCGATGGACCGTACGCTTCAGATGAGAGCATGCAGGAGATAGAGAGAGAGAGAGATAGAGGAAAAAAAGCGCAGAACAAAAATGAAACTCGCGGCGGAAGAAGGAATGGGCTTAGCGGACGGGCGAGACGGGAAATGGAGGAGGGATGGTGGGCGTGGAGGGGATGGAAAAGCCGCCTGCCGCTAAACACGCCTGCACACCGACGCGCTCGAAAGCAAACGCGCACATGCATGAGCTGGAACACATCGAAGGGAGAGGAGTTACGCCCTCCCCATAATTATTACAGAGCCTTTGAATTTTGCACACTAATTGCCCGCGGACGGTCCTGAACGCCTGATATCCCGTTTTTTTTCTCCAAACTCCTTCCTCACACCCGCCTCCTCTAACATCAGGAGAAAAGAGAAAGGGAGGGATGTATGGGTTGGGGGGATGGATTGGGGGGGGGATGGAGTAAGGATTTGGAGGGAAGGGGCAATGGGAAACGGATGGATGGAGGAGGAGGAGTAAAGGGCGGAAGGGGCGAATGGAGACGTGCGCCATAAAAAGGTTATAAAATCAGGGGAAGGGAGGCTGGCGTGGGCGTGAGAGGGCGGGGGACGGTTGGTGGGGAGGGTTTTGGGGAGACTTGGTGGTGGAGGGAAGAATGGATGAAAGGGAGGAATTGTCCCGTGATCAGAATGTGAATGTCCCAGGAGAATTAGCAATAAATACATATAACACGTCTCCTTTCTCCGGAATGATTAACTATTTTCGTGGTGCAATGGAGTGTGTTTAGAATTTACACTTCGGAGAGCGGCATAAGCAGAGAACTTTTTGGCGAAGGACGGCTCATGATCGGACTTGAAATAAGTGCCCTTTGATCATTTTAAAGGTTTACGGATTTGATGGAACCATACTGAATCCCGCTGAGGGGAAGTCAATTATATTACGATGTGTAATTAAAAGCAATATTTGCTCGCTGGGTTTGCTTTCGGTGGTATTTGCTATGCATCATTTCGAACTGACTAAAAGGTTTTACATTTTATGTTTTATCCCGTGAAATGTTCTCATTTATTCTTCACCATTATATATACATGGTGGTGAAGAAAGACCTCTTGTCTTTCGGTAATCACTTCTTTATTTTCTACTTACCGTAACTTAAGATGACAACCGTGGAAAGGATAATGGAAAATGATAAAGGGTAAAATTGTGTAACTAACGATAAATGAGATAAGTGACACTTTATTTTTGATGGAAACGAATGGATTAAATGAAGTGAGGTGCTTGATTGTAACGGACGAGGATCTCGAAGGTGGAGAGACAAAGGACGACTTTGAAGTGCATAAAACCATGTAAATAAATATTAAGTATTGTTAAAAAGAAATAAGAACATATCGTCAATATTCTATCTAGTCGTGAGGAAGGGAAGAATAGGAGATAAAAATGTAGGGTATTGAAAGGTAATGATTCAATAGGCTGGGAGAGAGATGACAAGGAGGGTCTTGTGGTCCGAAATAACAATTCATGCGGGCATCGGAAATAGTTGAAAGCAAACGAAGGAGCTGGTGAGTGTGTTAGGGATGTGAACGAAGGCTTGAAGGGAGAGGTAGCGAAGCGAATGGCTAAGAACACACCAGCATTATGTTAAGCAAACACTTAGACTAGGGGGGAAATTACTAGGAGCAATTGAGGCGTTGGCAAGGCTTTTGAGTTCACCAGTTGTGTTTGCATGGGCAGTCTCCGGCATCAGACGCACCCGAAAGAATACGCTCCATTAAATTGGGAAATGTTTTATTCCTCCTGCGATAAAATAAATCAAAATTACTCCTGTGAACCCAATGTATGAATTGATTAGAAAGAAAGCAACGGAGTTTAATTTTGTTCCCTAAACAAACGAAATGCAAAATGTCCAACGCTGTCTTTACCACAAAATTAATTAATTTATTTACGATCGCTTCCGACATAATGAACGTCGGGATATACTTTCAGTTCGATAAATTAGTTGAACATTTTATTTACGATGACGAGAAATGCAAACATGCGTGCAAATGAATGAGGACTCAAGCATAATAAAGAAGCACGTTTCACGGGAAAGGCACGGATAACGAAGCCCCGTTTCCACATCTAGTGTGAGAGGAAAACAGGTAAACACACACGGAAAGAGGTATGGAGAGAAAAGTGAGAGAAAAAGACATTAAGCTAATTGGATAGATGAGTACAGAAGGAGGGAAATAGAGAGAGAAAGAGGGACGATGAAGGAAGATAGATTAAGAGAGAGAAGGTATACGAGAGAGTAAGAGATGGGGTGAGGTAAAGGGAGAGAACCAGGAGGAGAGGAAAATATGGAGAGAGGGAGAGGAATGAAGAAAATAAATATGAAGAGAGAGATGGAAAAAGTGAAATGTGGCGAGAGGGGGAGAAGGGGGAAGAGCTCGACCTTATTCTGGGATGGAGTGAGGGGGCGAGGGGAAATGGAAAGGAAAATGGGAGGAGGGAAGCGACCGCGGCGTGCTGCATAAAATATAAACAGGACCACCAAATTACCAGTCGGTGTTCACGGCACGGAACGGGAAGGGAGGAGGCGGCCAGAATGTGCGCGTGTGTGTGTTCATGTGTGCGTTCCTCGGGTGAGGAATGGCGTCGTGGGTAGATTGAGGTGGAATGGGGCGATATGGGAGGGGTCACGGCCTCCCACCCCCACTCTCCCTCCCCCTCCGTGTGCGAGAGTCGTACGGGTCGGGGGGTGGGCATGGGATAGGAGGGCGTGGGAGGCATCGGAGAGAGAGGAAGGGAGTCGGTGGGGGCGGGAGGGAGTCGGACCTGGTGCAACCGACTCCTGCTGGAGAGACGGGAGACTTCCCGTAGGAGTATCACCGGGAACCTTTGGGATGCCGTGCATTTAATCGAGCGATGCGGAGTGATGACGAGGGAATAGGACCGGGAATGTAGAGTTCGGGGAGGCGCTAAGTGAGGGGCGAAGGGAAGAGGGGTGGGAAGCACTGCCGTGATGGTGGTGGATGGAGAAGAGAATAGCAGGTGGGTCGGGAGAGGCAGGCAGATTTCAGCTTTGTTTTCGCTATTATCTTTTTATTTTAGAGGTGGGAAAGTCTGTTTGGGGGGCAGCAGTGGAAGTGAGTTTCTGTTGGTGAGGAAAGTATGGCTTTAGTGGCGGGATAAATCCGCGGCAAGACTTTATTTTTATATTCCCCACGAGTTTTAAGTGAGGGGGATGGTGCGGTGAGGTTTCATGAAATCAACGGGAAGAAATCTCTACGATGTCACGGCACGCGATCGTATCGACCTTCACTTCCAGCAGTTCCACATGTCCCCGTCCTCCCCCCTCCTTTCTCTCCACTCGTTCCCGCTTCCCCAACCCCCGTTGACGTCCTCCTCCCGCCACTTGTCGTACCTTTCCCATTCCCTCCCTACAATTCGGCTCCACTCCTCTGAAATACCTCCCCGGGTAAAATTTCCATGAAAGAACAGTAAGCGGAGTGGGAGGAGTCGGCCTGGCGGCGCACCATCTCGGGCGATTCAGCATAGCTGTTTTCCCTGCGTCGCTTTGTTCCCTTTTGCTCCTTGAATGGAGGGAGCCACGGTCGCATCAGCCTCTCACCCTCACCCTCCAACCCCCCGTGGCGCCACACTCCGTGTTATTCTTTCTGCCTCAAAAAAAACTATTCTTCAAGCTCCAATAATGCGGATTCTGCGTAGCTTTGGAAAGTGCTGTTTGAAGAACGAGAAAAAGACCTGTGCTCTATCTCCTAGATCTTCTAGGCGTTATTTGATGCTTGTATCTGCATTTTTCTGGAGGGAGCTGAACCGCCGTGCAAAAGAATTTGCAAGCTGATGGCGATAAAAATTCAATTTCATTCACCATACTCGCTGTGGGTGTTGTAAACATTTTTCCCTCATGTGTCATAAACATGTTTAGTGCTGTATTTTTATTTAATTCAAATTGTGTATGAAGAGTCTTCTGTCATCCTATTTGAATCTGCTTAAATGACTGAAATCTTTAAATTCTTATGGGAAACATTAAATTATCAGTAATATTAAACGGTTATGAGCCTCTTTTGAAACATAAAACATGCTATAGAATAATTACAACTAACTGGGATTTTTAAAAATGCAGCATTATTTCATCCATTACCATGTTTTTCATTAAATTCCTTTAAATGATTTCAATTTAGAGGACATTAAGATAATAACATGCGAGAAACAGTTGAAAGATTCCGATTTCTTTGAAAAAAATAGTAAAGGCATGTTAAATGTACATTTTTCATCTAAATGCGCCTTAGCTCTAATAATCGGGCATATAACGCGTTGACGTGCTAGCCCTAATATCGTTGGTTGAGGTCTCACCTCGAGTATGGGTGTTGTGTCAACTCCGGTGGTCCCCGGGGAAACATGGTGACAAGCCAATAGCTTAGCGAGATCCGAAAGGCACATGGACCACCATAGGCGTCCGAAGGCGGAAAAAACTTGCATCCCTAAATATTATGCGAATGGTGGTAAACGAAGCCGAATAATGTAGGGACATGCCAGTAATCTTCAGGATAGTACTTATGTGAAGATTACCGATAAAATATTGATGAAACAAAACATCTGCCTTTTGATTTAGCTGTAACAGTATCACTTTTCGCCTTTTTTCTCCCTTGACAAAAACTGTCGATTTCCATTTATTTTCTCCAAACTATGAATTTCACCCTTTTTGTTAATTTTTATGTTTTCTCCACGGGGTATTGGTTTTCATTATATTTCATTCATTACGATGAATATCAACATGGTTTAACCATTTCAATAATTTCATTAGAGTAAAATACTGCGTTTACTACTTTTTACTGCTTTTTTAGTTTGAGTTATTTACTATATTATATCTCCACGGAACATTTTGTCATTTATTACAATTTTTTCCAGATCTAATCCCGTAAGTGCAAGACTTCAATTATAATTAATACGGCCATGTATTTGAATACCTACCTTTAAGTGTCATTACGATGGGAACAATATCCAGAACATCAATTCTTGTATTCTAGCCTAGATTGCCTTGTTTATGAACTTGTAACACGCAGAATGCGTTTGTAGTTTTTAACTTTTGATTTTGCTGATTGATAGTGAAATAGTTCATAACTGGAAGCCGTCTCGATATATGGTCTCTCACTCAGACTACCGATGTAACTCGTCGCTGTCAACGTGCTAGAGGGCTTTATTGCAGTGAAGACAGTCAATGTCACTCACTTACAGTGCCTTGCCATTGTTATTGGCTGGTTTCGAACTACGGAGTATCAGTTCTGAGACCGTGTTATGGTTTTGCTGAATCATCACATTCATAAAACTATGCCGATAATTATTTTTTTTTAAATTGCAGAGCTTTTCATTTCTTAAAAATATTTCAACTCGCAATTCAAGGGCGAAGAAATCTTCTTTTCCTGACCTGTTACAAGTTTGTTTTCTTCTTCGGCCACTCTCCTAGTCAGGCCCACTAATCTTGACAAGTGAAAAACAAAAAGCACGAGTCTAGGTTAAGAGCACTTTGTTACTGAAACAACAGGAATTCCAAAGCAGAGATTTGACTAGTGATTGGTATTAGCTCCAGTATTGATTTCGTGGAATGTAATAAAGATTTAAAGTTGTTCCGTAGTTATGAGGCCTAGCAACCTCATGTACTGATAGGTCAAACATAATCGTCAGACTTATGTTCCCCTCAGGGGTCTAACATGTTTATTATTGAAAAATTGTTGGATGTTAGTCATTGGAAAATGGCAATATGTAATAATGTTTTTCTTAATTCAATGATAACGTCGAGAAATTCGCTCTGTACTGTAAATGACTAATAAATTAAGTAGAACTTGGCATATAAATTTGTGAATAAAAACGTGATTGTGCACTCTGCTTTCCACATTATTAATTAAACTGAAAAATCAGGCCTCAAACAGATTTTCAGGTCTGAAGCGGCAAAATGTTTTAGCAATAGTTAAAAAAGAGTTAATTAAAAACATGCGGTATTGAAAAAATGTAGGAATTTGGTCGTCTAAAATTTGTCATTTTATGATACGGCCAAAATAAATAAAGATATAATATATTTTTGTCCTCTTGGTTCGTAGATCTCAAAAACATAATTTGCAGTTAATAATTTCTGCGCCAAATATTTTTCTTATAGGCGTTACTTTAGTCGCTTGGAATGCTACGTTCGAACCTTATTCAGAATACCCTCAATTTGGTCGTGTTCCTTTCAGTTACGGTTGACGAGAGGCTGCCTATTATGGACTTCAAGGCATGGTTATTCAGATAAAGAACGATTCCCATAGAGACAGCAGTCATGGAAGTCAAAGGCACGGAGTTTGCTTTTGGAGACAATGTGTTTTCCACCACACACTACCTTTGTATAGCCATAGTATACAGAATTACCTGCTTTGTTTAGCGCTGAGACCCTTTGGCAGAATAAATTAGCCTACCTCGGTTATCAAAGAGTGGCTGTGCCTAAACAAAGAGAAATAAATAAACGTAGCCTTCATTTAAAAAATTTGGGGTAATATTTTAGCTTACTTTCAAAATAATTTACAGTTATTATATTGAATGATGAACGATTGGCAATACTAATATTAATTATTGCCAGTGTATTCCCAATCTCGTATTTTGGTTTAATATCATATCTCATTATCTTATGGCTTTTAGTGTCCGAACTATTGCAATCACAGCTTTATGTTGGCAGTAGGGGTTTTTCTTGTAAAATTACTGATTCAACACAATACTTTTAATGACGCCACATGTGTGTGCTGGAGGCGTTGGACCTTAATGATTTTCACGAACCATGGATAATTATTCTCATAAACATGAAAATAAATATATTTTTACATAAACATGAAGAAACCTACACCTAAATATGTGCCTATCTGCATCATGCAAAAACAGCTTTGAAAATACGAGTAGCTTAATTTTTCATTTCGAGTTTAATTCCAAAGGGTAAATATTTTGGATTTGGTTGGAATATGTACTTTGAATGTCACTATTGGGATTTTGATTATCATTTTTCAAGTATTATTATCATGATAAAACTCGAACTGAATTGGTTTCAATGAAAATGTTTACGTCTACAGCTTTTAAATGAAATGGTTGAAATCCAAAGTGTTCCCTCGTCAGTTTCTTTATCACATTTTGACGGTTTTACGACCGGATGAACAAATCACTTCGTTGATTTCCCTGAAATAATGATTTCTAAATCCCATGTGGCCTAAGAGAAGACACTTATCATTCTTTCCAATTTGTCGAATGTGTTGCTTTTGAGACGTGCGATTGATTCTTTCCGTTTTTCATCTTTCCTTATTTTCAACTCTTTCTCTCTCTCTCTCCATCTCTATCTGTCTCTGGGGAGGTGGTATCGCTGAGCCAAAGAACATTTTTCGCCTGTGAAATATCGCTTCGATGACAAGTTGATAAATTGGGACATGTATTCGTTGAGGAAGCCAAGAAAGCATCTAGAAATCAGCAGTGAGAGGAGATTTGAATTATCTGGAGTAGTCGGGCTACCTTCAATTCAATCCTTTATGATGCGTATACAACACTTGTATTTATCCCTGGGATATGAAGATATTAAAATTAATCCCCAAGACCACTGCTAACTCTAAAGTTTTTGACTTCATCAAGGCGTGTTCTTTTTGGAACGCATTTCTTTAAATTGAAACCCAGAATAGGAAGAAAATTTGCTCATCTTAAATAATCTGTCACCACATTTCAGGCATTTTACTCTTCTCCCATTCTATTAAATAGAAGTTCTTTTGCGCTTTTTTAATCCAGTTGCAATTAAAATAAATATTTATTCTCTTTATTTTTACTTTTTATCGATTTATTTTTTCAAATATTAGTTTAATTTCAACTTGAGGAACAATTCTTTGCGAATCAAAAAGTCCATATCAAATCGATGTACTATTATTAAAATTTTATTGATTTTAATCGATAAACCTTTGTTGACATGACGTTTTGAAATGATTGGGGTAGGGAAAGCATCAAAAAATGAGATATAAACTAATCAGATATCAATTTTAAACTCGGAAATATGTTTAATTTATTAAGAGAAAGAAAGATAAAAGAGGTGAACTGGAGGTGAAGAGTGTGTAGTTGTAAAAAGTAGTTAATGCCTAGAGTTAACGTTAAATACGAATATATTACGAATACTCAAATGAGAATCAAAGATTTTTTGTGGAATATGGCATTAAAAAATTCGAATTCAATGTTGAAGACAGTGTAGTAGTGCTAAAATCATCACGGTGTTAAAAAAAACTAATGTTATAGGTAGTAGACATTTCTTATGAAGGAGCTACCAGTTGTTATGCATACAATACTATATATTAGCCTAATAGTATATGCTGTGCCAAGCACTGTTTATACTCTGAAGTAATAGGAACAGAAAATTTTTTTTTAAAGGTAATCTACCGGTTAAGGTAGGTTTTTGGATGGACACAACTACCAAACAAATATTTTATTACTCCTAACAAAACACAAAATCCATCATCCTACTCTATATCAGGTCCCTCTTCATCTCTGAGTACTTTCTTCCTCCCTTCATCCCGTCCAACATCCCTATCCTGTTCCTTCCCTTTCCTCTTTTGCCCAACATTCTACCCTCTATCACAGGTTTCAACATCCCACTGCCGGTCAACATCCCCTTCATCCACTTTTCCTGCCTCCATAGGATTGCTCCCAACAAACCCCTCTCTTCGCCCACCATACCAATTACTCCCTCGCTTGTTTTCTTCTCTGTCCATTTCACCTTCTCCATTCTTCTCCACGCCCACATTTCAAAAGCCTCCAATCTACGTTTATCCTCCTGCTTCAATGACCACGTTTCCGCACCGTACATAGCTACGCTCCATATCAAAGTTTTTAAGAGACTTTTCTTAACATCCTTACTCAAAGTCCCTGTCATCAACTCCCTCCTCCTTGTGAAAGCCTCTTTGCCTAGCGCAATTCTTCTCCTTACGTCCCTACTACTTTGACTGACTACTTAAACTGTTCTATCTGCTCTAGTTTTTACCCTCCTATTTTAATCTTAAGCTTGGCCTTTTTCTTTCTAGAAAATCGCATAACCTTTGTTTTATTAATATTGATTCTCATCCCATACCTGTCGCACTGAATTTCCAATTCACTCAGCAATGCTTGCAGCCCCTTGGCTGACTGACAAACTAAAGCTTGGTCATCAGCAAACCTAACTGATTTTATGAATTCCCCGCCCACCTTCATTCCTACCTCTAGTTCTTCCCATGCCTCTTTGATCATTTCCTCTGCATACAGGTTGAACAGCAACGGTGATAATGGGCAACCCTGCCTTACACCTCTTCCTAACACTGCCCAACCGGAATCCCCGTTCCCCACTCGCACCTGAGCAGTCTGAGACATGTACAGGTTGCGGATTAGCCTCCTTTCCCTCCAATCTATTCCTATTTTCTGTAATATACTCATTAGTTTCCCCCAATCCACTCTATCAAACGCTTTTTCGAAATCTACGAAACCGGAAAATACCTCCTGGTTGTGTTCTATATTCCTCTCGATTAATAATCTCATTACTGCAA